>NC_092422.1:27828124-28203124 GCF_036169615.1 Heliangelus exortis | reverse complement strand
TGACAGGGTCATATGCTCTACAATGACCTCATTACAGGGATGCCCTATGGTTATGATAAGAGAGAGAATGCCTGCTAGAAACAACAAAATACACCAAAACTGCTCTTTTTACTGGTCACTGTTGAACACTTTGTATAATCAAAGCTACTTCCTCCCATCATATTTGCAAGAGTTCTTCACTTCAGATGTACAGTTTGTAAAGCATCCAGAATTAAATCACCTACCTGTTCTCAAAACAGTTACCATCTATACCTGTACCTGGTGAGAAACAGTTGTATCTCCATTTACTATCCACCTCTGAACACTCTGTGTGGGTGTCAAACAAATGAAATACAGGAGACAACCTAAAGCATTTGAGAAAAACTCGGATAGGACTATTATTGTAGAGATGTGTAAAATTTTTAGGATCAAGACATTATCACAGCTGTCTCAGTTCTTCATGGCCAACACAAGATAGTTCTTACAGCTCTGATGTTAATATTTTGTTTCAGAAGAATCACAGAATCATAGAATTGGCTGGGTTGGAAGGGACCTCAGAGGTCATCAAGTCCAACCCTTGATCCACTACCGCTGCAGTTCCCAGCCCATGGCACTGAGTGCCACATCCAGTCTCTTTTTAAATATCTCCAGGGATGGAGAATCCACCACTTCCCTGGGCAGCCCATTCCAATGCTTGATCACCCTCTCAGTAAAGAAATTCTTTCTAATATCCAACCTAAACCTCCCCTGGCACAACTTGATGTTGTGCCCTCTTGTCTTGCTGAGAGTTGCCTGGGAAAAGAGACCAACCCCCCCCTGGCTACCCCCTCCTTTCAGGGAGTTGTAGAGAGTGATGAGGTCTCCCCTGAGCCTCCTCTTCTCCAGGCTGAACAGCCCCAGCTCCCTCAGCCTCTCCTCATAGGATCTGTGCTCGAGTCCCTTCACCAGCCTGGTTGCCCTCCTTTGGACCTGCTCCAGGACCTCAATCTCCTTCCTGAACTGAGGGGCCCAGAACTGGACACAGGACTCCAGGTGTGGCCTCACCAGTGCTGAGTACAGGGGCAGAATCACTTCCTTGGACCTGCTGGCCACACTGTTCCTGCTACAGGCCAGTATGCCATTGGCCTTCTTGGCTACCTGGGCACACTGCTGGCTCATGTTCAGCTTCCTGTCAATCCAGACTCCCAGGTCCCTTTCTGCCTGGCTGCTCTCAGCCACTCTGTCCCCAGCCTGGAGCTCCCCATGGGGTTGTTGTGGCCAAAGTGCAGGACCCGGCACTGGGCCATGTTGAACCTCATCCCTGGCCCTGCAACAGGTCACAAGCAGTAGATCTGGCCCATGCATTGCTGAGTGGCAACTCTTGCTGCCCTGCATGCTTGTCCACACAGAGGAGACAACCAGGCTCAACGCTACCAAAGAATTCTTTTTGAAGAACAATCAGTGAAGGGAAATACTAAGATAAAGCTAAACGATGCCTGAGATGATTAAATTGATGTTGACCATGCTTTGAGAAGAGATTTGTCTAAAGACCTCTTGGAATCCCTTCAGTTCTCCATCATCTGTGATCCTGTGCATAGTTCTTAGTGATCCCTCTGTTCAGCTCACATGGCTACAAGGATGAAGGAAATTCATCTCAAATCAGCTCAGAGCAGCAACTGTTGCTTGGCACAGGGCCCGCTGCCACAAATGCAGAAGTAGAGGGAAATGGATGAGGTTACCCAAGCCAGGCTAAGGGAGAGGATCTGAAATTCTGGGCACTTGAAACCTATCTCCAAGGGTTAGGTCAGCTCACAGCATGAATTTCCCTGACTGACCAAAGGTTTAAGAGAAGCAGGGAGAGAAGGACAGCTGCCCTAAACAGTGCTTCAACCTCTGACAGACTGGCTGACACCTACCTCTAGGTTTCTGTGTCAAGGGAAAGTGCTTTTTTTTAATATGTAACTGCTCAGTGATCTGCAGAACTGACCTTCCTGAAAGGATGAATGAATAGCTTTTAAGTGAGAAGATGCTTTTAAAAGAGAAAATAATAAAGGTGCCTTTACTTGAACACTAAGCCATCCCTCTGAGCAAAAAAAAAAGTGATTCCACAGTCGGTAAGTGGCTTTACTTCAGGATCCATGCTGCTCTTCTACTTCTATCTCTATTGTACTTGTTCATGTCTCATCCTGGAGAGTAAATATGCATTTTAAATGAGAAGGAATTTAAAATAATGAATCGGCAAAAACAAAAGTAAATTCTGAACTTACTTCAGATGAACTAAGGATGAACATCCCTGTGAATATTGCTGGAGAGAAACTTTTCAGAATTAAACACCTGAAAACAAACTGGCTGATCTGGCTCACATCTGTCACAGGTGGCCAGAGGAAAACTATTCTAGCCTTTTCTTGGAAAAAATTCTACTGAGACCTTTTGGAGCAGCCAGAATAGTTCTTAAAAATCCGATTTTGGACAAATGCTCTTATTTTACTAAACATCTCTTTCTGCTCTGCCTATAAGAGAGGGATGACTCATGCTCTGCTGTGCCAGAGAATGCAGAAAGGACACAGGAAGGAAACCTGGGACCCACCAAGCATTGCAGGTGCCCTGTGTGTGCAAAGTGAAACACTGATTTGCAATCCTGAAGGCACACACACAAAAAAAAAAAAAAAAAAAACCAAAAACAACCCTGAAGGGAATCATGGAAGATTAGAAAAATAATAAGAAAAACTTCCAAGGTGTCATAAAACTGAGTGCATGGTGGTTCTAAGGAATTAATTTTCTTTATGTTGTTAAACTTTGAGAAGAAAACCAGGGGGAAAAAAATATGCTGAGTGATTGTCAGTAGTAGCTGTATTGTTCCAGAGCAGGGAACAAGTGTGCAGGCTGCAGCTCTCTCTCCTATCCCACCTTGAGGAACTGAGCTGCAGTCAGCAACTAAAAGTGTAAAGGGTGAGCAACATTGGTCAGGAAAGTGGCTGCAATGGAAAGGGTGTTATGTTAGGCTTGCAAAAAGTTTGATGAGTACTGGTGTAGACCACCAAATTTTGATGGATACTTAGAAGCAGCAATGGATGCATCAACCAGCAGACTTTCTCAGCACAGTCAACAGACTAAAAGCTGTATAAGAACTTAAGTCTTGTATTTTTTTAGCTGCTTTTCTTGCTGTTCTCCTCCTGGATTGTTATTACATTTATGTTAGGAAAGTCCATTTTAAGTGTGGTTTGCCCAGACAGATCAGTCTCTCCTGGAACTGCTCTGGCAGCAATCAGAGATCACTGCTTGCTGGTTAAGTGGACACCACATGAGGAGAATCTCCTGGTACCTTTTTCCATCACCTTTTTGAAAATATGCTGATTCCAGAATGGCACCTGGAATTCCAGTGTGTCTGGCTGGTCAGGCTGTGTGTGTGACATGGTCCAATTTCCTTGCCATGTCAAGGGACAGCTACAGTTCTCACCTCCCCACTTAGCATCACAATGGCTTAAAGCCAGCTTGCTTCTTTCCTAGAAGAAAATGAAACACATTCTTGGAGTGTTCCTTTTTTTTATTAGTAGTATTCACTATGCTACTCTGGTAACCTTAAAAAATGCATTAAAAATAGAAAGAAAACTTGTAATTTCTGAAATAGTCAAACTACATCAGCATGTACTGCAGAGCAACAGTTTCCAAATGACAGCAGACTGTAAGGGCTGGAGTGTAGGACCTTGTGAACTCTTTCACCTTATCCTTAATCACAGTCAAAACTTTACTTCAAAACTTTACTTATCTGGCTGCAGTAGTATCTGTCCTTTTGGTTTTTTTTTCCTTAAAGACACGGTGTAGAAACAGTCCATATCCTACTCCTCTCTAAAGCAGGGTTTTGGAGCAAGCTGTAGCAGAGTACAACTGTGTAGGGCTGTAGCAATTTTATGAGAAGTTTTAGAACAGTTGGAAAGACTCTTTTACCCTTTCATTTCAAGAATCTTGCTGTAAAATACAAAGAAAACAATAATTCCGTAGCTTTGTGCCATCATGGGGACTGGGAAAAGGAAAAGAATCACCATGGTGAAAAAAACACAAGAACAAACAAACAAAAAACCCTTCTGAACCACTTTAAAGGGAAAAAGCTTTCAGATGTGGATGGGTCCAGAACAACCAAAACCATAAGTGCAATCACATGCCAATCTATTTGCAGCCCTAAGAAGCCCAGACAAAGTCACCACAAGACAAGCAACCCCAGACTCTAATTTTCAGGATACATTTCATTTCCCCAAACCTTTGGCACTGCCCTGAGGCAGAAAAGCCAGGAAAGTGCAGCAGGGGAAATTTCTGGGGAAATGATGGCAAATAACACAGCCCTGTGCAGGCTCCATTTTACTGCTTCTGTTTACCTGTGTCATTCTAGAATTGAATACATAATTTTATGGCTTTTTTTTTTTTGTCTTAGCACACTTGCCCCATTCACCCTGCTGGCACTGAGCTCACAAGCAGCAAGTGAATGCATTGCTCCCTTCTTGTTGCTTGGATTTCACCCCTTGATGCATAGTGAGAGCCCCACTCTGGTCACCAAAATATTTGTATGGACCCATCATTTTCATGGGGATTTCCTTGACTGAAGCTCCTTTCCTTCAAGGGAGCATTTTCCCATTTTCCCATTTCACAGGCAGGAGGAAAATTTCACAGTTAAGAAGACAAAAAGCTGAAGGACATCTGCAAATTCCAGGTCCTCAAGTTGGGAAACCCAGAGTCAGATCTTTGAGTAGTTGGTATTAAATAGCACTTTACATGCGTAGTCTAAAAAAAAGTCCATCTCCCACTGACCAAAGTTTCATTGTTTAGCATGCAGGCCCTAAGTCACAGTTCAGTTATCCAGAAAATAAGGAGCATGTGAGCAGGGAAATGTTCAGCTGAAACTGGAACTAGGTGATCTTTAATGTCCCTTCCAACCCAAACCATTCTATGATTCTATGAAAGATGCTCATGAGTTGCATCTATGGCAGAGACAGATCCAGCAATCTGAGGAGGTATTGAGGCTGTTTCTGCATTCCCCCTGTTTGACCATTGCACACCAGCCAGCATCCCCCACAAAATGCCTGTCTTTATTGGTTTTTTTCAGGAAGTATTGCCAAAAATTTGTCTTCAGAGTTTTCTATATGAGAAATCCTGGAACATACCATTAAACCAGTCCCAGCTGACTTTCAGTGAATGAAAATATGTCCACTTAATGGACAGAATTTTTTAAAAATGGAAAACACATGAATATTTGGAAAACAGGAATTTGGAATAATTCTACCTGGCTTCCTCATCTAGCATTAGCTTCAACCACTGTTAAACAAAGAGGTGGGTTTGGCATAACACCTGTATTTCCTTCCTTTGGCAGACAAATGGAAGCATCCTCTCTAAGTAATGACTGCTCAGTTCTCACAGTGAGACCATGTCCCCTGGAGTGGTTAGAGATGGAAAGGACCTTAATGTCCATCCTGAAGACATTTCAAAGGCCTCTTGGCACACAGATATTTGGCACCTCCATGTCCATCAGTCTCCCAGCACGTGAGTTAAAAGGAACATGGCAAGTGGTTACACTTCTCCAACAACCCAAAATTTTTGTCATTGCTTGGCAACTGGGGGGTAGTGGAGGCTTTGCCTGGACCTCCATGTGGCTTTAAGTTGTGGAGTTACCCTGGGATTTGCACAGCGTAGTGGATCACTTATATGTTCATCCATTTCTGTAAATAATACATGAGTAAGAAACACTGGAGACTCCTCATTTCATAATGAAAACGCATCCATTATAGCTGGCTGATTTATTCTTGAATTTCAGCCTGGCAACCCAAACAAACAAGGTAAACTTGTTTTTTGTAAAAAAACAAAAGCAGAACTTATCAATTGGCATTCCTCCCCCACCCACCTCCCTGGAAGGGTGCTGACATGTATGATTTCTGCTGTGTGTCTTTTTCAAAGCCCTCATCCCAAGTTACCACTTAGGCTTTTGAATGCAGCAATGCCTTATTATTCACAGAATTAATTACTAAATAGCATCATCACATGCTGTTGTAAGAAGTTTTCATCTAAAAGCATCTATTTATTCAGTCAAATAGCCCAGTTGGAGCACCTCACATTGCCTCTCTTCCTGTGTGCTTGCAACAAAAGATACACAGGAGAGGAACTTTGAACTGTCAGCCTTGGATTTTCACCACTGCTGTGGGGTCCTAATGTGAAAGCAGGGAACTGTAGAAATTATGACCACGAGCAGTCTCCATTTGAAATTATCTCTGGAGGACACTACTCAAGACAAGAAAGCAATAAGGAAAACAGTTACTATTGCTAGAGCCTCATCTCCAGCCTGGATGCAAAAGGTGCAGATCTCCCTTCACCCCCAGCAGAGCCTTGCTGAGGAAAGAACACACAGAAGCAGGGGGTGCTTAGGTCCTTCAATGACCCTCCTGCACCCTGGGGCTTGTGCCCAAAGAAAAAGTTCCACTTTCTAGGTGTGCAATGTGTCTTTTCTGATGACTCCACACTGACTGCGCTGTGTAGCAGGATTGGTATCTGATGCTTCACACTGTATATCAAGCCATCCTGTATGGCCAGTAAATGAAAAATACCACTCTGGGTATAAGGGTCAGTGAGCCCACACAGCAAGCTGCAAAATAAACAGTTTTACAATCCTTTATAATCCTTTTCTCTTTTGAAGGCACAGGCATGCAAAGGCTTTCAAGCACAAAATGCTGAGAAGCCCTGGGCACTACATTAGTGTGTCATTAGATAAACTCATATTACCTTTCAGTGGCAAATTTTCTGTCTGCCTAAGTGCTCAAAGCAGGCGAGTGCATGGCCACGTGCTGTACCAGCACTTCTTTGTGTTACCATCAGCCAGGCTGCTGCTTTTCAGGCAAATATTCCTACCACAGGATGTGGCTGGTGCTCTCTGCTCAGATGGAGCTTGGTACTCGTTCAGTATCTTTCTCAGTGATGCAGCTGAGGGGATTGAATGCTTCCTCTGTAAGTTTGCAGGTGACACCAAGTTGGGTGGGAGTGTTGATCTGCTTGAGGGACCCCCCTGTAGAGGGACCTGGACAGGCTGGATCAGTGGGCCGAGGCCACCTGTATGAGGTTTGACAAGGCCAAGTGCTGGGTCCTGCACTTTGGTCACAGCAGCCCCAGGCAATGCCCCAGGCTTGAGGAAGAGTGGCTGGGAAGGTGCCAGGCAGAAAAGGACCCGGGGGTGGGTGCTGCTTTACAGCCAGATGGATATGAGCCAGCAGAGTGCCCTGGTGGCCAAGAAGCCCAACACCATCCTGGCTTGTATCAGGAATTGTGTGGCCAGCAGGAGAAGGGAAGAGATGGTGCCCCTGTGCTCAGCACTGATGAGGCTGCACCTCAAGTACTGTGTTCAGTTCTGGGCCCCTCACTACAACAAAGACATTGAGGTGCTAGAACAGCTTCACAGGACAGCCAAGCTGTTGAAGAGTCTGGAGAAACAAACCCTATGAGAGGCTGAGGAACTGGGATTGTTTAGTTTGGAGAAGAGGAGGCTGTGAGGAGACCTTATTGCTCTCCACAACTCCCTGAAAGGAGGTTGTAGGGAGGTGGGTGTTGGCCTCTTCTCTCAAGTGAACAAGGATAGGACCAGAGGAAATGGCCTGAAGTCGCACCAGGGGAGGTTTAGACTAGACCTGAGGAAGAATTTTTTTACTGAGAGTGGTCATGTGTTGGAACAGGTGTCCCAGGGAGGTGGTAGAGTCACCTTCCCTGGAGGTATTAAAAAAATGATAGAATCATAGAATTGGCTGAGTTGGAAGGGACCTCTGAGATCATCAATTCCTCCGAGATCATCAAATATGTAGATGTGGCACTTCAGGACATGCAGTAGTGGGCATGGTATTTTTTCTGGGTAGATAGTTGGACTTGGTGATCATAGTTAGAGGTCTTTCCCAACCATGACAGTTCTATGATTCTGTGTGCTGGAGGCAGACAAGTGTTGCCCCATACGTGGGAGCCTTGCATGCCTGAGCAACCAGTAAAAGGCACAGGGACTGCAAATGCATGAGAAATCCCAGCTTTAGCTCCTTCCTGACCCCAGGAGGTACCTGTGCCAGGGTCAGTGCCTCCAAGCAGTTGTCAGCGGTGTCTTCCTTCTGTGCAAGGAAAGTTTGCAGTCATGAGAGGCCACAGTTCTACTGCAGCTCCTGGCCAAACTCTGTACCATATTCTGTAGCCCAGTCATTATGTCCCATCCCCTGAGTACTGAGAGCCCTCAGCTTTTGGGGTGAACATCCTGAATGTAGATGCTGAGGAAGGCCTGAACTTGGTTGAGAACATAGCAGAAAAAGATCCCCTGAAGGCACCTTCTGTCTTCTATTATCACAGATCTTCATGTCCCAAATCCTCATTATAGTTGCAAATATTATCATAATGTAGCCTCTGGAGCCAGCCTTTTCCCTGGGCTTTGTGGGTAGCCTCAAGTGGATTTCTTTTTACTTACTGTTTTATTGTTATTGCTTTTTATTGTTCTGCAGGTTTTAGCAAAAATGAAGAAGGGGCAACATAGGTTCAATTCTTTCCAGGTTGAAGAGGATTTAGAAACCATGTGTTTTGTTTGTTGAGCAAGAACCCAAGTTCCCAAAAAGTATTCAATTTTTTCTCACACCCTCTCTTCTCAAGAGAAGAGGAAAAGGCTGCAACTTATGCCTATCAAAGAGCAGGTATAAATATCAGGGTAGCTGTTTGACAGCTATTTCAGGAATCATTTCAGTTCTTTCTCATTTCCACACTCAGAGTGTTGAAGGATTCTAATCCTGCTTTGAGGCAACAGGGTCTCCCTCTTTCTCTGGTTAGGTGTCACACAGCCTTGTGAATCCCCCCCTCTTGGAGACAGCAGCTCTCTTCTGGGCACTGCAGCACTTGAAGTATCACACCACAAAAGTCTGCTTTTCACACCTTTCTTCAAACAGCCAAAGGAACAGAGTTTTGGGTTTTTTTATGCTAAAGATGCTCCCCAGGCTTCTGGCTTGAAGCATGTTGGCAAGGTCTACCAACCTTCATGCTACAAAGATGCCAGTACAGAAGATAAAAATTCATGAAGTGGCTGAGAACTAGAAAATACTCTTTTTTTTAAGGAAAAAAGAAGCAGGTCTAGAAGAATATCCTTAGGTCTCCTGAGTGAGTGGATTCTTGCTGTGTATTTTTCTTTAATGCAGATTTTAGACATTCTTTCCAGCTTTCAGGAAAATTATGTTGTAAGAGACTTTGCTAAACCCAAATGGGGCAGGCAGCAGAAGGAGGTAGAGGGGGAAAGAAAGAGAAAAAGATTAGAGAAAAAGATGAAGAGGACAGATGAACATGTGTTCTTGTCCTGGATGCAGTAGGCTCTATGCATAAGCACGCATGGACACATTGCAGGAAAAAAAAAAAAAAAAAAAAAATCCTTTCTGCAACTCTTGTAACCCAACATTTGATGCAGTCTCACCCCTAAAGCCACACAACCCCCACTGGGCTGTCCACAGCACCTTTACACTTCCCCACAGACACAAACAGCCCATAGTGAGAGATCTATTCCCCGTGGACAGGGTAGATTGAAGGCAGAGCAGAACTGCAAAACCCTCTCTTCACCTTGGAGCTTGGAGAGGGTGTAGGGAGGGGACTCCACTGTGCCCAAGGGTCCTTGGGTGCCACTGCAGTTCCTTGGCTGCCCGGATACAAGCAGCAGCTTCCCAAATGCAGAGGCAGCTGTGCAGGGGACATTCAACCCCTGAAAATTCAGCCTTTCTCCTCCCTCCCCTGCTTCACCCAACACTGATGCTGGGGATCTTTCCCCCACAGCAGTCTCTTCCCTTGCAGGTTCAGAAGACCCAGAGACTCAGCATTAATAGTAAAGCGTAGGAATATTTCATCCTCTGTTAAATGAATGATATTTTTTTATGCTTTTTTTCCTCCTGCTGTCAAACCTAGATGATACCTGGGAAAACTCAGGGATGGATGAAGGTTCACATGCAAGAAATTCCTAAGGAAGATAGAGTAATCCTGAGGAGATTGGGTGGGTACTTTTCCACCGAGACTGCTCTATCTGGTCAGTTCTTCCTTTGAGCAGGGGGATTTAGAAAAAAAGATTTTCCCAGTTTGATTTTTGTCTCTACACAATGCACCAAGCAAGGCACTAACTTTGAACCTCGCTGTCATCCAGCAGCAGCTTTTCCTTGAAGGTCTGCCCATTCTTGTATCAAAATTAATCTGTCATAAAAGTAAAAACTAAGCAAGGAAGCACTAAATATATTAATTTGGTCTCTCTTTCTCCCTTGTGCTGTGTTGCAGCAGCAGCTGCACATTTCTTACTGATTTCTTCCTTATGCCTTCCTTCTTAAAAATGCAGTCTCTGTGCCATGGTTTCAGTTTTCATTAATTTCCTTTCTTGCTCAAAGAGAAGTTTCATTCCCAGTGCCTCTCCCCAGAGCAGGCATTGGGTCCTCGTGCCCACAATTTCATTTTGCAATAGGTCTTTTGGACTGTAATCCACAGTTCCCTGGTATGGTAAAAAGCCATAGTTCTTTGAACCAAGTTATTCAGCTATTGCTTGGCTTCACTTATAGAAAAAAACACCCTGATGGAGCACACAGCCTTGCAGCCCTAACCTCACACTATGCAGCATTTCTTGGCACTATACATAAATAACAACCAGTTATTTAGGGTAAGGAGCAGAGCTGTACAGATCATGCTGAGATGTGCCATGATGGTGCAGCAAGGTTTCAGCTTTGAGATCTTTAGAAAAAGCTTCAAGAGGTGAACTGGCACTTTGTCAGTGGAAGGAAATGGGTGGTGGGGGCATTTGTAGGAGTTCTAGGAAATAAGGTGACAAGAAAGGCAATAATTAAAACTAATTCATTTAACCACATAGGAATATGAACCCCCGTGTTTGTCTATTGTTTTCTTTCCCATAAACTAGAGATTTCTCATGTCTTTTATTAATTGTGAATTTTTTGCCATTTGAGTGCAAATTACATTAACATGGTAGAGAGGACCCCAGAAACTCTGTGTGCCAAAGGTTTCCATGCAACTCTAGCAGAGCAGGATAGAAATCCTCCAGCAACACTAAAAGCATTATAAGTGGGAGTTTTACTGAATAAAACATGAAAATGAATAATGCAGTCTGCACAGTATTCCTTGTGTTATTAATCTGATGGGAAGTTTAATTAACTTAACGCTGCCCTAAATTTTAATTTTCCTTCTGCTGTGGAATCTCAGGCGAGAAATGCCAAAGGGCATCACAGAAGTTTTAGAGAAATTGCTGGGGATTGCTGTGGGTGAAGAGGAAACAGCTGGAGTTCTCGGGGATGGAAGGCACGGGTGACTGTGCAGAAGGCTGGAGCACAAACTTTAGCACCTGGGTCTTCCAAAACCACAAGTAATTAAACAATAAGCAAGTTTAATGCTCGAAGTGGGAGGGAAGAGAAAATAAGAAAAACAAAGAAGAACCACCTAGAATTTCTTTCTTCCACCAGCTGAGTTAAACTGAGGTAGACTGGAGGGATATACCATGTCCCACGAGCCTTTGCTTAAGGAAGGTTGCCAACTGAGATGTATGTCATTGAAGCCAGGTAATGATTGTTGTCCCCATGAAAATTTACATTTCTGAGCCTAATTTGATGTCTGGCTTATCACCGAGTCCATGAAGGTGACCTGTGTCAGCAGCAAGGACCATCATTAATAAAATGGTTTCTTCCCAGTTGCTTGGAGGTGAGTGTGCTGCTGAGGTGACCTCTGGGCTCTGGTGATCTGAGAAGTTTCATCTCCTGGACAATTTGCCCACAGGGCTCCAATCCTCATCCTGCAGCTGGCACTGGGGTGTTTGTCTACTAAAGACCTGCTGTAGGGAAGATCTTTTTCACTCACTCTCCAGGCAATGAAATGCATCACAGGAGGAAACATTCCTCGTTACCTTTTTTGGCTATATATTTATTTGCAGGGCTCCAGGTATAGGAGGCTAGAACCAGTCTGCCCTTAGGCAGACAACCCAAGGGCTGCCAGCTGTGGACAAAGGCACTCAGGATGGGTGGGACCAGGGTAAATGCAGAGTTTTCTACTCTTAGCAGCAAAATCTTGTATAGTTCAGTAAATCTGGGAACACAAAATATATTTCTCTGATGCTTCAACTTTTTTTGTTAGATTTTCTCTTGCACAAAGGAGAAACACAGCCTGCTGTATTGCAAACCTGCTTTCTAGCAAACTTTTTCCATTTCCTCAAAGTTTTCATTGGTAAATTAAGTAGCTGTGCTGCTGGCTGGCTGCCAAGGGGCTCTTTTCATTTGCAGCTGTGAAACAGAATCCTCCTAAGTAGGAGCTGTCACTGACAGCTGAGAAATTACTTTTGTCTAGAAAACAGTACATTTAGGTCTTTGAAGAAACAACCTTTTTGCCCTGGTTTTCCAGGCCAGTGGAGTGCAGTTCCAGCAACCTCATGCAGTCCCAGCCTTCCTCCTTCCAGCATCACCACAAAGATCCTTGGTTCCCATCTGCAGTCACCTGGTGGGTCCCTGTCTCCCAGGTCTTCTCAAGATTGGGGATGTGCTAAGAAAGAAAAGCCACCACAATTCTCTCCTTGTCCCCCTCTGTCATGGCACATATCCCTCTGAGACAGAGATGGGATGTCAAGAAGTCACTTAATCCCAGATGGTTTCTACTTCCATGAGGCCAGAGGGTAACAACATGCCTGCTCCCTGCCAAAGCTGATAATAAACCACTCACATTAATTCATTGTACCAGATACGACTGGCAGCTTCTACAGCATTAGGAAACATAAGGTTGGAAGCTTAGAGATGTTCCACTTTGCTATTTTCACCTCGCCTCCTTAAGGACTAAAGAACCTTTCAGCTCTTGGCAGATTAATGATTTGTTCATGATCTCATCAGTAACCTAAGAAAACAACTGATCTGCCACAGCAGTATGAGGGCTACTCACATGGAGAAAGCATCACCTTCAACATGGGTTGAAGTTCCATCACAAGTGGGGGTGAAAGAGAGACACGTGGAAGATTTAAATCCAAAGAGGATGCCAAAAGGCCTTGAAGAAAGGTTCAAATGCCAGCATATTTGATCAGTCTAAGAATGCAAAGTGTGAGCAGAGTATGAAGGAAAGATGACCTTAGTATAAAGTTTTCTTCTGTTTTCACAACATATCCTTATAAACCTGTAGGACAGACTTCTCCCTTTTACATCCATTAACTATTTTATTTGCTTTAGCTAGAACCTGGCTTGACTTTTGAGAGAGATTTCATTCAGTTTCCACCAGCAAAGGGACTGGCATTTTGAGGGAGTTCATGCAAAGCCCTTGAGGTTCCTCCCTGGCTCCCAAGAGCCCCATCAACACCCCCACCCAGCTTGACAACCTGCAGGGCTCACCTCTGCTCCTGATATTTGGTGTTCCCTGTTCCCATTAAGTACCAGTTTTTTCTTCAGGACTTCTGTGGCATTCACAGTGAAACCCAGAAAGGACCTGCCTGCTAGGGATGATAAGCTAACAAATTGAAGTGCCAGGCACTGGGAGGTTCTGAAATCAAAGTGAGGTGTTCACTAAACCCAATGCTGATGGCCTCTTGTATCATCAATCCAGACAGGCCCTTCCCAAGCACAGGCTTAGGACAAGGGCCTGACTTGGGAGATCTCAGGCACCTTTGGAAAAACCAGTGTGAGGCTGCTGCTCCCTTGAATAAAGCTCAGTTTCCCCCTTCTGATTATCAAGAGAAGCAGACACTGGCCTCTTGCCACTCAAATTAGGTTTTTATCCCTTTCTTCTCCCAATATGGCATCTATCTTCAGGTATAAGCAGGTCTGTGCACTACAGTTCTGTACAAAAAGCCCTCACATCTTGAAAGGAGACTTTCAGAATCTCTAATGAGTATATTTTTAATTCAGTAACATTTAGGCTTACTCCTGTACTAACTTCCAGCATAAGCAAGAGAAAATCTACCCATAGCATGGCTATTTCAAACAATTCTATTTGCAGAGTTATAATAGCACAGGTTTCCATTAAAATAAATTATTGTAACATTTTTAAAAATCATTCCTTCCATTTATTTCATTTTTCTAGGGGCTGGTGGATATTCCTTCTCCTCACCACTTCCATGGGAAGGTGAATAGCTCCCTCAAGTGCTCCAGTCAGTCCCTCATCTGATGAAGAAGAGCTGACACCTCCCCTGGGACTCCCTCTCTGTTCTGTAATTCAGAATGTTCCTAATAACTCAGAAGTTGGAATATGAATCAAAAAAATAGCCCAGGAGAGCAATTAACATCCAAGCTACAGCCTTTCCCTCCCACCTATTTAAGCACAATAAAAATGGAAAAAATGCTCATTCAAAAATATGGAAGTTTAGAGAAGGGGAGTAGGTTTCTAACTAGGGAAAAAATTAAAATGAAAACAACCTAAGAGCACGTTTAAAATAATTGTTCCATAGCAAGTCACCTTTCTACCTCATTTTGAAAGCTTTCATCCTGTGAAAAGTGACATTATAAATGATATATTCTCACATAAATGATGTGAGAATCCCACACTTCAAACTAACCCCTCTTGGTTTGGCAGGAAAAAGCTGTAAAGAAGGTATGACAAATACTAAATACTGTTAAAAAAAAAAAACAAAAACAACACCAACCACAAAAAAAAAAAAAAAAAAAAAAAAAAAAAAAAAAAAAAAAAAAAAAACCAAACCAAACCAAAACAAAAGAAGTAAAACATTTGTGCCATTGGAAAAGTATTCTTCATATCAAGCTGACTTTACCAGCATGTCAATAACTCTTTTTTACAGACTCCTTTCATCCAACAATCTGTCCTGGCAGATGACTTTTAATACCTCCAAGGCTGAAGACTCCACAACCTCCCTGGGAAACCTATGCCAGTGTCATACTACCCTTACAGTCAAAAAGTCTTAGGTTTAAGCAGATGATGTTTCAGTTTGTGCCCATTGCCTCTCATCCTGTCTGTAGACACCAAAGAGAGGAGTCTGGCTCCATCTTCTTTACTCCTCCCATCAGACATTTTTCAACATGGATCAGACAGATCCCCTGAGCCTTCTCTTCTCCAGGATGAGCAGTCCCAGATCATAGGATCATAGAATCGTAGAATCATAGAATCATAGAATTGGCTGGGTTGGAGATCATCAAGTCCAACCCTTAATGTGCCTCACCAGTGCTGAACAGAGAGGAAGGATCAGATGATTCCATGACCTGCTGGTGATTCTCCACCAAATGCAGCCCAGGAGGCTCTTGGTCTTTGCTACAAGGGCACATTGCTCACTCATGGTCAATTTGTTGTCCAGCAGGATCCCCAGAGCTATTACTGCTATTATTGCACTGATTACTATGCACTATTACTACTGATTTCCAGTCTTCCCACACTGCTGAGAAGAGATGCTCCTCCCCAGGTGTAGAACTTCACATTTTGGATTGCTGACCTTCGTAAGGTACCTGGAAGCTCATTTGTCCAGCCTGTAGGGAACCCCCTGGATGGTAGCACAACCATCTCATTTATCAGCTGCTTCTCCCAATTTTGTGTCATCAAGTCATTAACATAGATGTTAAATGCTGCTGGCCTCAGAATGGTCTCAGAATCACAGAACAGTCATGGTTGGAAGAGACATTTAAGATCACTACACCCAACCATGAATAACCCCCACACTAAAATACAATAAATATATTTATCTGTATCACCCTGCCCACTAGAGCATGTCCTGACGTGCCACATCTACAGTTTCCTGTTCCAGCACCTGACCACTCTCAGTAAAAAAATTCTTCCTCAGATCTAGTCTAAACCTCCCCTGGTGCAACTTCAGGCCATTTCCTCTTGTCCTATCCTTGTTCACCTGAGAGAAGAGACCAACACCCACCTCCCTACAGCCTCCTTTCAGGGAACTGTTGAGAGCAACAAGGACACAAAATACGCCCCTGCTTGTTCCGTTGCTGCCTAGCAGCTGCATGAACCTGAGGAGTTTGGTTTATTTTCATTATCACTCCAAAAGATAGTCCATTGGCTCAGCATGTGAATGTCTCTATGCACGAGACAAATATTTTACACCCAAAAACAGCCAGATGCTGACAAAGAATGTTACTTTGAAATGTCACCAGAAGCTCCATCTTGAACTCATCAGGGTGTCAAAAATCTGAACAAGACCAAAGGATGCACAGAAGGCCACGTTGCTTCTGGTCTCCATCAGTTGGAGCACATACATTTACTAGGATAAAAAGCTCACCTGGGCAAAACTGTGTTTTGTAACTTGGTATCATCTCAGCTCTAGCCTTGGGGCCAGAGACTCATTTCATGGCTTACTACACTCCTTCCAGATGAAGCAGTTCCTGAGGGTGCCCAGGAGCATGGCACACAGCCACAGTTCTGCTCAGTCACTTCACCCTGGAGTGCAGGACATGGGGGAGCTTGGTGCACAGGAGGGGTGGGACCTCAGCATGCAGGACCTGCAGGACAGCAGGACAGACACCTTCCCAGCAGGCTGGTGCTGCAAACAGATAAAGATCAATGGTGCAGAGCTCCTACCAAGTGCAGACTGCCAAATTTCTTCTCCATAGCTTTGTTTCCATGCAACAATTAAAAACTTTCCAGGCTGCATCCAGATGAAAAGCAAGGCAGTTCCACCTATTCCAAGGAATTCCTGGTATACACTTGGTGTTAGCTCATGCTTGGAGCAAGATGTATCACATGATGGTGCCAGAAAGCTCCAGATTTGGCTGACTCCCTGCTAAAGAGCCCTGCATCCCCTGCCCCTCCTGAAATGGGTACAGTTCCTCAGAATGATCAATGATGGACTGGTCCATACCAAAAGAGGACATGAAAAGGTAGTGAAGGTAGAGGAAAATGAACTCTAAAAACAAGTGTTAGCCTCAAAAAAAAGTTGTGTATCTAATGGGTGAGGTAATCATGAGGTACCCCTTAACATTAAATACAAAGTCTCACTGCCCCTGCAGGTTTGGGCTGATTTAACTCCCTCAGTGGAATGTCAGCTGCTGAGAATCCTTAAATGCTGAAACCAACAGATCTGATATGAGAAGCTGTCCTAACAGTGACAGTACTGATGAAGCTGTTTAATTACAGGCATAGAATAATAAAACCAGAATATTCCCAACAGAAACTGTAGGAAACAGGAACACAGATAAGGCCTTGCACAGTGAAGTTTTGAACTTCAGTGCAAAGAGACACCAAACAGGGTCATTTTAGTCCAGAGCATGATACAAGTTTTGAATATGGCATGGGGGAAACAAACCAAAACCTCAGTGAATTTCCCTTAAGGGAACTGAATTAACAGAAATGGTGGAGAATCTACTGCATAGTGCCTTGGGCTCCCTTCCTGCATGTTGAGTTCCTGCTTTCCTAGAGCCAAGAAACCAATTAGGAACTCTGGAACAAAAAGAAAGCATTCCAGAAATTATCTGCCCTGCAAACACAAAAGGCCACAATTCTGTATTAGAAATAAGCCAGCCCACTCACCATGTATCTATTTCCTCTGTCTCTATAGACAGCTGTAGAGCTTCTTGTATTTTAACATGAAATTTGGAGTCAGGTTAAAAAAGAACATGTCAAGAAATCATTTATCAGCAAGTTATCTTTCATATTTTCATTTTTGTGAGCAAAACCACTTACTGGCCTCATACCATCCATGGCACCTGAGAGATTTTACCCCTCTGCTCCCAGCTCTTCATGGCAACAAACACCTGACTGCCTCCTCATTCCCTGCTAATGGGAGTATGTTGCCACTGGTTGTAAATGAGAGGAAAAAAAAAAAAAAAAAACCAAAAACCAAGCAGTTGAACATCTGTGTGTAAGCCCTTCATTATGTTTCTTGCACTGTAACACACACTTGAAGAAAATCTTTCATTACATTTTAAGGATTGCTTAATTATCACATACCATTTTACAAGACTAATTATTTCAATTGACTAAACAAATCCCATGTAGTTTACTTTGCAGCATGTTTCAGCTGTTTACCTCAAATGAAAATAAATATACCTGAAGTGCTAAAGCTCACCTGCAGCCTAATAACTCCTGGGTGCAGCCCCTGCCAGTTTTGCCTCAGTTGTATCCACCTCTGAACCCCAAATCACTGCTGACTGGGAGATTATACCTGCAAGGCATCTTTATTGTTTATCCAGATTTAACACCTTTTTATAGGGATCCCCTATTAGCTGAAAATTTTACCTGACAGGTCCAGTCACCATCCCTGCCATGTAGAAAGGCAGTAACTACATTTGAGTGGTATTTATAGTTCAGATTAAAAGTTTTGCAGCAAGTGCACACAAAGATTGCAGATGCCTATATGCAAACTGGTTGGAACAGCAAGACTTCAAATTAAATCTAGTAATAAACTCATCTAAATACAAACTCCTTTTACTGCCATTAAAATCCTTGCCCCTTTGAAGCTCTTATCTGTAAAAAGTTGTTTACATGTTTTTCATATATTGTTTACTTTGTGAGAAATTTTGCTTTTGGCTGTATAATTTTAGTAAATTTCTAGTCCTTCACATCTTTGATGACTAATACTGCAGTACAGTATGGGTAAGGAGGCTTTCTTAAAGTAGATGCAGATAGTTCTTCCTACATTAACTTTGGGCATTTAAATCATCAACTACACAACAAATGCAGTAACATTCCTTGGTTGCAACATACTTTGATTTAGGCAAAACAGTCCGAAGAACGATTAAAACACACACTTAATTAAAAAGTCCCATAGCAGTCTAGTACCATGTCAATTAAAGCAATCTCCTACTTGGTTCCAAGATACTTAACACAAGTCAGTCAGTCAATAACTGTTTCTTCATCAAGTGAAATAACAAGAAACTATTCTTTGAGCCCCACCTTTGGAAAGGGGTTATGTCTGCTACCTATATGTACTATTGATATATACACTGCCCTGGTCACAATCCTGCATGTCCTTCAGGTGCTGGAGCAGGTCCAGAGGAGGGCAACCAGGCTGGTGAAGGGACTGGAGCACAGATCCTATGAGGAGAGGCTGAGGGAGCTGGGGCTGTTCAGCCTGGAGAAGAGGAGGCTCAGGGGAGACCTCATCACTCTCTACAACTCCCTGAAAGGAGGGGGTAGCCAGGGGGGGGTTGGGCTCTTTTCCCAGGCAACTCTCAGCAAGACAAGAGGGCACGGTCTCAAGTTGTGCCAGGGGAGGTTTAGGTTGGACATTAGAAAGAATTTCTTTACAGAGAGGGTGATCAGGCATTGGAATGGGCTGCCCAGGGAAGTGGTGGATTCTCCATCCCTGGAGATATTTAAAAAGAGACTGGATGTGGCACTCAGTGCCATGGGCTGGGAACTGCAGTGGTAGTGGATCAAGGGTTGGACTTGATGATCTCTGAGGTCCCTTCCAACCCAGCCAGTTCTATGATTCTATGTTACTGTGCACACTCCTCCTATGCCTCCCCCCACCCATGACACCACACCCATGCTGTTCCTGAAGGGAATTTTTTTTTTTTTTCGCCCCAGTTAGGAAGTCTTTGGATTACAAAGCCATAAGCATTGCTGAAGTAACTTAAACCAACTGTCTTCCACTCTACATATTGTTATTTTAGTGTTAAGAGTGATTTGGTACATTTTGAACACTCCAGTCAGCAAATTGTATGCAGCCACCTTCCTATCCCACACCTCTACTTCATTTTTGTTAAAGGAATTCTATGGGCTTCAGAATTACCCTAATGGCAAAACAGGGCTCTGTGGAAAGTCTACTACTTGTGATCACCTTACTGAGGATATCAGTATTTTACATTCCTTTCAAAGATGAAAATTACTTTGCTTTGGCCCCCTCCCTCCCCCTTGCTCACCTGCATTTAACCATTCAAATAGGGTATGAGGAAATTCTGGGCTAATAGAAGGATCTAGTTTTGCCTCCATTCTAATTCAGTGTTTGTACTAAACGACTGATTCTAATTCTCATTTTTGGCAACACCAACTCACTTCTGTCTTATTGTTCCTCCCTCTGGTTTAGAAAGGGAAAATTTTTTGGAAAACACCCTCCTTATGAAACTAAACATTATCATTTGAGACAGATTTTAAAGTAAAAATAGCAGCAAACTGACATGCTAGAACTTAATTGTAATTTCTAGATTATTCAATGCTTAACAAATCTATTTTAATCAGTTATCTCTGCAAATCCATTCAAGGCCATTGAATAAAAGCAATTCTAAGCATACCCACAAGCTCAGTTTAGTGTGCTGGATCAACAGCACAGAGCAGCCAGCTGTGAGAGATCAACTAGGACTGAAAATAATCCAGTTAAAATCTAAAGTGGTTGCATTTCTGCTGGTCTTCTACAGTACTGTAAAAGCAAACTACTGAAATACACAGTATTAAAGTTTCTTCATTTATCACCCCGTATGTATGATCAACTGTAAGTTTCCCCACATTTCATATAATCCTTTTAAGCCCTTAATTCATGATTATATGATTTCTCATTTTAACATCATTTGGAAACTAAGTGGCAAATGGATCATCATCTAAATTTCAAGTTCTATGTAATATCAAAATCAACAGCATTGTGACAAAAATTAATGGTTAATACTGGATTTGTTAATAAAAACAATATTTCCCCAGAAAGCAGTATTTTCCTACATATTTGTTTGTGCAGAGATCAGTTATGGCCACTTTAGTAAGATGTTATATGCATGGTATCTCCAAAGTTTTTAACACAGGGTGAGTACACGTTTTTAACCACACGGTGACTAAAGGAGGGGAAAAAATTACCCTATATGCTACAATAAAGTTACTCCTAAAATGCTTTTAGCTTGACATCTTAAATTATGGTTTAATCCATGAGTATATGCAATTTATCAAGATGGTGACATATACAGAAAAAGACAGCACAAGTTTTGGGAGACATTTTATTAATGTACAATTTTATTAGTGATGTACAATAGACATTTTAATTCTCTATATATTTTGTCCCCTTGAAGTCTGGTAAATTCTTGTTCATATATAAAACTAAACAATGTTTTAGGTTTTGGGTTTTGTTTTTTTTTTTTTGCAAGGACTGGAAATGTTGAAAATCTAAGTGCTACAGTATGTTTTGTAGTGATTAAACACCTTGTCCAGAAGAGTTACCAGCCACTTCATTGAAGCACTTCTAAGAAGGTTTCTGATCAAGTTCAAATGCACCTGTTCATAAATAATGATTGGTTTGCTCGTGTCCACTATACTACAACTGTCTCCAATATAAAATACCGTTTCGATACATTTCTCCACATGGACAACTAGATCATCTAGTCATAGTTAACCCAGGCTAATACAAATTTACAAGTAAAATAACTGCAGCATTTATTCAGAATAATTACTTTTCAATCAGAAGCTTTACTTTGGACAACGCAGAAGTATATTGCAAGTGACATTCTGCAGCAGAAGCTGGAGGCTTGAGAACAACAACTAAAAAGGACTAAATATCAGCAATACATGCTTTTACAAGAACTCTGACCATTCTGAATGTTAACATTAAAGACCAGGTACTTCAGTTTGTGCGCCTGTCAAAGAATCAAAACCTCCACACAAAAAAAAAATTAATGATATCCCACAGAACACAGTATTTCAGAGAACATCTTAGACACTGGTACGACAGTTCTCAGATCAAATTGGCAACTGAAATTTAACATCCACCTGAGCTTCTTTTGCTAAGGTTACTATTTCAGAGAGTTTCACCACCTGAAAAACAGAAAACAAAGATTTAATTTCAAAACAGTTCTAACTTGAGTGAGCTGGACTGATCTTTTTAAACAAAATAATGCCAGGGAATCATCAACAAGATCTTAAAATAGGGGACTGCTTAGCCCACTGCTTAATTGCTTTTAAATGAAAAATCTATTACCAAGTCTTTTAAAAAAAACAGAGTTCTATAATGTCTGGTTCTCACTACCAACCAAATACCTTGATAAAAAGCTAGAAGTTTCAAACTTCATGTGCCACACCTTGTTTTATCGGAAGGTGTTGGGGTACCCACTCACAAGATATTGTGTATCCAGAAGCTAAGCTTTCCTCCAGGTTTTTGTTGCAAGTATGTCTGGATCTAACTTTGTTATCTTAAAGAGCCTCAAATTCTCTTGCATAACTCAAAAACTGTATGATTTTTTTTTCCTGCTCAGATTCAAATATTATAACTGAGTAATGGTTCTTTAGGAGAAAAGAGACAAAGAAATCCACCAGATGCTCTCTTATTTTCTGCAGTTAAAAAAATCTTCACTGCTAAAAACAGATTCATTGTTGCTACATATTTTTAGTATGTTTTTCCTACCCTCATTACCAAACTTTAAAAGCACCTAAATACTAATATGCTAGAATAATTTACAGGCACCTGTTAACTATTGAGGCAGAAAATAAATACTTTCAACATCACTGGTTATAATCACTGATTAATAACTCTGATCTGTCCTCATCCATTTGCTTATCCTACATAATGTACCTTCTTACATAAACCTGTTTAAGAAAGTACCTATGGGCAGCATACAAAACCAACTATAACCCTTTCAAAGAGAACTTCTACAGATAAAAGTAATTTAAGATTACAAAATTAATTTTATTTGCATGGCTACATGATTCAGCTGAGAACTTCAGATTCAGGAGCAACTCTAGAAAATGCATTATCAGATGCAAAATAGCCTCAAGACCCATACATACTCTTAGAAAAGATTTCCACTGACCTAACCAAAGTTTGACCAGCCTAGCAAGACTTAGTATTATTCCTCAAAACAGAGGGCTTGTATGTCAAGCTAAGCAAGTTAATTCTCCAAGTAATCCACAGCTGCTTCTAGAACTTCTAGAACCCCAGAAAACAAAACACACACAAAAAAATTTCACAGAATCACACAGTCTGGTTGGAAAAGACCTTTAAGATCATTAAGTCCAACCATAACCTAGTCCTACCAACCATTAACCTAACTTTACCAAGCCTAAACCATGTTCCCAAGCACCACACCTATGCTTCTTTTACAGACCTCCAGGGACAGTGACTCAACCACCTCCCTGGGCAGCCTATTCCAGTGTTTAATTACCCTTTCTATGAAGAAGTTTCTTCTGGTATTTATCTAATCTAAACCTCCACTGGCATAATTTGAGACTATTAACAACCAACCTGTCTTATTTTCTTATTACCTTGTGAGGTAATGGGATTCTCAACTATTCTTGGTTTTAATCACACCCACTGAAATTCACACCCACTGCATTTTTCAGCTACCTCAATTCAAGTATTTTCTTCCAAGGACAGTGACTGATCTGGTTATTTACCTGTTTGGTTTATATTTTTTAAACCTATTCTTTAATCCCCTTCCCAGAGTTAAAATAAATAAATTTCAAACAGAAATTTCTGGGGAATAACAGCTTCTGACTGAGTAGTTCTTCTCCTTACTAAATATGTAATTATTCATTCATAAAATATTTGCTTCAGACCTTGACAGTACCTAGTACTGTGCTTTAACCTAGGCTACCAGTTGATTGAGTGGAGTTTCAGCTTTTCAATATTCTGCAACAGATGCTTTTTTCTGAAAAGGATATTCATAACCAGGTATCTTACCATTTTTGCAGCTTCATCTAAGTCATCACATGCCAGGATTTTGAGGCCACTTGCTGTTATTAAAGCTTTGGCATCATCAACTCGTGTACCTTAAGAAACAGATAAAATGCCACTTTTTATTGAACAGCAAACTACTGCAACCAAAGTATTCTCATATGTTCTAGGGAGCTTATTCCAAAAGAAAATTAGTGAATAAATCCAGAAGATAAACACTTTTAAAAACAGGAAATATCTTTTTATTAACATGTCAATCCTAAATTCAAGGTCTGCCTTATTTTTCCATAGTCTTCAGCTTACAGGCAACTTGCTAAGCAATAGATAAGCTCAAGAACATTTATCAATATGGACAGAAATATATTAAGCACACTCACCTTGCAACCGTACCACAATAGGTATTTTTAGGTCCAAATCCTTTACTGCCACGACGATGCCTTGTGCTATCACATCACATCTCATAATGCCACCAAAAATATTCACCAGAATAGCCAGTACCTACAGAATACATCACAACAGTCACATTAAAATGGCCAGAGGCACATCAGGCAAGCACACCACTCAGCCCTTAAGCCTTAGGAAAATTCAATACAATCTCTGTATGTATGGCACCATTTCTGTTCTAGAGAGCATCAGCAACAGAAGTACAGTTCTCTGAAGCTGCAAACAGCAGAACAGTTACTCCAAGACCCTACTGCAAAGCTGCCTGTCCCAGGAAGCTTCCACATCATCTTTAAATCCAGCATAAATTGCAGGCAATAGCCATTTCTCTTACTCACAGTGTATATTCTGTGTAGCTACTTCTAACTAAGCTACTTCTTCTACACACTACATCTTCTGTCCAAAACCAAAACTGTACATTACTTCAGATTACTCCAAGCATGATTAGAAAGAGCTGCTTGATTTTCTTCAAGCAGGTCAAATAGATGAAACTCCATTAGTTATTTTACAACTAATCTGTCAGCTGTTTTCCACTTCTAACAGCAGAGGTAGGTCCCACACTAGCACCTGCACATACTGAGGAAGCCATGATAAAAACTACAAAGTTTACAAAACTGAAACAAGGCACTGTTTATACAGTATATGATTTATATACATTTTATTCAGGAGGAATAAGCCTGAGGTTAAAGGGAAGTCTTGTTCTACACAAGTGGTGGAACAGAGGGGTAAAAAGATCATGGTTAATGGTAAAAAAATGGAAAAAAGTAGGAGTAGAAATGGGTGGACATCATTGGAGGAGAAAAGAAACTTGTCTCTGCTATAGGGCAGAAGCTGCTTACACTGGCACCTCAGAGGGCTGTTCCAAACAGTCCCTGAACCCAACTCATCCTTCTGGGCTCATAGATCTCTTCCTCTAGTTTCAATCAATTTATTATTTTAATAATATTCATGCACTCCTGACAAACTTGAGATAGGATAAAACATTAATGCCCTTCCAAGCCCACAGCCAAGTTATTTTATCCTACATTACATAAAACTAGTACCTTGGAAACTTGCCTGTGTATGGCACTGTTAATACTCATCTCCACAACTCTATGCACAAAACAGACCCAGCTTGCAAATCAGGCCCCCAAAAAATGGAAACCCATCTGAATCCTGGTTTCTGTTTAAACAGCAGTCATAGAGAGTTGCTGATTCAAAGACTGCTGGAAAGATTCAACTGCAGCTTAACTTCAACCAGAGGACACAAAACTGCCCACTGAGTACACAGCCAAAGAACCTATTTCTAAAAAAGGAGAAAAAATTCAACAGATTTTAAGGCCTCCTTCAGTTGCACCAAGCTCAAGCCAACATCACCATTTTCTTTCCTTTTTAATTCTATGTTTATAAAAGCATGTTTTTACATACACTAAGCACTGTCTTTCAAATTATATCCTGTTTTACCACTGTGTAATACCTTGATATGCCAACACCTCCCTCACCTTCTTATCAGAGGTAATAAGCTTGAAGGCTTCTGTCACTTGCTGTGCTGTAGCACCACCACCAACATCAAGGAAGTTTGCTGGAGTTCCACCATGAAGTTTAATTATATCCATTGTGGCCATAGCTAAACCAGCACCATTGACTATATGAGAATAAAGATAACATTTAGGAATTCAATTCATAAATTCATTAAGTCATTTAAAAATCCATTAAATACAACACACCTAAGCAGCCTATGTTTCCATCCAATCCTATGTAGTTGAGATCTGATTTTGCAGCATCCCTGTCTCTTTGATCCTCCTGTGTCCAATCCTGCATATCAAAGATCTTCTTCTGGCGATAGGCTGAATTACTGTCAAAGTTTATCTTTGCATCCATACACAACACTGAAAGGAAAAATAAAATCATTTCATACTAGAATAATACTTAAACTGCTAAAAGAAGTATGTTAATTTACGTTAAGTCAAACTTGGCAGCTGGCTCATGCAGTCCAAACTTAAAAGTTTTGTTGTTAACACACACTTAGCACTGCATATAAATAGAAGATTCTCTACAGTTTACCACACAATCAGCTGAGTCCCTTTAACTGCACAAAAAGCAAAGACAACTGTATTTTTTGAGACACCCTAAAGCTGAAGACACTTTCTTCCAAACTGTTTGATAAATCTGGGCAAATTACATTTCAGGAAATGGCACAAAATTAATACCAACATTGGATTGTCTCTGGTTTGGATTTTTTAAATCCCTGTTTTCTGCTTTTAGGTTAAATATATATAAATATATAGTGTCTGTCTGCATGCACATAAGCACATAGAAACACAATGAAAAAACACCTGAGTTGGGAGAAAAGGTGTCAGAAGAATACACACAAAAATAAATTTCACTTAGCTAGATCAGGTGATGTGGAAAACTTCAGAGTATTCTTTACATTAGAACTAAGTTTCTGTCTGTAGAAATGTAAGAGTTCATCTCTACCCCTCACTACAGATGAGATTCAATTTTTGGGGAGAGTGGAATTGGCTGTGATTGAGTATTAGCTATTCTGCCACTGGACATGCTAAAACACTGATAAACATCAAGCTACCACTTAAGCACCTATAGTCTAAATACATCAAACTCAAATCAGTCATTCTGATGCCCAAGCACTAGAGGTAGGAGACTTCTAGAAGATGCTACTATTCTGGTAAACTTTTCACTACCAACTTTGAATACAAAAGATGGCTCAAGTTTCCAGTCACTAATTTTGAAAAGACAGTTGCCAGAAATGCCTTACTCCAGGCAGCCAAACAATCAAGAGTGGAAAATGTGTTCTTTTTAAATAGCTAAACAAATTAAGCTATTTAAAACTTAGAATCCTATTCAGTAATTAAGAGCAGATATCTATTATGCTTACATTCTCAAATTCAGATGCTTCATTAAATTCCTTTTTCAATATACCATGTTAATTCTAAGTCCTCTTGCTCTATCCAGCCAAAGTTTTAGCAATGCAAAGCAATTAACTCAGATTTACAAAAATGGAAACCTGCCACATGAAGAATATGAAAAAAAACATTACCAGCTCCTGACGAATCTTCCACCATAGGATTTATTTCTATCATGGTAGCATCATACTTCATGAAGAGATTATATAATTTCATCATATTGTCAGCTGCTTCATCCACAAGATTAGAAGGAAATCCCATTTTTTGGGCAAGCTGGAAGTAAAAAATTGGTTACCAGTTAGCTGATGTTTGATTCAGTTACAGTTTGGGAATGTTTTTCACACAATGAAAAACCACCTGATTCAATCTGGGAATGGGAAAGTGGGAAAAGTTTAGCTATTATTTCACAATGTCAATTGTAATTGTCTTAGAATCTCTCCCATCTTCCTGGAGAAAAATTAAGTCTTGGGTTTGAAAAGATTGCTTTTATTACAAAACACTGCACTTACTCCAGAAAGGAACTAGTAAAAAGCCACCATTATATGCCTTTATGAAACTACATAAAGGCTAGATAAAGCACTTCAATACAGAAGTTGATTTACATTGACTATCACCTAAAAATAACTGGATATGCAGTTAATATCTGTTTCAAAATGTCAAAAGGATGTAAGACAACTCAGCAGGTTGAATGCACACACGCTTTACAAAATTTAGAAGCAATCCTCCCAGCCTCACTAATGTGTACTTTTCTACATTAACAATTACCCTAACAGCTTGTTCCTTTTTTATGCCTTCCACTATATCAATGGGCTCCTTAATTATTGCATCAGGATTCTCTGCAGCAACATCTTCAATATTAACACCACCCTGAGAACTGCCTATCAGCACAGGACCCTGGAACAAAAAGGAAAAAAAGAAAAGCATGAGTAATTTTATACCACACAATTGAAAATGAATTCTTCCCATAAGATACCTTACAGCAATGAAACTTTAGTTAGTTGGAAAGTATTTTTTGGGGGGGAGGTATTTTACTTGTATGCTTTTTCTGGGGAGACTGTTACTATCTATTCAACTATATTAAGCCTTTCAATAATACTTTCCAAATGTTAAGGTGTACGTTGGGTCAAATTTCTTTTAACAAGGAATATACTTTGTATGCAATATAGCAACACAGCAATTAACAAAGACAGGCTAGTTATAAATTTTTATAAACATTCAACTTTGTAATTGTATGCATTTTATGTTCTAGGTTGGTTCCAGAAAAAGAACAGCTGCCTCTCCTCCCCCTTTCTCCTCTCATCCCCACACAAACACACATCAAATACACAGCCCCTCCACTATGCTCCAACTCCAAGGCCAAATCTAGGTCTGCAGAACCTAGAGACAAATGACTGCAAATCATTCCTGTTCAGTAAAATCTCAAAACTCAACAACTATAGACATCCCTGAAAGCAAGCCACAGAATTCTGACAGAACATCTCTCAAATATTCAATAATAAAAGAACCTAAGAAATAGGAATTGTTAAAATTTGCAGCCAAGATTTTTTTTTTAAAAAAAGTAACTACATTTCAACAAAAGCATCAAGGACTCACTACCAGGGAACCTCAAAACCTCTCCACATGACAACAGTCCTCCAGTTTACAGTAAAAACATACTTGTAGCACCTCAAGCTACCTTCCCTTACCACAACACCCCGGCATGAATGATGACAGCTGGTGTACCATGACAGGTACATATCAGAACAGGTATTAAAACACTAAAAAGTCTTATTATGTTTAGCAATTAAAGTGTGACACTGGTTCAGAGAACAATAATCACACTGCTCCCACCACTATCCTTCCAAATGGAAACAAAGAGATGGCAAATTATTCTACACCTAATAGGGAGCTTCAACACAATAAATGCTTCTGGATATTCATATCTTGAACAGTCAAGAAGCAACAAACACATTATAAAATAACACATCACTGACCAAAGTGAACAGTTTTGCTTACAACAAACTCTTGCCCTTCTCAATGAATAACATCCAAGACATCAAGTTCCACTTCAAACTATTTTACAAACTTTTTTCCCTCCTTAAAGGAAGAAGTTTGCAATAACACCAGGAATACACACTCTGTGTGCTCTCCAACATTCACACTTCCTTCTTTTGAAAGGCATTTCCTCATCATAAGCATCCAAGAAAAATTACAGAAATTACAAGCACACCTAAAAACATGACTTAGTCAGCAGTAGAAACAAGGCATATCCCTATGAAGACAATAATCCACAGAGCTATACACTAATAAAATTTCTTTTTATACAAGAGTAAGAACAAGTTAGAAAAATGTTTGCTTTATCTAATCTTCTTAAATCTGTTACAGTAAGTTTTAGCTTCGTAAGGATGCTTGCTTGAATAGTACAAAATTTTAAGATGATAAAATCCAATCATTTACAGTATTTTAATGCCACCTTGTGGTAAATCTGGGGTGTCTACTATAACATTTGGATCTTCACAGCTTTATTATAGAGTACAACAGAATGCAGGTACCCAGACCACAAAACTGTAGTAAAATCCAACACAAATGATACTTTCCTATCAGAAAGAACACTACAGGAGAAGAAGAAGGAAAAAACATAATATTTAACTCCTAATCTTGCTATTAAAAAAAAAAATAAGAGTGACTGGTTTCCTCATTCTTTCACAGAAAATTCTTTCATATTCATGCCAAAGATGCTCCTCTAATTACCAAGAGTCATGTTTCTGCAAACTTCTAAATATCCAGACAGATCAAACTCAGCTTTTGTTAAACTTCAGAAAATAAATGTTCCAAGATCTGCTTTACCCTGGTTTTGCCAAAGTTATTTAGAAAATCATGCTCTGTAATGCCAGAAAATACACTGACACATTTCAGTAACTGGGTTTGAATTCTAGAATAAAAAACTACCTATCCACATGTACTGAAAACTCAAGCAGTAGAGACTATGCTTTAAGTTCCTGAAAGCTCTGAAGACACCTCTAAGCCCAAATCTTACTGGCTCCTGAATGAGTATTGCACTCTCAGCACTGAGGAACACACCTGTGCACCTCTAGAAACCTCCACACACTGATTGCAGAAAAAGGATGTTTGGTTTATCCAGAACCATTGGCTCTTCCAAAAGTATTTTTACTTGCATAGTTCCCAGCATTCTTAAATAGTGTGTCATGTACATGCACACACACAGCTGTATTTTTAAACTAAACTCTGGCATGACTGCCTGGTAGAGAAGTGCAAACTAAAACCAAAATTAAAATAAACCCCTCATTCTACCCAAGTCCCTTTCAGCCATATGCCTCTGAACTTCAGCTGGGGCTACTGGTGTTTATTTCTTATTCCTCAAATTTAACTTGTGGCATTACATTCTTTAAAGCATTTAAACACTAAGGCAAGCATATAGGCAGACATAATGGGAAACAAAATTTAGCTTATGTTTATTCCTGAGTTTCAAAGTAAACCAGTACAGTAAACAGTTTTGAGGTTTTTTTAAAACTCAGCTATAACAAGTTAATTAGTTTGCTTTTAGTTCTAATATTACTCACTTGAAACGACCTTTCCATTGTTATTGCAAAATAGTATTCCCTCCTGGGATATCTGCGCTCACAGATAAATACTTGATTGCATATCCTGCCCTTTTCTCCTGTCTGCTTGGTAAACAACTTCTTTCCAATCATTTTGGAGGAGATATCTTTTGCTTCTTCTGGACTAGAATAAAAGAAGCTCAGAATGTGACAAACTGCTGGAAAAAACAGAAGTAGCATGAAAAATAATCTCATCTAATTTTTGTTATTTTAAGGTTAATAATTAAAATATTGATTTTAAACTAAGCAACAGGTTCAATTCATAATGTGAAACTTTGAAGTTTTTCCACTTGGTTGGATAATTTTAAAAGAACTTACGAAAAAACTATTTTCACTCCTCCTTTGAGGCCACCTTCAAATGTTCCTTTTCCTCTACCACCAGCTAAAACCTGTGCTTTTACCACAAGGTCCTTTGAACCTAGAATGAAAGAAAACCCAAAATTTGTCATCTAAGACAACTAAAACGAATTGTCCCAAATAAAATAACAAAGGCTGTTATTATTTATCACCCCATTCTTCACCACCACCCCCCATTCAAAACACAAATATGTGAATCCCAGTCTGCATTGTAACACACAGAGGTCATTCCAAAAGTCACAAACCATCCACAATTAGCACCTTTAGGCTGTTCTGTGAACAAACTTTGGTGTGCTAGCATCTAGAAATATTGATACATCTTTAACAGGTTTGAATCACAAATCAATGTAAGGTTAGTATCTCATAAACTATTAACAACACAAAACTGAATATCTGACACAACATAAGCCAAGATTTTTCCCCAATCAAGTACAAATATCCTCCATCTATAGCCTCTCAGCAATGATATGTAACCATGGCACTTACCCAAGTCAACCTGCAGATCCACTATGGCTTCCATTCAGCAGAGCACTGATGCATAAGCCTGAGTGCTTTGCAGAAGTCAGAGGCCTGAGCAAATCCACTTTTTTCCCTACAATAGGCAGGCCAAGCCCTTTAGTTGCCTTTAACAGCCTTGAAATTCCTTTCCAAAATACTTTTCTATATAGGGGAGACTGTGCGTTTGGGTTTAAAGTGTCAGGTATGAGAATACAATCAAAATCAACTGGGATATTCTGAACTGTCATCAAAAGGCAAAAAGCAAAGCAAAAAATCCATCAAGTCATTTAAGGCAATTAAGGAAGAACCAAACACACTGCAGAAAGCAGTATGTAAGTGCTGCCCCATTCACACTGGTGCAGCAGATGGTGCCTTTTCTCAGGCCATACTTAGCTGAGCTACTCTGGTCTTTCCAAGCAAGGAAAGAACTTCTCTTCAATGTGAAAAAGTAGCCACAGAAAAGCCTATGAAAAATTACAGTACTTGAGCAAAACAAGTCACTGTGCATACTGAAAAATAATACATCATGCAAAAATGTTGTGCTAACTCCTATTCTGATCTGCATGCTGCTTGGCCAGATAAAATTAAACTTGCATAATATCACAAGCTAGGGTGGCATAAGCTAAGGGAATGCTCAAGTTACTATTCCTAGCTAATCCTTGTAGATTTAATTCCTTGACTGTCTAGTTAACAACAGATCTCTGAATTCACAACCACTATGAAGTACCTTGGCACAAGAACCATAAAGATTATAAATTTGTAGGGATATGTTGATCTAATATATTATCTTAGACTTAATTTCTTAAAGATAACTTTTTTTATAGCTACTAAGTACTAGCAATCAAGTAAATTAACATGCTTTGCAGAAGCCACACAAAACAAGACTTGGGCTTTTTTTATTCATGAGACCAACCTTCATGCAATTATGTTAAGTATAAATTTGCTTTAGGAAACACTAAGCCTCATGTATGAGTAAGATTAGAAATAGCTGCTTCATGAATAAATGAACCATACACTCCAAAACACAAACTTAAAAATAAAGCTCCATCATTTGAACATAATTTACCTTGTACATACACACAAATACAAAATTTGGAGTAGCCTGATTACTTCCTAGCAGTACAAGAGAGGAAAATACTTCCTTCTCTGTGAAGAGCTTAAAAAAATTATCCACAACACACTCGCACTCACTCTCTCCCTTGATCACAGAGGATCCACCTGGGCTCCTTTACAAGGATTTGAACTGACTCTAATATTAAAGATTTTAATATTCAGTGTTATTTAATTTACTGTTTTGAGCTTTCTACAGAAGTTTTATCTGACAACGATTTAAACTTAGTAACCAAGACTAAGAAATTTAACTTAAAATTCCCTAGGAAGTTCAGACAGAAGGATCCTATTTCTCCACCCTACTTTTTGTCTCCTACACTAAGTCCAGAAGGTAAAAATTGCATCTACATAGAAGTCACAAAGTTCACCCACAGGCACCTTCAGGAAGAGCAATCACTCCTAGCAATAAAGACCAGAGTATGAGCAAGTCAGAACCTCTCAGCTGGAACATTAAGTTTAGCTCTGGGGATGATTATAAAAGTAATTACTAATGCAAAAATGGTCACTAGAATGACCACTACAAATGACTAAAAAAGGTTGGTACTTCTTTAAATCTATCAAAGAACAAAGCAGGACCACACTTATGGTCTTTAGCCATATCTGGTGAAGGACAGAGCAAGACACAATTGCAATTCATACTGTCTGCACCAGCCAAAACCAGAAGCCACTTACCAAGGAAAGTCAGGTCTAAAAAGATACAAGAAAAAAAGGCACTTCTTCACATAGAAGATAGGAAAGCCTACCAGGAGACATGAGGGGAAAATAGGAGATTTAGAAGAAATTGGGCAGAGATGTTCCCTCTGATATTCTTAAGACAACAATTAAGAATGTTGGGAGGATATGTGGGGTATGGACTGCAAAAAATAGCCAGGCTAACAATCTCCCTAAATGGCATGCTCTTTTGCCACCACTGGAACAGAGACACCACTGCTGGTCCCATAAATTATTTCTTAAGAATTTATCGATTATGCATGACCACACTTTGGCAACACATCAAGACAGAGGAAAAAAAAAAATGTGTGAGAAACAACTTTCAACTTTTTGCAGTCAGTTTTTGCCACAGCAAAGTTGTCATTGGACTATCCTTTTTGCAACAACTGTAGTATTACATGAGCGGGATATTAATGATTTTTGTCTTCCTACAGCACTGCAAGCAAACTAGCTGCTTGATCACAGAAACACATAACACTTAATAACCACAGTATGTTCTGCCAACCTATGAAATGGCAGTGAAGATGCCAGAGAAGGAACCTCCACCTCCTTATATACCTGCCTGAAGCAGTTTTAATGTTAACAAACATCTGTACCAGTTTCCTGGGGGTTTCGTCTTTTAATCCTGCAAAACTGCTTAAGTAATAGAAATATTCAGGGCTTTAGGAGCAAACTGTTCTGTTAAAAATGTTTGTTATAAACTTACTAAGCAAAACACATCTGGGAGTGATTTTTGTTTGCTTTAATTTTTGTTGTCCTTAACGCTCTTAAACATTTTATTGCTATATAAGGGTTATTTGACCACCTATGTTTAGAAGCAATTAAGTTGCACAGATGTACCTGAAACAAAATTTAAGATAACATGTCTCAAGAAAACCTTAACCCATGCAGAAAGTTTTTTGTTCAATAAATATTTTTCCTACAGCTCCTAATTTAAGTGACCCTAAAACCAGAGGAGAAACGTTTGGTCACACACCTCATCTGCAGTGTTACAGCTGCAACACTCTCAGACAATCTGACACAGCAGAGAACTGCTGATACACTGTGAGCCAAGAAAAGAAAAAATTTGGAAACCAGCAGCCAACAGTTTGACTCAGTATCAAGACCTTGGCCCTTCTATTTCATTTACACTGTGTTCAAGTACAGCTAGACTTTTGTTTCCATGACAAAAAATAGCAGTTTCTGCCCTAGAGCAGGTATCCATATACAAACTTATTGTAGTTTATGCCAGCCAACACTACACCACAGCAGCAGACCTATCCTGCCTCCTGTCCACAGCTTTTCACTCATGTTTTTTATTGTGCACTTGATCATGCCTTGAAGCATATCAGAAAAGCAACTCCTCTGAAGGCAAAATGTAGTCCAGCAGGCAGTACTTTTGCAAGCCTGTCCACCTTGTAACAAGGACATGCACATGGACACTGAAGCTAAGGGGACAGAAAGCAGGACACCTGATTTCAGCAGCAGCAAATAAACGCAGGGCACTAGAACAAACCAAACCTTTGGTACAGTTACTGTCTCAGGTAAGCAACCTACACACCAACACACAGAACTCAGAACAAACACTTGTTAAGAACTGCATTTCCAAATTAGTGGCAGTTACAGCTAAAAGCACATGTATGTAAAATAGCCTGAAAAGAATCAGGAAATGTTTAGAAAGTTAAGAGTAAAATGAGAACAGATGCCTGAAATCAGCAGAACACTGAGTTAGCATCTATCTTTTCAAGAAAGATCTATACAGTACTGACTACAGGTTTCAGCTTCAACAATAGTTTATTAACTAGACACTGAAAGAGTAATACAGCCAGGAAAGAGATCTTCACTTCTAGCAGTAGTGGTATTTATTGATTGGAAGGAATACTTTCTGATTCCATAACCTATGCTTTCAAACCAGGAGAAAGGTCTCTTTCCCTTACATGCATCTATTGAATCTCTTGATATGCTTCTTAAGAGATTAAGATGACTTTTTGTTCCAGTGTGTAGCTGAAGTTTTCTGTGCAAGAAGGAAGTCTGATAATTAGGGTAATCAATCTTTATTAAAATGTTGTGCTTTACAAGTTTCCATTCTGACTTTGGTCAAATTGCTTTAATTACCACTTCTATGCCCAATATTGACTGTGGCAGCAATACTGCTTTGCTCCTATTACAAACACCTTCCTTATAACTATGCAAGTCTAATGTATTCTGACAAAACAGGCAATAGGGAAAGGCAGTAGCAGGTTAGTAACACAAGCACCAATGAAGTTTTCAACCACCATTTAACTCCAAACCTCCCCCAGGAGAGAGACAGAGACCCATAACTTGTCTCAGTTACTCAAAAGCTTTTTGTTTCAGAAGACTGTTTCTCCATTTATATTGCAAACCATTTTTTTTTTCTTGCTGTAAACTCTTAATTTTAAACACATTGTTATATATACTGTAATTATGGAGGGGAAAAATGTAATTAACAATGTATTATTGACAGAACTATCAAAGACTATGCCCACCCTAACCCTGCCACTACAGGCAGGGAAGCCTCGTCTCAGTATACTACCTGTATTTTGCTAGTAACTATAGTTATTTAGAATTTAACTTTGAACTTGCATTCTTTTTAGCATTTTAAACTTTTTAGTGTTACAAGAATCACTGCATGCAAATCAAAAGTATGATTACCAAAATAATTACATGCCAGGAATCTTCATAATTTCACCAAAAGGACTGGTCCAGACAGAAGACTGAACAAAGTGTTTCACACCTATCACAAAATACTATTTTTCACACAAGTAGTTCCTGACACTAACCAACTGCATCAAGTTTTTCATCAGCTCACGAGACAGGTTTGGTTTTGGCAATAGCTTAAGTTAAGCAATTAAAATACAAATTAAATTTGAATCTGCCAGTTAGACAAGTTATTTGAGTTAGTGAATTATCAACAACATACTTTGACATTAGAATTTCAAAGACATTAGGTGCTAAAGCAGAAAGCAAAGGCTGAAGCAAAATATAAGTTTTGGGTACCAAGAATGTAGTGTTTGCCAGAATTCAAGTAAATATTGGGTTTCTAGACTACCAGTGCTTGTTATCTACAGATTTTTACCAGGTAAGGAAGGAACACAATTAGAAAAAAGAGTAGCTAGCACTGACCACTACAGCATGGAGTTTTTAAACACTCGGGGGATTTCTGCACAGATTTGCCATCACAGCTCATCATCCACATCCTATAGCATCTGAATAAATATTCTGCAGCTTCAGGCTTTACAGACAACCTAAAAGACATCAGTTAGCATAGTCAAGCAGGTCAAGCAGATTAATTCACAAACTGTGAAAATGGATGATGGCAAAACAACCAAAAAGCCTTATGTACAAAAAAATAGATGTGAGCTTTCAGTATAAACTAGAACAAATTAGAAAATCTAATTAGAAAACCTAACACAAGACTACCAAGGAAGGCATGGCATACACTCAGGAGAAAACCACTCCAGCTTCTGTGCCACTGTGTCAGGAATACCTGTTCTCCTGAAGAGCTAATAAAGAAAAAAACAGTGCTTTACCTAAGAAAATCATTGCATACGTTGTACTAAACTTAGGCTTCTGATCTAAATCAAGCTAAAGATCTAGAAAATTCTTTATAATAATAAATAAGTGTATAATTACTTTTTTAAAAAAACAGATACAGATTGTATGTTTAACCAATAGACAGAAAAATAACAACTTCAAAGATCTGAAAATAAACTCTTTATCACAGACTTGTCTGCAGGAATACAGCCAAGCCAATCACATCAGTCATTCTGGAGAAGGCATACTAAAAAAGATCATTCCTGATAAGAAGACCACACCTCCTAAGCTGCAAGGGCAAAAGTAGCAGCTGACTCCATTGCTTTTGGTGTTCTTTCAAGATCTCTGGTGTAGAAAGGTGAAATATTATGCACTCAGTTTCTCAACACCTCCTATTAAGTACAGCTTCCTTTTCCTAAAATTTGGCAGCCTGCCATGAGCATCAAGATGTGGGATTCACAATCTTAAAATCCCACAAAACTACCAGAACACAAAAGCTGCTTCAAATTTTTCATCACTGCAGAAGTCTTTCCTCTCAAATAACCATGAATGAATATAAGCTTTACATTAAAAAAAAAAACAAAACAGACTTTCCTACAGGCATATAGTATGTCACTCCCTTCCACCAACTGCTAACAGAGGAAGGTGTCAGGAAGCATCAAAACTTTCATTACAGCAATACACATACTCTCACAGGTGCTGTCTTAACATAAAACAGCAATACTCTACATTTCAAAGACTGCTCTCCTGAGCTACCTGCTATCACACTGATAAGGCACCTGTTCTTCAACAGTCACCAGGCTCATCAGTCATGGTCTTGGTAACAAGTGCATATCAGCTTTTACACCAGCACTGGTCACAGGGCTAGCTGGAATGCACACAGGCTGAGTAAACCATGAACTTAGAGGCAATCATCAAAATGTACTCTAACCTCTTACTAACATTGCAACAGAATTGATTCAGCTCACTTTTTCGAAACCCGAGTTTTTCATGTAACATATGAAAACACATATTGCATAACCCAGGAATGACTTTCTATTTTTCTTTTAAATCAGTAAACTCTTTAAAGCCATCATTAGATAAAAGTCCTCTCAGTTCTGAGCAGGCTACATTCTTTCAGATGAGATCTGGAGGTCCTGACTGGGGACAGTGAAGGACTGGAGGAAAATTAAGTGAGTAGTGACATTTACAGGAGGTCCAAGCTTATGGGACTGAATTACTCAGTAGGAGTTATTTTAAAAGAGTAATAGTTTCATCAACCAGTATGTGATAACAATTGCCTTGAAATGAGATAGAAGGCTCATTACAGCGAAAATCTTCTTGTGATAACTAACAAATTCCAATGATGACTCCCAACAGCCAGACAAATATGGAAAAAAAAAGCATATGCCAAAAATTTTGTATTAATTACAGTGGCAAACTTTCCCATGACACAACAGAAAATATTTTTTAAATAGAAGCAAAACCATAATCATTTGCAGAATCTAGCTGGAACAAAAATCTGAGTTGAAAATTGCACTTAAAAGAAATCTGATAGCTGCAGCAGAAATCAAAGTATTTTAAAATAGCAAAAATTCAGGGCTTTTTTTTTTCCCCTGAGACTCGAACCATAAGTGATCTGTCACCACTGCTAAAAAGTTGCTCACAGAATCTAACTTCATCTCAATTTGTTTTAAAAATACTGAAAAAATGTTACAGGAAGAAAACAACACTAACTCAAGTATTATACTTCAATTCACATGCATTTCAAAATTACATATAAGTAAAAACTTTGCTTTCTTTAGGATACTTTGGTCTTTAGCAGAAAAAATACCTAGTAGAAGAAAGATTGGGAGACTGGAGAGGAAGCAAACATTCCAGATTCCAGACTATTTAATCTAACTTCAGAACTCGTAATAAGCATACCTTAGAATTAAATTCTAACAAATTTAATTATTTTTGCTAAGGAATATTTACTGCAGTCTTTAATTCTGCTTTAAGACACACTGCAACATTCATATGCCTCAGCTTGATTTTACCATTTATCTTGCAGTGGTAATTCCTTCTAGTTAGTAGGGATTACCAGTTACTAATGATATTTCTACTAGTTATCTTGCAGTGATAATCCCTGGTATGGCTAAACTTTAACTTTGTTCATACAACAGGGTTACCCTGATTTGGCTACAGCCACAGCTAAACTATGATCACCTCTGTTAATGAGAAGGTTCTATCTGTTATGCACTAGGATAAAAAGTTACCCCTATCTGACCTGAGTGAGTTATCTGCTAAAGGAAAGAAATCCAATGCCAAACTCAAGCTTAGAGAGAGCAAGTTTCTGACTAAAGGTTATCAGGAGCATAGGGACCAACACTAAGGAGAAAGCAAGCAGAGTTACTGACTATCTTTGTAACAGCTTAGACAAACGTTTGTAAACCAGTTTAACACATTTAAAAAGGAGAAGATAATGCCTTATCTACAGGCAATAGCCCTTACACAACAAAAAATAAACGAGGAGCAGGTGGACAGAAACAGTGAGATGATTTTTTTTTCAGTCTACTAGAGATTTGGTGTTTGGTTTAGGGTTGTTTGGGAAGGGGGGGTTGGGTTTTTTTTTTTTTGAGATACTAAATGAAAACTAAGGTGGAAATGGCAACAATAACAAAGAAATACAAAAGGATTATCTGCCACCATTCAGAACGAGTTCTGGACAATGTTTGGCAAAGCCTCAAAATCTCAAGCTCCTCAAGAGTGCTTTCCTTTTGAGAAGTCTTATATCCACCACACACCAATTTAAACACAGTGTACAGCTGAATGTGAGAAGCTCTGAATTCTTTTATTTTAGCTTCCTAAAGGATGCTAACTTGTACAGCCCACAACTTCATTTTTCTGACCTCCAATAAATGGCACAGGGCCAGCTACTCCAGCTAAGAGGCACACCTATGATCTTCACATGAATGAGACAAAGCTATAAACCAGCTGCCAGACATTACCTGTTTTGCCAAAGGACTCCTCTCCAAACAAGGAACAAAACAAAGGAAACCTGACCTGCAAGTTCTCCTGCTGTCTACTAAAAAGCCACAGGCAAAGATTCTCTCACTGACCACCAGCATGAGGTCTGTGGAACTATTAACACAAGCAGAGGGGTACGGCCCAATCTGTGATATTTAATTCACATTACATGCTCACCCTTAGCAGAAGGTGAGAGTCTGGATATTAAACCATTCTCAGAAGTACTGTAACACCTTTGATTTTACTGAAGTTCTACTTTTGTGTATTTTACTCTCTAAAGAGAGCAAGACAAAGAAGGCAGGCAAACAATATCTGAATTTCTGTGACATCAGATGTGAAGGAAAAGCAACTTTTTCATTCCTTTCTACATTACAAAGCAGAAAAAAATTCTCTTCTTTTTCAGATCTCATATTTTGAAGCTGAAACTGAAAAGCTGAAGCTGAAACTGAAAACTGAAGCTGAAACTGAAAACTGAAGCTGAAACTTGAAACTGAAAAGAATCTAACAAAACCTATAGCCCCAGGAAACACTACAAATGTATCTACTGGGAAGTGAAAAGAGATTTAAATATTTGCATGAGAGTAGAATTCAACATAATTAATCAAAACGATGTGACAAGCTTATTAATTTTTTCCAGGGAGGGGGAAAGCTTTAAAAATTAAAAAATAAACCAGTGTTAACACCTCAAACAGTAGAAGCTGAATTCCAGATTATATCCAAATGAAAACAAACAAAAAAAAATTTAGTATGACACAAAGTGGTAAACTGGCCAATTAACATGTAGTCCAGTCCAAAACTCAACTCTAAACACAAGTATTTAAGCACCAGACAAAGAAGACTGGATGTTTTTTCACCAACAAGTCAGAAATTCAGCATATACCTACAAGTTACCAAAGTCCCCCCATACTGCATGAAGTAGCTGTATCCTGGCAGAGCAGCATGTTCATAGAAGACTGGATTTCACTCTTCTTGTGCAGCCTAAAAGTAAGTACCCTTTGCATCTTCTGTTCTGAGATGAGATCTCAGACAACAGAAGCCTTTACCTCCCACCATCACTAAAGCTCTTCACAACAGATTTCCTCTAACCTTGCTCAAGAGCAAAAATAAATCCAGGATTTGGACAAAGTCGAGTGCATCACCCATCTCAAAGAAGTTTAGGTGGCTATATTAGTCTAGGCTAATACAATTTATGCCTGGCCCCTTCCTTCTAAATAAGACTCACAGATTACAGGAAAAGTATCTACAGATTTTGGGATAGGGGAATGACAATGCCTGAAATACTATGTTCACAGCCTTTAACAGAAGCAGGATCAAGTTCTTCACCACTGGAATTTCAGGGACACAGTTTAGCTTAAACAAGTTTGAACACACAACTGAGAGTGCATTTAAAAAACTAGGTCACCTAGCTGATCTCACTGCATGTTTGTGCACTGAGCAATCTTGAGCATTAGAAGACTTCAAATTAAGAGAATGTCAGCTGCAAGGTAGAGACTCAAATCTGCAAGAAAGTTGCTTCACAGGAAATGCTGTCCCCTAAAGAGAGGGTATATTCAGAACTCCAATAAATATCTTCCCAGGCAAGACAGAAAAAGTAGTTACAACTCGTATCAATCCCGTGCCTATATTGTATATGTTCTCTTTAATATTATACCTATTTCTTTTGCTATTTTGTAAGCTTCATCAGGTGTCTTGGCAACTAGTCCGTGTGGAACAGAAATGCCAGCTTCCTTCAACAGTCCCATGCTCAGGTATTCATGTAGTGACAGCCTCCTCTGTTGCTGCTGTTGCACCTGAAATCCGTGATTATTGAGTATTCCTGAACTTCCACCAAGTACCTGAAGAAAAAGAAAAAAAAGGAATAAAAAAGGACAAAGAATGTAACTGTTTTGAAATACTGGCCTCTTTGTTTAGACTTTAAAAGAAATCTATATATTAACCATGTTCAGTTTAGTGTGCCAGTGCAAACACCTGGACATCTAATCCTATGTAGTTGCACATCACCATTCATTGATTCTGCCCCTGTACTCAGCGCTGGTGAGGCCACACCTCGAGTCCTGTGTCCAGTTCTGGGCCCCTCAGTTCAGGAAGGAGATTGAGATCCTGGAGCAGGTCCAAAGGAGGGAAACCAGGCTGGTGAAGGGACTCGAGCACAGATCCTATGAGGAGAGGCTGAGGGAGCTGGGGCTGTTCAGCCTGGAGAAGAGGAGGCTCAGAGGAGACCTCATCACTCTCTACAACTCCCTGAAAGGAGGGGGTAGCCAGGGGGGGGTTGGTCTCTTTTCCCAGGCAACTCTCAGCAAGACAAGAGGGCACGGTCTCAAGTTGTGCCAGGGGAGGTTTAGGTTGGACATTAGAAAGAATTTCTTTACTGAGAGGGTGATCAGGCATTGGAATGGGCTGCCCAGGGAAGTGGTGGATTCTCCATCCCTGGAGATACTTAAAAAGAGACTGGATGTGGCACTCAGTGCCATGGGCTGGGAACTGCAGCAGTAGTGGATCAAGGGTTGGACTTGATGATCTCTGAGGTCCCTTCCAACCCAGCCAGTTCTATGATTCTATGATTCATGTCAGGTCTGGTACTGGGTTTTGGAGGGTTTTACTGGAGCAGGAGGAAAGAGCTGAGGAGGTTGCTAGCAGTGACAAGGGTCAGCAGGGTTAAAAGACTCCTGAGTATTTAGCTAACTTTTTTTTTTTAAGGAACATATCTGCAGTGAAAATAACCTTGAGGAATACTAGAAGCATAAAAGAACAAAGCATGCAGAATAAGCAGATTGTCTCTCTCTGCCACACTAAGAACGAAGCCCTGGGTAAAGGAGCAGCCAAAACAAAGTTACATTATCTTCAGTGCTTGTACAGGGTGAATTTCATTTGCTACTGAACAGACTACTCAGCCTCCATATGACTATCTTGAAACAGAAAAAAAAGCTATGACCCATTTCAAACATCTACACTTAATCAAAGGGTTGTCAAAAGTGCAAAATAATTTTAATATTTCAAACGAGTAAAATTTAAAATGCCTGATGCTGAATCCAAATAGTTCCAGTGTAGAATAAGTCTTAATCTAATCAGCAAACATGATGTACAGAACTCCAAGAGTTTCCAAAAGATATTTAGTATAGAGTAATGCAGGGACAAACCTGGCTTGATTATAAAACAACAGAAGTGGTACTACATGAGCAATGCCTTTAAAAAAACAAACCAAAAGAGCTACTAATTAAGACAATATAGATTTTGAAAGGGTATCTTGTAAAGTAACTATTTCATAACAAAATTTATTAACAAGTAAAAAAATGCTTGCTGTATTTTTCATATTTCACTATAAACAGGACCTTAATTATATCCACACACAAAACAGCAAACCTACCATGAACAGAGAATAGCACTGAAAAATTCAAGAGACTACAAAACCAAACTTAGATACAATCAAAAATCTTGCATTTGTTTCTACTTTTTTAGCAAATACCACTGGCATAAGTGCCACAAAAATCGGTTGGTATTAGGAAGTTTCTAATAGGATTTTTATGAGTTCTCCTTCATTTAAAATGAACAACACAGGAGCACTTCTATGGCATTTCATGCTGGAGAACTGACAACATCTATTTAAACTCCAAAGGATTCCTTGTGCAAACGGGAGGCCTTTTCTCTTGGCATGAAACCCAAGTGAGAGGTGCTGCCTGCTGCTGTTTCTGGCGCCGGGCAGGCCCTGGGAGGCTGCGTGTAACACGAGAGGGGAACTCAACGCGACCTTCCCTCCGTATGTGGAAGGAGAAGAAAGTCGCAGGGAGAGTTCCACACTCCTGACGCCAGAGCTGCTTTGCTTGCACTGCTTCCCAGAGGTTCTGCAGCCATAAACAAGGCTACACCCCAAAAACACGGGTGACAAGGGCAAAGACCTGGGAGATGCGAGCCGGAGGAAGAGCTGACCGGCACAGCCCGACCCCCTCGTACGAGCAGGATGCACAAGGAAAAGACGGAAAAGGGAAGCAAGGAAAAGCAAATTAGGGGAGGGGGAGTTTGGAAAGGAAGGAAAAGGGAAGCAGGCCGGGAAGACCTGCGGCAACCAGGAACCGCGGTAGAACGTACGCCAGAGGTGGGCACGGGGCTGCCAGCACCGCCGCCGCCACCGGGCAGAGCAGGGCCCGGCGGGAGCAGGACGGGACGGCCGCTCTCCTCCCGCCGGCGCTTCGCAAGGAGAGACCCCGGCCCAGCCATGCCACGCCCATGCCCGCTCCGTCCCGTCCCCGCTCCCCAGAGGCCGCTACCTTCGCCGTGGCGGTGCCCAGCGTGGCACGGAGACCGCTGCCCCTCATCCCGGCCGAGACCCGGCTGCAGATGATGGAGGCGGCCATGGCTGAGCCCCTTCGCCCTCAGCTGCCCCCTCACAGCGCGCACGCGCTACCACCGAGAAGGGGCGAGGTGGGGGGGGGAGCGGGGGGAACGGGGCGGAGCCGGAAGCCGTCGGGCAACTCTGCTCCCTCAATGACAACAGCCCGCGGGGGCGACTCTATGGTGTCCGAGGGCCCTGCCCGTCCCCCTATCGGCCATGCTGCCCCCTGTCGGGGAGGACTGAGGCGGGGGGGGAGGCGGAGGTCGCCGGCTCCGCGGGCTCTCGAGTTTTCAGCGACTTTGGTTTAATAAAATACTGTTTTTCCGACGGGGATCATGGAAGGGATTGTTACACCCCACACAACCGCCCCTCACACGTCGGCCCCGGCGGGTGCGTCTCGGGAGGAGAGAGCCGCAGCTTTGCTCTGCCATCCCTGCTCTGGTTCTGCTCCAAAGTGGAAAATTTCCTGGCATTTTTAGTCTGAGGAATTTTTTGTTTTCGTATTTCAGGAATGCCTTGGTGCAATAACTCAGGCATACTGAGTATCAAACTGAACGGGATTGGCAGGAAGCTGAACATGAGCCAGCAGTGTGCCCAGGTGGCCAAGAAGGCCAATGGCATCCTGGCCTGTATCAGGAACAGCGTGGCCAGCAGGTCCAGGGAAGTGATTCTGCCCCTGTACTCAGCACTGGTGAGGCCACACCTGGAGTCCTGTGTCCAGTTCTGGGCCCCTCAGTTCAGGAAGGCTATCGAGGTCCTGGAGCAGGTCCAAAGGAGGGCAACCAGGCTGGTGAAGGGACTCGAGCACAGATCCTGTGAGGAGAGGCTGAGGGAGCTGGGGCTGTTCAGCCTGGAGAAGAGGAGGCTCAGGGGAGACCTCATCACTCTCTACAACTCCCTGAAAGGAGAAGGTAGCCGGGGGGGGGTTGGTCTCTTCTCCCAGGCAACTCTCAGCAAGACAAGAGGGCATGGACTTAAGCTCTGCCAGGGGAGGCTTAGGTTGGATATTAGGAAGAAATTCTTTACAGAGAGGGTGATCAGGCATTACAATGCGCTGCCCAGGGAAGTAGTGGATTCTCCATCCCTGGAGGTTTTTAAGAAGAGACTGGATGTGGCACTCAGTGCCATGGTCTGGTAACCACGGTGGTCGTGGATCAAGGATTGGACTTGATCATTTCAGAGGTCCTTTCCAACCCAGATGTGAACTGAAGAGACACTATTTTTAGGTACTCAGTTTGCTGCCCACCTCTGCTCCCCCTCACCAGGCTCCCCCACCATGGAGGCCTCGGTTCAGCCCCTGGCAGCTGTGTCTCCACCTCCACACCTCAGTGCCTGTGCATTCACTGAGGTCACCTTGAACCACATCACTGAGGAACCTCACAGAGGGAACAGAGGTCTCTGCAGAAACCAGGGAGCAGACCTTGTGAGCCACAAGGAGGCAAAGTCTTCACCTTTCAAAGAAAGCGGCCAGTTCTGAAGCCCTCAACATAAGGACGTAGAGCTGTTGGACTGAGGCCAGAGGGCTGGAGCACCTCTCCTGTGAAGGCAAACTGAGAAAGGTGTTCAGCCTGGAGAAGAGCAGGCTCAAGGGAGACCTTATAGCAGCTTTGCAGTTACTGAAGGTGACTACCCTACAGGAAGGCTGGGGAGGGACACTTCACAAGGATATGTAGTGATAGGACAAGGGGGAATGGTTTCAAGCTGAAAGATAGTAGATTTTGATTAGATATAAGGAATAAATTCTTTAGAGTGAGGATGGTGAGACACTGGCACAGGCTGTCCAGAGAAGTTGTGGCTGTCCCCTCCCTCGAAGCGTTGGATGGGGCTTTAAAGAAGCTGGTGTAGGGGGTGGATTCCCAGCCCACACATGAAGGTTGGAACTAGATCATCTTTAGGATTCCTTCCAACCCAAACCATTCTTTGATTCTATGAAAACCATAATTAGGAAAAGAGTATTAGAATGGGAAAATTAAACAAAATGTCCTCTACCAATAATAAGAAAATATGTAGTTACTTCCATATATCCCAGACGTCAAAGCTAGATCTGATCTGAAGAAAAGCCATGCTGGAGCTATGATTCTTGAGTTTTATAACTGGAATTACCCAATAACTGGACAAGTTGCATTTTTTTGTTCTGAAACTGAAAGTACACTATCATTGCTTCTCCTTGGGCAAGTATTGAAGAAGACAGAGGAGCCATGGTTCAACAATTTTACTTCTGGTTCTCTTCTGTCCTAGTGTTATTGGCACCTGTTAACACTACGGCAAGCTCAACAGAATGTGTAGACCTGCACCTCTGGTACTCAGACATGCAAGACTGGAATACATATCACTGAACCTGTAACATTTTGATAGACCATCCAAATTTTCCGCCACAGCTGATAAAAGACTTCCTGTGCCATGAGGGGAAAGAAAAAGGAGAAGAAAAAAAGCACATTTAATCTTCTTGCTCTTTCTTTACCAAATTACCTCTTCACTGTACACACAGTGGTGCTTTACTCGTCACTAGACCCACCTGTGGGTCCATCACAGGACAGTACTTTTATGTCATTTCCACGTACAAATCCGTGGCAAAATTTAAATTTTAGGTTTAAAAGCCCAAAGCTACTGTTCAGAGACCAGCACAGGCTGCAGGTCAGAAAACCAGGCTTACATCCTCATTCAGCTGATTGCTACTTCAAGATAGTTGGATCAATCTCTCTGGGTTTAGGTATCACTCTTGCCTTTGCAAAGAGCTGTAAGATAGTCAAAGTACAAATACTGTTGGATCATCTTCACACTGTGGGTGACTTCTTCCAGTGTTAAAATGAAGAAGATTTTTCTTCTACACATCAAAACAAGAAATGTTATATGGTCTTGAAAAATTGAAGGATTTCTAGAAATATTGTGGCAGCTGCTGCTGCCATCAATAGTCTGATAAGCACCTACATGGAGAGATTTAATTATTTTGATGTTGCATTGTCTGATTTCCTTCTCAGCTGTAAGAACTGTTCTAACAGATTTTATTGTAAAAACACGTGAATTTATCTGACACCAGTGCCACCTTCCAGCTCAGACTGTCAGAAGAAGGTGGTTGAGAGTTAACAAAACCCAGGCCTTAAAAACACCAGTTCTTGGAAATTACACATTCCATTTTATATGCTTTCTTTGATAAAGAGGAGAAGATAATGATCTTGGCTACCATGAAGCAAATTCCTGCTGAATCTGGGTAAAGTAACTCAGGTTTGTGTAGGCTCAGCCTATTCAATACCAGACATACATGGAAAGGAAATTGCACTGTAGAATTCTTATAGATATTTAGGTCTTCTGCTAAATCTCCAGAAATTTATATAAACTCCTTCCTTCTTAAAATTTGAAGTTGTGAGATTTCCTGTTTATGTCACAATAAACTTTTTAACACAGGATCAAGGCCTCCTCTGAGTCTGTACTTAAAGTTATAAAGGAGGAAAAAGGTACATTGCAAATGAGGTAGAAGGAACAAAGATGTTTTAACAGACAGGCAGTTGTTTGAAGCCAAATAAAGTATCCCAGAAGGCTTGGACATTATGAAATAGATATGAATTTGCTTTATCATGGATTTACCACAGACAGTGGTAAAATCTGATTTTCTTCCCAGACCTTGTAAGCTCCACTGATTGCTATGTAAGTTGAAAAACATTAGGACAGAGGGTCCTGCCAACAAAAACATATGAGTGAGAAAGCCAAAGCCTCTGCCAAGGCCATGAATTTAGAGGGTAGAAATGTCCCAAGATAAAAAACCATATATATACATATATATTTAGCAAGGGCTTAGAAAGCAACCCAGTACCCACCTAGAAAATTTCACTGAGCTTTCCAGAACAGTTTTAGTGGAAGACAGGGGCAAGGAATCCCCTTTTTCAGTATGGTAGGTGAGTAAAATGCTTTAGCTGACAGGCCAGCCAAGGTCAGTGCAAAAAAACCCTGACTTGAAGCAAAGTGAAAATAATCCTTCAATGGTGTCTACATTGTTTTACATAACATATCCTGCAGGCAGTGAATTCTCTGCATTGCTTGTCTGCAGGATTACTGTCATGGTTGAGTCTGGACAAACTGCAGGTTGCTAAGAGGAACTTCAGGGGCATCTAATAACATGAAATTATCCACTGCACCCATCTGCAATAATAATCAGGTTATAATCAGCTCTTCTTCCAATGACCAGCAGACAGAAAAGGCAATCCAGAGTATTCCCTGAAGGTGCTCCAGTGTTAGTCCTGCAAGGGTTCTGACATCTTCACTTGTTCTTGCAACAGGGTTTTATATGCAGTTTCAGGCCTGGATGGGTGCCCTGTTTCCTTCAGGGTACAGTATGGGCAGTAAGCACCAGCATCTTTCCCAGTACAAGAACTGGAGAACATCAGGGAAGGCTGGTAGGTGAAAGCTTCAGTGTAAGCACAAGAATTTTGCTTGGAAAAGTGATTCTTTATGTAGTTTGTAGTTAAGCTGTGGAGCACCTTGCCATGGATGCTGCAAATGATGGAAGTTTACATAGGCTTAAGAGGAGTCTTGGTAAGTTTAAAGAAGAGAAATGAGGAGATAGTAAATACACAGAAGGTACCTTTGCCTTGAGAAGTCACTGAGCCACAGATAACTGCTCAGGAGCTGTCAAAAGGCCTGTCATGATTTCTTGCCTATTATACTCCAGGCATCCATTCAGGACCACCAGGTAGTGTCCTAATGGATTTTTGTCCTCAGCTAATGGACACCTTTATATTTTTCTGTCTCAGGCTGTCCTGGGATTGAATATGACCAGAAGTTTCTTAGAAGCCAGAGCACAATCTGTCTTTGCCAGCATATGGGTTGCCCAAGGTCACTTAAATTGTTAATGGCAGAGCTACAAATAAAACAGAATTGTCTCACCACCTACATTCATTCTGATGACTCAATCTTGTCTTTAGAGAGCAGAGCAAAGAAATAATTAACATGAAATGAAGGCAGAAAGACTCCCTTGTGGCAGTACAGCTCTCATTTGTCCTTTTGCTCTTCCATATGCATACCATGAATCTCTATGAATCATTATGAACTCAGTGACCACTTCTGGGCTGACAGTACCTATTGATGACAAAAGGTACTCTTAATGGAACCAGCTATGAATAAAAATTCCATCACTGATATATAAAAAGTGCTGCTTTAAAAAAGTACAGTAGTTCATGATAGTCAGTGAAGGTTATAGGAATCAAACTTTTTTTATTTTTCATCTAGGCCCTTTCTGAAGTGTGATGCCAAAAGCAAGGATTTTCTGTTCTGTGATGAGGAACTACTTAATGTAGAAAATCTTTTAGGTCTCATAAATTCTCATAAATAAAGATAATGAAAAATCATTGTTTGGAGTTTAATGTGAAGCCAGGATTATGGAAAATTATGTAGATCACAAATTTAGCATAAAAACCAATGTCAAGGCACAGGCAAAGTAGACCAAGTTCTTCAAAATTTCCCTTCTGTTATGTGGAAACTCTTAAGTTGAACACTCTTCAGTGAAAATTCCAGAATTTCAGCTGGAGGTGGGCAGTCTGTCATTCTTTTCTTTACTCAGTCTGCTCCACAGCTGCACTGTTGGTCACTCCATCAAATCAGTAATTACCCTGACAGGTGGGCCAGTGGCACACAGATTATAAAGTGAGCCCTTGCCTGGTTTTTATGCACAGATTTCCTGACAAGAAATTTCTCCAGCAGTACACTGCCTGACAGCTGTGGAGAGGGAAGAGACCAAGTTTAGATGCAAAGCCTGGAAAGGAAGTCAGGCCACCTGGGACCTAACCAGTGACCCTGTCACATCAACGAGTCTCCCTTTTCCTCCACTTTTGAGTTCAGGGAGGCAGATCAAGTTCATTTCTTGTTCTTCAGTGAAATTTGGATAAACATTGCAGCACTGAACCATGAAGCTTTTCTTTATCATAATCACAGTGCACTGAGTGCATATTTAGGTTTGAATCCTAACTGAGCTTTGGAAATCAGACCAGAGCTACATAGCTCAGGGTAAATGTTCAAGAGCTTATTATTCAGGCTTAAGTACACTGCCTAATGGCAGGTAAAAATCAGTGCAAGATGTTAGCACAGAGGACCTGCACAAGTTATAAAAATGAAAATTATTACTTCGTAAGTGTTCTGGGTATTTTTTTAAGATAAATTTATGGGGTAATACTTATGGCTTAGTTAGTAAACTTACTAAACCCAAGGAATTAGAAACTACTAAGCAACTTCAACTGTATCTGGTGTCTCCACAGGAAAAAACTCATCTCCCTGTTTTTATTTCTGTAGCACTGTACATCCCAGGATCAACAGATCCAGGCCTCTGTGGTTTAAAAACTGTCATCCTTTCTTGTCTTTAAGGAGATGAATGGACTTCAAATTAGTGTAGCTGCTTGTATCAGAGCTAGGAGATACTTGCTTCCATGAAACTGAAAAGTAAAATCATTATTTAAATCAAAAGATGCAGACCTTTTGATTAATTTCTGTATTTTTGCAAATACTGAGTACTAAAGTTTGTAAGCAGAGATCTTACCTGCTGCCAGAGCAGAATCATAGAATAGTTGAGGCTGGAAGGGGTCTCTGAGGGCCATTTGCTCCAACCTCTCCTCCTCTCCTCATGCCAGCCCTTGCTCAAAGCTGGGCCAGCTGCCAGCAGGTCACTTCCAGCTCTGTCCTGTCAGGTTTTCAGCCTCTCCTGGGATTTGGGTTCCACAGCCTCTCCAAGAAACCTCCACTAGTGCTCTGCACAAGCAGAGAAAAGTCAGTCTCCAGGAGATTCACTGCAGCTCCCAAATCAAAGGAGTCCTGGCACTGCTTTCTTAGGTGAGGCTCAGCTCTCTGCACAGTAATAGATAAGGGCAGAAATGCACTTCCCATCCAACTAAAATTGCAGCAGGACATTGCTGATTTACATAAAAAAAAAAAAAAAAAAAAGCATTGCAGGATTTTATTACATCTGTGATCAGACCTTATTTACATGTGAACACAAACCCAACATATGTACTGATTTCTATCAAGCTGTAACATTACAGGAAGGGATGATTTATGCTAAGAGACATGGCAATTTAGTGGAAGCAGGGGGTGTCATGGAAATCTTTATACTAAAACACAAATGAGGAAACAGTAAACAATTTCAGTATTAGAGTTCAGGATAACAACCAGCTGCTTGGATTCAAGTGAGGGGAAATCCATACAAGCTGCAAGCTCCTGCTTCATTCAGCCTGCTGGCAAGGCTTTGGTACCAGGCACTGCTGTCACGTTCCACCCAGCTTCTGAATGCCAGGTTTGCAACATAAAATACTTAAACATAATCCTTACATCTTCCAGTTCATAATTCTGCCAAGCAAATGTGAATATGGAGTAAATTCCAAGAGTGAGGGAACCGTGTTCTCAGACTGATGATTTCTGGTTCTGTAGCTGCATTTCAAGCAGCTTTTGCACACAGAGCTTTTCTGACCCCATTTCCCTATGTGTGGTGTTCTTGAGGAATGTCTGCAGTCATTTTAATCTGACATAAATCTGGCCTGTCATTAACATGGTTTAGTCTCATCACTCTTGTTCCCTTCTCCCTTGTACCAACTCTATCACTCATGTACCTGAGCTGTAAATTCTATCCGTGAATACATCCTGTTGAAAAAAAAAATTATTTACCATTTGCTTAGCTAGGTTTAGCTTCATGCTGTGTTTAATCTGCTCTAACTCTGCCTCAGCCCCTCCCTGCACTGCCCACAGCATGCTAGAGAACAAATTCATTAGTATTTTTCATTTTTCTTCTGAGCCATATCAGTTCACTGATCCAGTTCACTGCACAGCCACTCCAGTAACAGGGTTAGCATGAGGAACAAGTGGTTGGGTCTGAAAAGTAGGTGCCTCTCTTTCAATAGCAGCCTAGACATATGCTGGCTTAAATGTGCTGTTTGAGCTGTTTCTCTCACAGAAATTTGACAAATGAAATGTGAATAAACAACTTTACAAGGATATAAACCTGCAAGCTTTTCAACATACAACCGGGTCCTGCACTTTGGCCACAACAACCCCATGCAGCGCTACAGGCTGGGCACAGAGTGGTTGGAGAGCAGCCAGGCAGAAAGGGACCTGGGAGTCTGGATTGACAGGAAGCTGAACATGAGCCAGCAGTGTGCCCAGGTGGCCAAGAAGGCCAATGGCATCCTGGCCTGGATCAGGAACAGCGTGGCCAGCAGGTCCAGGGAAGGGATTCTGCCCCTGTACTCAGCACTGGTGAGGCCACACCTCAAGTCCTGTGTCCAGTTCTGGGCCCCTCAGTTCAGGAAGGATATCGAGGTCCTGGAGCAGGTCCAAAGGAGGGCAACCAGGCTGGTGAAGGGACTCGAGCACAGATCCTATGAGGAGAGGCTGAGGGAGCTGGGGCTGTTCAGCCTGGAGAAGAGGAGGCTCAGAGGAGACCTCATCACTCTCTACAACTCCCTGAAAGGAGGGGGTAGCCAGGGGGGGGTTGGTCTCTTTTCCCAGACGACTTTCAACAGGACAAGAGGGCATGGTCTTAAGTTGTGCCAGGGGAGATTTAGGTTAGATATTAGAAAGAATTTCTTTATGGAGAGGGTGATCAGGCAATGGAATGGACTGCCCGGTGAGGTGGTAGATTCTCTGTCCCTGGAGACATTTAAAAAGAGACTGGATGTGGCACTCAGTGCCATGGTCTAGCAACCGCACCGGTGGGTCAAGGGTTGGACTTGATGATCTCTGAGGTCCCTTCCAACCCGGCTAACTCTATGATTCTATGAACCATAGTAGAATATGTATTTGTAGTCTGTCATTTTTTCTTGCTGTAATCTCTTTTCTCAGTGGATTCACCATCACATCCAAAAATACCCACATGTATTTACTTTATGATCTGTGCAAAACCTCTGAGCACATGCCCAGAGCCAAAATAAATCCTGAAGAGAAACAATTTGAATAATTCACTCAACAAAACTGTGTTTTAGTTTCACAGGCTAGTCTTTAATGACCACAAACATAAGATGAAGAAATTGAGGCAATTAAATATATTAAACTTCAAAACATTACTAGTAGAGCTCATTTTAAGTTTGGTAAAGGAATAATACTTCATGTCTTTGTTGTGACAAAGCAAAATTTCTGATTTCTTCTCCACCAGCCAGGAACTGTTATTCTGCCTCTTGATCTATGCTTAGCTAAGGTTTATTTTTAAATTATTTTTAATGAGAACGAGTTTAATGATTTCTGACTGGCACTTCGGAGTCAGACTCTTCCTCCAGCAGGACCTGTAGGTTAACCCAAGAAGGGCCACTTTTTAAAGTTATGAACAGAGGCCAACCAGCACCCTGCCCTCCAAAAAACCGAGTGGTATCCACTCAGTTTGCTTTTAAGCCGCCTTCACTTGCACAAATGCTTTTTCAGTTCTCAGTGTCTTCAGTAGCCCCCTTCCACTGAGGCAAACAGAAGCAGAAAAAGCCATTTCTCCTTGCAAGCGAGATGTCTGCCTCTCGGAAAGCTGCTTCCCTCACAAGTGACACCCCGAGCCGTCAAACCCCGGGCCCTGCCTCCCTCCCCTCCCCTCCCCGCCCCGCCTGTGGGCACGCACCCGGGGGAGCAGAGGAGCCATGGCTCCCCCCTAAGCGGCTCCGCGGGGAGGGACAGGCGGGAAAAGCCGAGGGAAGACCCCTCATCCCCTGACAGGCACCCGGCCCCGACGGGACATCCCCACCGCTACCGCAGCGCGCATGCGCATCTCCCGCCCTCCCAAATCCCATCTTCCCCCAGGTACCGGTGCCCATAACCCAAATCTCGGTCTTATCGGACAAGCCGCCTACTCCCGCTGTGTTCCTGACAGAACGGGACCTCCCGGGGCAGCTCTCATGGCCGAGGCGGCGCAGCCCCCGCGGCCCGGGATCGGCGTGGGGGTGGTGATCACCAGCTCCGCGCACCCCAACTGCGTCCTCCTGGGCAAGAGGAAAGGCGCGCTGGGGGCCGGCACCTACCAGCTGCCCGGAGGACACCTGGAGTTCGGGTAGGAGCCCCGAGCAACATCCCCTACAACCCCCACCCCATGCCCGTCACCCACGGAGCCGAGTCTGTGTCCGGTCCTCACGCTGCTCCGCTCCGCTGAAGCGGCCGTGTCCCCCCCCTTTCCCCGCCCGCAGGGAGAGCCTGGCGGACTGCGCCGCGCGGGAGACGCTGGAGGAGGCGGCGCTGCCGCTGCGCAATTTGCGCTTCGCCTCCGCTGTCAACTCGGTGTGCGCCGCGGCGCGGTACCACTACGTCACCGTCCTCATGAAGGGCGAGGCCGAGCCGGGCGCGGAACCGCGCAACTGCGAACCCGAGAAGAACGAGGGTGAGGAGCGCCCGCCGAGGGGAGGGGGTGCCCCCTGCCCAGAGGGGATGGCACTTGAGGGTGGGTCGAACGGGGAGTGGAGCCGTGCCCCGGGTTCCTCCGCACGGAGAGCTGTGCAACGGCGGTTCTCGTCCCCGGCTGCGTCAACATACGCGTCTGAGCGCGTTTCAGCTTCATTTATTTCCCATTTCCCTTTCTTGCCTCACGCTTATTGACGTAATGAGGCCGGGGAGCGGCCGTGGGTACATTTTTTCCAGAGGTGTGAGGAAAAGGCAGCGGAATTGCTCCTCAGGGAAGCAGTTACGGCACTAAAGCGGCCGGAGTTCGGGAAGCGCTTGGATGATGCTCTCAGGGACATGACGAGGGAGGTTCTTGGGGTGCCCTACGCAGGGACAGGAGTTGGACTTGATGGTCCTGATGGGTCCCTTCCAACTCGGCAGATTCTTTGATTTTATTTTAAAACGCTCATTTCGAGCAGAGCCAAGACTTGAAGGGAGGAGAATCATAGAATGGCGTCGGTTGGAAGGGACCTCAAGAGATCCAAGCAAATAATACATTTAGCTATAATGAACTTAAAATAATAAAAATGTGAAATTTAAATATTTACGTTAAATTTAAATGTTTAACGTATTAAATAATACACTTCAAATGTCTGCAAAAGATGCTTTGAATCTGCATTGGTAATTTATGCAAAATTCACCCAGCATAGGGTGACAAGGACAATTGTGGCATCATTTTTAAACTCTGCCATTTTTTTTCTCCCTGCAGGTTGGGAATGGGTGAAGTGGGATGAATTTCCTCCAGCAGACCAACTGTTCTGGGCCTTACGCTGTTTGAGGGAGCAGGGTTACAATCCCTTTACAGAAGAGCTCGATCATCTCAAGGGTTACACAGGAAGCCACCAACTAGGGTAAAAATTAATTGTACATTATGGAACACACCAAAGGACAGAGCTGCCTTTTAGGTGTAAAAGAAAACAAGATACACCAGACTAATTCTGCACGTGTGGAAATACTACCCTTCCCAAAGCCAAAAAGATGCCAAATGTTTCAGTGCTTCCTCTATATCTCACATTACAGTTGTCTCTCCTTCCAGACCTATTTCTGGCTTTAGTGGTTAACAATGTCTTCTTTTACAGAAAACCTAGTGTTTTATCTGGTTAATCTTTTTATGGATAAATAGCCCTTTTGAAGTTTACTTTACAAGCTGACTCATTTGGAAACAGTTACAGCATTAGGCCCAAGAGAAACTGATTTATTTAGGCCCCCCTCCTGCTTCCAGTCTAAAACTACTTTGTACATCATGCTGCTTTCCTTTCAGTGTAACTCTTGGACCAATTTTTAAACTTAGCCTTGTCTCATAGCTTCAGTAAAGATATTATCATAAACAAAAGTCACATTTTCCAGATAAGGCCTTGTTCTCCTGCAGACAGTAATACATACTTGAAAATTGGGGGATTATAAACATGGAAGGGTCACAGGGGCTTGTAGGGAATGAAAATTCCTGCTTGCTTCCCCCTTCATTACAGTTCTGTTTGCAGCCTCGGTTACATGAGAATTTATCTGCAGAAGCAGTTCAGGTATCTGCAGTTGATGCCAATTCCTGATCATGTTACTGAACTCTTAATGGTTTACAGCAAAGATGGGTGTAATTCTGTATGGCTACTGAGGTATGACAGCATAATAAATTTTCAGTTTGATATGACCAGATGATTGAATTGGTAGAGAATGAAATCACAGTATACAAGGATATATACAAAACCATTGAGTTTATATTTTTAATTTTTCTAGACTCTAACCAAATTTAATTCTGTTAAATCTGTAGTCATTAAGATATCATCAATTAATTTTAGGATAAGGCTTTTAAAAATCACAAATCGGCTCAATTTTTTTTTTCAGGGTTAAGTTTTTACCTGTTAGGGCATACCCATTGTTCAAAATGTTCTGAAATACCTTTGGCTTCTTTTAAATAAAGCAGAAACAATATTGAAAGATTAAAAATGCCTGAAGTTATTAATCACCTTGTCAGTTCTTACAATAGATGAGTTTAAAGTTCTTTGCACATACATTTTCTTAAATGAAAATGGCTTCTTGCAGAGGAGAGCGATACCAAAGCCTTCTGCTTAAAATTTGAAGTACTAACTGTGCAACTTTCCTTAGGACAGATATTCTTTGAAGTGAAGAAGAGAATGTTGTAAAGCAGTTTTGCAATTGGAAATATCACTGAAAATCCCTTTACTACTGTATCTTTATAGAAAGCTTATTTTTTCTACTCAAAAGTGGAGATTTTCTTCCTGAATGCAGCTTTATGTACACTGAAAATTATTCCATTCAGCTGTCAATAAAAAGGCTGTAGGAAGAGTTGACAGATGTCCTCTCCATCTGTCCCATACAATAATTACATTTTTTAAAAAAAAAAAATTTAAAAAATTAAAACAGTTTAGTACAATTTTAACTTTTAGAAGGCATCTAGCTCCTGCTGGGAAATGGGCATCCCTGTAAAATGATCTGTCATGCAATAAATATTTTGTTACTGTTAATGGCAATATTCATTCTGTCTTTTGTAAATAGACAGGTCATTACTGAAAGGAGGACATAAACAGTATCTCCATATGTCAGGGTTTCAGTATCCTTTCTAAGTGCACTGATAAAATGACTGCAGTGCATTTACTGCAATCTGCTGTCAGCAATCCCTAACTTAAATAACTTGTTTTGAAAGTGTCACACATTTGCACTTCTCCCTCCCTCCACCCAAAAGTCTGATTCTCAGTATTTTTTGGCTGCTAAGACTGAGTCCTTTCAACTAAATTGAAAGGACTTTTTTTTTACGTTTCTTTTGATTTTCAGTACTTTTACTAAATAGGAAAACGTATTATGTACACATCTAAGCCCTGAATAACAGAACACACAGTTAAAACATTGTGGGTTGCTAAATTGCATGTATGAGACAGAATTCACCTAAAAGGACATTACAGTTCTCCAGCACTGAGGAAGAGACTCAGGAACAGTGTATTGTTTGGAGCACTGATTAGGGTGCATCTTATATCCAGAGTCTGAACAGTGGGCAGAGCTGCCTTCTTATCTGTTTCTTAGGTGCAACACCTTGGTCCCATTTAACCCTTTACCAGCCTAGCAAACAATCCAGAAAAAGCAGTCATTGCTTCTGATTAGTCTGTGTCTGGAAACAATCACCCACCTTCATATTTTGATAATACTGATACAACTATGTAAGAATTTTGGGTAGATTGTACATCTCACTTTCCATCACTTAATTATTTCCATCTGTATTTCTTTCCAAGAAAAGCATGTCCTTACAAATGAGAAGACAAAAGAGACCTGTGAGCTGTGTCATAAAATGTGTTAAGGGAAAGGCATTTAGGGAAGAAAATATTAATCCCATGGTAGAAGGCATTAAGAAACTTCATTTTGTGGTATTGTGTGTCATTCTGATCACATATGTTTAAGGAAAAACAATGTGAACTAGAACAGGAGTAGGCAAGGATGACTGGGCAGGTGTATTGGGATTAAGATGAGTTGCAGAGGAAATATAATTGTCTATAAAGACATTTGGGGTAAACACTGAAAAATAAGATTATACAAAAAAAAAATGGTTAAAATATGTAAGGATATGAGTAACTTGAAACTGAAAAATAGAGGTGGAATTTTAGTAACACTGAACATACTTCCAAAAGAAACACCTGAGACAAAACCAAATTCCCCCTTTCTTTTAAAAAAAGACTTCCCTGTGTTATGTGTCCTTTTCATTTCTCCATCTTTACGGGACTTGTGTCTATGTTGGTCAGATGTGGCAGTGCTACTGTCAGCAATATTGTTTGAAAGACTGAGCAAATGAAGAAGGATCTGATTTATCAGACACTTTCTGTGAGGAATCTACAGAATAGAAAAGTGGAGAGAACTATCATCTGTTCAGGAAGCCTCTTTGCAGAGCAGAAACCTGTAACTGCCATGATCAATAGATCACGTTAGTTTTCTAATTTGATCAGAGGGCCACTTAAGGGAAGAGCAGCTATCATAAAATTAATCCTTAAGAAAAAAGAAAAAAAAAAAAAAAAAAAAAGAAAAAAGAAAAAGGAAAGAAAAGCCCAAGGAGATGAAAGAACATTTTATCTGAGGCAGGAAATGCAACAGCTGAAGTAAACAAATTACCAGGTTCAAAGAACTGCAAAAAATACAGATGACAAGAATAAAGAATCTGTGAGCACTTTGAACAGAAAGGAGCTGAACCTGGAGCATGCCCCAAAGCTTGTCATCTTCAGGATTCCAGGATGCTTAACCAAATACTGGTGAAATCTTGTGAACAAACAGGCACTCCATGTTTCTGCCTCAGGGTCTGCCTAGTTATGTATGTGCCTGATAAAGCTCAGCTGAAAAGGACAGACTCCCACTTCCTGACTGCTCAGCTACTTCTAATACTGACTTAGAATTCTGCAAAGGGAAGCTTGGAGTGCAAACTTCTGAAATTAAATTAGAATTCAACCCCATACCAAGATAAAATGTACTGAATACTAAAATTACACAGTAACTCAGGTGGCTAAAATTTAAGTTTGCAAAATGAAACAAAGTTACATCAAAGCTGAGTTTATTTATGACAAATAATTCACGATATATTACAATAATTACAAACATTTTTTTACATCTTATTGCTGTATTTTTGTCTCAGCACACAGATGATTAAGAACATAGATTTAGGCAGTAACAAAAAAGATATTAAAATTACAAATTTCATGTCTCATTTCTGTGCCATAAAAAAAGGTTATCCTCAATAGAGTAAATTTACTAACATACATAACAAGGGGATTCCCCTTACACCTTTTTTCCCAGGAACTTTTGTCATCTAATGTATAGTAAATATATACACAGACGTCTCTTGCAAACATACACATTCACACATATACATAATCACTGGAAATTTGACATTTCTCCAGCAGAAAGCTCCCAGTCATTTTATTTGAACAATGGAAAAAAAATGTCTAAAGGCCATGGTTTTATATTAGTCACCCTATTTCTAAGCCAGCTGTTATCCTATCTCTACAGAGGGCCACCAGAAGAGCAAAAAATTGTAGTTTGTGGCAAGCAGCATCGACCCTACCTTCACCACAGGAAAGGTTTGCTAAGGATACTGCCCCTCCCTCTTGAGCCTAGTCTGAGTCACTGCTGCTGCTTGAAGAGTCTGTGGACATAACTTCTACATCATCTTCATTCTCTTTATTGTGTCCTGGAGGCTCCAGCAGGAAGTCATTACTATGGTTAGGAGGTAGCATGTTCATTGACATATCACTGGACTGCCAAGGATACTGAGGGGCGAGCACATCTGGAGAAAAGGGGCATAATCAGTCAACTGTTGGCTTTGTATATTGATAAAATCAAGAAGACAGATCAAACAGACCTCTAATTTAGAGTTAAGGCAGATCTTAAAATCCTTCCTAAATTTTGGGCGGATTAAATCCTCCAGTAACAGCTGGAAAACATCTCATGATGGAGCCATTCTATCACTGCAAAAGCCTGCTCTGCCTGAAAGGCACATTTATGTAGGTAGCTTGTAATCTCTCATCACTCCACTTCAAAACCCTGTATATGCCTACAGAGCTTTTCCCTTCAAAGCACAGTTTGAGCTGACTTAACATTCACAACTACTGTTAGAAATTAAAATGGTCATCCCCTGGTCAGTATGCAAAAATAGATGAAAATATTAGATCAAATAAATACTTAAGGTAGACCACAAAATTCCAAGTTAAAGGTTTTCTCCAAATTAGAAGTCTCTAAAAGGACTACATCCCATAATTAGCATTCTCAGGACATGCCTCCATGCAGTAACAGATTCAGGATACATAATTTAGTCTAATCATAGTAGAGTAATGCTCCACTGAATTCTTGATTTGAGTTCTGATAATTTACTGCTAAATTCTATTCTAGCATTAATGAATGAATCCCACTAAAATTAAGGGAAGTGTCCATTTCACTAGGCAATTAAGAGATTAAAGCTCAGTTCCTACACTCAAGGTACTACCCTACCAGCTTTGCAATGTCTTATCTATCCAGAACTTCTAAGCAAACAGCCTGGCTATAGAGTGTAGGGTTCAAGGAAGGTAGGGATTGACAAACTTCTTCCAAATACAGCTTCCACAGTTACATACCTTTTGCCATCTTCACTAAAAAAATGTTTGTTTTGAAAATGCTTCTTTGTAATATGATTCAGCATCACTAATTTACAGCAATTTAAAACAAGTGAAGGGTAACAAAGTGAGTGTTACTTATATGGGCTCAGTTGTAGTGTCTGCAGTATGATTTAGCATGAAATAAAAGAAAATGATGCAATTTCTAGTTTTAAATTTGTTTACTAGATCTTCATTACTAGGCAACAAATGTTAGCCATAATATTAATTATTTGACTCTGATTTGCCTTTGCTAAGGGAAATGTGTAACTGCTATGAAAAGGAATAAAGAAAAGCAAAAAAGCACCAAGTTTCTCCTACCTGGCAGTCTGCCTGCTGCAAGTGCATCCCCTGGCAAGTGTCCATTGACTCCATTGGTGGACGGGTTGTTCATCTGACCCAAGAGACCACTCCTCATTTCCAGATCTGTAGGATAAGGCCTACGTGGGTCCCCTTTAAAAAGAAAAACACAACACATAAATGTTTATAAATAAACAATTGACTGGCAAATACTTTTTTTTTCAGTGCCCAGTTTCTTAACCAAAAAAACCCCCACCATACAGTGATTGCTTAGGTAAGCAATGAGCATCACAACTGTTTGGTTAAAACTCAAGTGTATTTTTTGTTTAGGCTTTCTTTGTTTATTCAAACTTGGCAGAAAAAACACATTAAAAAACATCACCACAGCTACTATGTTTACAAGATAGGTATTTTTTCTCTCCCTGCTATTTCACAGCAAATCAGCATGGACAGGAATTTCAAAAACACCCGTTCTTATTTTAGACAAGAAGAATAGTTTCCATAATTGAAACCTGACATGCTGAAAGCCCTGCTTCTGACTCCACTGATTACCAACACTCCCTGTAAAGAATATTGTAAGGGGCAGAAGGCAATCCAACTGAGCACATGGAAAAGTCTTAAATATACTTGGTTTTTACCTATTGCTGGGACCAACATTTAGGGGAAAACCAAAGGAGAGCAAAGGAGGCCACTCAGTAATGGAAGCAGTTTCATACCCTTTTGAAGAGTCAATAGGACTCTGGATATCCATTTTTGTTGAAAATAGTAGATACAGCTGTTTAAAACAATGTTACTCTAATAAACCACATTGTTTTTCACTATATAAAAGGATTATAAGATCAGATAGTGATGATGCTTTACTATTAAAAAAATAAATGCTTATTGTCATGAGCATGAAAGTTACCTGGTACCCACGTCAGAGGGGCACAAACAGCATTGCTAGCACTGATCCTATGGGCATATTTAATTATTTCTTCAGAGGAAATGGCACCTGAAAGAAAAGGAGGAAAGTCCTCAATTATTTCAGAATACTGGGCATCAATATTAGAAAGATTGGTAATATGTCATTTTGTCAAATATTAAATGCAGTGACTGCTTTGAGGATTCCTACATTATGCAAGGACAAGCTTCCAAGTGAACTGATCCTACAGCTCTGGGTTTGGTACACTTTCAACAGCAACAGTTCTTCAACTGAACTGCAACTTGAAACAAAAACACCCAATCTTTTAAGCAGTGTACTTGACCAGCATAAATTGTATGAAAACCTCAGCACCTGCTTTACTATGGAACTTCCTGTAGTAAAGAATTTTTTTGTTTATTTATTTTAGAGCACACATGTTGCAGCCCTTCTAAATATGTGCCTGTAAGAGAAACTGAGATTCCTCCATTTTGATTAAGCAAGTGTAGCAAAATGACAAAAGACGCTAAAACAACACCAAGAAAATACTTTAAAAAAAACCAACCAAACAAACAAACAAAAAAAAGGTCAGTTTAGCTTGGAAAGTGCCACAGAGTAGCAGCAGGAATTTGGTATCACCACCAGTCAGTCATTCAAATAGGAGGCACTTGCACACATTCTCTCCCTTTCCTCAACAGACCTGCTGAGGCAATTTGTTGACACTTGTAATCAGATCTACTAATACCAAAGAAGAGTGCTGAGATACTTGAATTTAAATTTAATATTATGCTTGCCACAAAAAATAATGAATTCCTAACTTTATTCTGAAGAAATGGCTATAGGTAAGTTCATAATGAAATGGATACTTGTTTTCAAGGAAAGCATACAATGCTGTGATGGTAGAACTTTAAAAAAAACAAGTAATAATCCTAACTTGAGCTCACTACCAACTTTGTTTACAACTGTGTTTATGTGGTATGTACAATTGTGATGATACTCACCTTTTCTTGCCTTTTCAATTGATTTCAGTTTTTCCTTTGCTTGATAAACAGCTGTTGCCTAGTTGTAAAAAAAATGACAAACAAGCTAAACGAAACCTTCAATGCATCTTTAATTTGTATATGTTGACATAAAGTCATCTCTGTGAATAAAACCTTGCATTTAGTTGCATTTTAAGAGAGAAAACTTTTCACTGAACATTTTCAAAATGAAAAGAAACAAAGTAGGTTTGGAAGAAAATTAGCAGTATAAACCAAAACTAAATACTGTAACTAAACAGGATATGACTCCAAAAGAAAAAAAAAAAAAAAGAAAAAAAAAGAAAAAAACCCCAAACAAAACAAAACCACACTGAGGTTTTATGAGTTTTTAAATATCAAACTAACAAAATATCTGTTTATCCAGAACCACCTTTTTCACAAGTAAATGCTCAAATATATCATTATGAACTTACCAGTATGTGCTCTGCTTCTTTTAGTTGTTTCTGCAGCTGCTGAATATCATTATCCCTCTTTTCTACTACCTTTTCTAAAAGCTGCATTTCATGATGGATTTTCCCCTGATCAACTGCCAGCTTCATTAGCTCTTGAAACTCTCCATCTCTCTGAATCAGCAGTTCCAGGATCTATTGAACAAGAGTTTTGTCAAACTTTTAATTTAGCCACCACCAACAATGTTCCCTCAACTCTGCTGCAAAGAACAGCTCTGAGATCCACTGGAATATTTTGCATGGAAAAGGAAACAATTTCTTCCTCTATTTGTAGAAACAGCCTATGGAGCATACAATAAATGAACAAACAAACAAAATGAAAACCAAGAATGCCTTTGTAGCAGAGCCAAAGTCTGAGTATAGGCAAGGATAAAGTGAGATAGAAAGTAAAAAACCAAAAAAAAAAGAAGTAAAACATTGTGCTTGACCAAAGAAATACATTTTAGAAATTCAGCTTACCTGGCTCTCCTCTCCTGGTTGTGGAAGCTTCTGGTTTCTTGAAATTGCCAAAATTTCGATTAGTTCCCTGAAAGAAAAACTCTGTGCAATTTTCTAGGGCATTGTTTGTAAATCATACCAAGTAATCTCAAACTTGTGAGAGTACTGTTATTATTAAGGAAGTATTCATGTATTTTATAGTAGTGTTGACAGAGCTTTCTCCCCTTAAGAGTAATTCTGTGAGTAATCTCATAATTGGTGCACGTTTCCTTCTTTGACCTCATGGAATGCTCATCTGTATTTTTACTCATGAAACCTGCTAAGTTTCTGCCAAACTGAACTACTCAAGACCTAAGCAGAAGCTGAAAGAAGAAACAGCATAATGAAATGCATTCACATCCTACTTCTACTGCCTTTGTTGCAAGAAGGCATGAAAGTTGTATTCACTATTCTACTTCTCCATTTTTTCCCAACAGAGCACATTTCACATTGGGTTTAGCACAATTAAGTCTATGCTTTCCTGAACAGTTTTTTGTGACAGTATTTCTGTAACAACAAATATTTCCACAGTGGTATATTAGTTGCATAACACAATAAAATAAAAAACCCAAAAAACTAGTCATATTCTGGTGCTAGGATATAAGTCCTTCTCAAATAAACATATTGATCATGCTTCTAGGGACCCATTTACTTTGCCACCATCCTGAAAAGCCACCTAGAAGCTCAGAAGTGACTCACTAAACAAGACCACAATGCAAAGAAGCATTTTCTGTAAATTTACCAAACTTATTTGGCTTCTAGGGCTAAGGATGGCAGTGCAACACTATGTGTGAGTAACTATCTATCTGAAGGGACTGTACTTAAAAAGAGTACTGATCCTCTGCTTAGTCCAGTGCAAGCAGCTCAAGTAGGAGGTACAGCTGAGCCAGAACCTTAAAATAAGAACAGGCACTTTCCAAAATGTGTGAAAAAGCCTCTCACCAGCAAAGTTCTAAATAGCACCTCTAATTATGTCTCTTAATATCTCCTGAACACTAAAATAATTTAAAATAATTAGAGAATAAAGAAACTTGTCATTATCATCAAAGCTTCATTCTACCTGACCAATACTGAGCACTTGCAAATAAAGCAGTTGCTTTAGGTAGGGCAACTATCACCACGAAGACTGATGTCATGGAGGGTTTGTCATTCTGTCCTGTGTTAGCTGAATAATGCAGAGGTGAAGATCAAACAAAGGCCATAGATTAAACATGTTGCTTAGTTTTTCCCCTACCACCAAAGCCATACCAGGACTGTGAAAGGCCTCATTCCACAGTGCTACAGCCCTTTGATGATCAACAGGAAGATTCACTAAACAATGCTGAAAGTTGCTCTGGATTCATTATGCCAGAATACTAGTTTAGATAAAGAGCAAAAGCGCTTTTCTTTATTTTTGTTTTCTTTTTTGCTTGTTTGTTTTTCAAAAACACATGTTCCCCAGCAACCCATATGTCACCAAAAAAATCTAAAAATGGAAATAAGACCTAGCCAGAAACAACAAAAGCAACTGACCAACATATTGTCCCTGTTCTACCTGTGATAATCATACAGAGCAAGCCAGCCACCTTAGCAGTATGGGTTATTTATTTCCTTTGAAAAAGTCTTCCTAAGCTCCTGCTCTCCTCTAGAGGAGGAAAATAATTAGGAACCAGTTCAGCTGCACTGCCAGCTGTGCCTCCAAAACAGGGTGGGCAACAGGGGTGAGGGTTAGCAGTCCAATCTCAAGAGCATGGACTAAGTGAGCACGGGTGAGTGAGCACTCCCAAGACGAGCTCTGCATTCGGCTTTGAGTGAGTTTAACACCAACACAAGCAATGGCCAGAACAGCTTCAATCATGCGAAACCACCGACAAATTTTCTGACTTGGGCGTGACTTTTAGCGAATAATAAAAAGCCCAAAAATAGGTTTCACAGGAAGCGCAGATGTCAACCAAGAAAGAAACGCCAAGTGGGAGGACGAGGAAGCTCTCCTTCTCTGGGAACAGGAGCTCAAGTGCCCCCGATGCTCTCGCACCCGCTGAGAGCTGCGGAGCAGGGCCGGGCCGAGCCCCGGGGCGCAGCTCCGGCCCCTCTCCCGCAGGATCCGGCCTGGGGACGGCCCCAGAGGAGGAAAAAGCCCATAGCCGGTCCGGGCCCTCCTCCCACCCCGCAGCCCCACGAGAGAAGGGGTCAGGCCGCTCCTCCCTCAGCCCGATCCCGGGGGCACCCGTTCCTATCGCCGCACCCCGTCACTGGCTCTGCCATCCCGTTCCCCGGGGTGCGGGGCGGGCAGAACGCGGTACCTGGCCAAGAGCTCCAGATCCTCCAGCGCCGCCAGGAGCCGGTCCCGGGTGCTGCTCCGCTCCCCACCTCCCGCGGCCACCGCAGCCACCGCCGCCGCCGCCATCATCATCCGGGAACCGCCCCCACCCCCCACCCCTGCCAGGGACGGCCCCGCGCGGGGAGGCGGCAGCGCCCCCTAGCGCCGGAGGGGCGCTCGGCAAGGGCCCGGCGGGCAGCGCATGCGCAGTGAGGGGAAGGGAGGGGGGGCGGCTCTTCCCTCCCTTCCTCCCCCCTCGTTCTTGGGGCGGGAAGGGCTGAGGGGCAGCGGCCCGGAGGGAGAGAAGGAGGATGGGGAAGGGTTCGGCGTGGAGAGCCGTGGGTGTGAGGGGAAAGGAGGTCACAGCTGCCTCGGCGAAGCCAGATGCGTGTTTGTAAAGGCCCTCTGCTGGAGCCCGGTGCTCACCCAAGGATTTGCGCTGGTTGCTGTGGTGAATGCGTTCCCAGTCCTCGGGTTCCCCGCGAAGAGCCCCCAAATGGGATTCAGATGGACGCTAAAGACAGAAAACAAACTGCAGGGGAAGGGCTGGTGACTGAATTACGGCACAAAGTTTTTTAACTCATTTTTTTTCAGAGTCCTGGCGTCCTAAAATCCCTGGGGTGATTTTTACGGGGTGGAGGATGAGATGGTGCTTTAGATAATGGCTGAAGAAAAAGCTTAAGTGTACGATCCTGCCAACAGGCATTTGAGCCAGCAGTGTGCCCAGGTGGCCAAGAAGGCCAATGGCATCCTGGCCTGTATCAGGAACAGCGTGGCCAGCAGGTCCAAGGAAGTGATTCTGCCCCTGTACTCAGCGCTGGTGAGGCCTCACCTCGAGTCCTGTGTCCAGTTCTGGGCCCCTCAGTTCAGGAAGGATATCGAGGTCCTAGAGCAGGTCCAAAGGAGGGCAACCAGGCTGGTGAAGGGACTCGAGCACAGATCCTATGAGGAGAGGCTGAGGGAGCTGGGGCTGTTCAGCCTGGAGAAGAGGAGGCTCAGGGGAGACCTCATCACTCTCTACAACTCCCTGAAAGGAGGGGGTAGTCAGGGGGGGGTTGGTCTCTTTTCCCAGGCAACTCTCAGCAAGACAAGAGGGCACGGTCTCAAGTTGTGCCGGGGGAGATTTAGGTTGGACATTAGAAAGAATTTCTTTCCAGAGAGGGTGATCAGACATTGGAATGGGCTGCCCAGGGAAGTGGTGGATTCTCCATCCCTGGAGATATTTAAAAAGAGACTGGATGTGGCACTCAGTGCCATGGTCTGGTAACTGCAGCGGTAGTGGATCAAGGGTTGGACTTGATGATCTCTGAGGTCCCTTCCAACCCAGCCAATTCTATGATTCTATGATCCTGAAAACGTAACAAAAACCCTGAGCTTTAAGTCAAGTGAGAGCCAGGAGCTCCTCTGAGCTGGTCTGTCAGTCAGAGGTGCTGGCAGCGTCCCCCCTGTCCTGCCCCTCTGGAAGCGGAGGCCACAGGCAGCATTGCATCCTTTGCAGAGCTCCGCACATAGTGTTCCCAGCAGGTAACAGATGCAAATCCTACCCCCAAGCCTGCCAGCAGCCGAGCTGTAATTAAAAAAACAAAAAACCAAAAAAACAAAAAAACAAAAAAACCAAAAACCAAAAAAAAAAAACAAAAAAAACCAAAAACAAAACAAAACAAAAAAAAAAAAACCAAAACAAAACAGAACACTGCTGTGGATTTTTAAAATGTTGCTGGTGCTGTAAGCAGGCAGCCTCTGGCTCAGGGTGGGGTCGCAGTGGAGCCAGTGGAATTTTTTATATTGATGAATGTTCCAGTAATGGGAAGAGACTCAGAAAGAAAGAAAGGGTGGAGGGCAGATGAGGGAGCACCGAGTGAAAGCTGATCTGGGGGCAGGATTTATAACCAGGACGAGCACGTCCACTGAAGAGCAGAGTTACCCAGCCCAGCATCCTTCTGCTGTCAGCAGGCAGCAGCAAAACCCTCCAGCAAAGAGAGATTCTCTTCTCTCCTGATTAGAGGAAGCACTAGATGAATGATAACATCCCTGACTGTTCTGGTATTTATTCTGATTATCTTTTTAACTTCTGCAATGAGTATGTCCCTGAGAAATTCACGCTTATTTAAAAAAAAAAAAAAAAAAAGAAGGCAAGGAACTCATTAGTGATTCTTTGAGTTGTGGTTTAAATAAGCAATTCAGCATTATGAGATTTGAGATAAAGCAATGAGATTTGGCAACCCTGAGAAGAAGATAACTCTGTCAACAGGAGTTATTTAAAATTCATTTACAATATACAACAACCCTCAATGTTCTCACTCTAGCTAGTTTGGGAATTCTCTTTAAACTACACAGCAGATAAAATCTCATCAAATAGTTCTGCCCTTTAAATAACTTTTGCTTACTTTTGTTTTTCCTTCATATTTCCATGATTTTGTTCCAGGAAAGATGTAATCAGTGATGCTGCCTGGTTGTGCATCCAGTTCACTGATTTGTTAGTGTCTGTATGGCTGCATAAACAGAAAGAAAAAGCAGCTTTGAAAACAAAGCAATCCTTCCACTAAATCATTTTCCTCCTCATACTGATTTTGACATCTGAATTATTTAGACCTGAAGTGCTTCTGGTGTGTTACAGGGCCATAATAGTAGTTTCACTAGCCCTAAAGGCTTGTGGCATTAAGAGGACACCCAAAGTGGCAGGCCAAGGAGTTACATTATTGGTTACAGGAGGTTCCTATAGGCTGATCCTTCCCTCTCCTGTGCCAAGGGGCCTGACACCTCCCTTCCTTTTGACAGCAGGACTTCTCCCTCCCAACCAGGCCTTTCTCTCTGCACTTCTCAAACTTATCTTCAAGGCAACATGGACATCCATCTGCTTCCTACTGCCCAGTCCTAGCCCAGCAGTGGCTGGGAAGTGCTGGTCCATAGGCAGAGACTTCCTTGTGCTTCTGTCTCTGTGTGGGAGGACAGGGTGAGACCAGAGGCATCAGGGAATGCCTGACTCTGTGAAGACACAGAAAGTCATTCAGTCAATGTCAGAGAGGCCATCTCCTGCAGGACAATGAGAAAAGCTGGGTGAAATGGGCTCATGCCCCTGATTTGCCCTCCGGACCCATTGCTTTAAGACTGAGTGGGTAATTTGCTGAATAGATTCCTGAAACACCCATACAAAACAGCCTCTGTTTCCCCAGTGTTGGTTTCTTCAGTTCTTCAGTGCTTTTGGCCTTCTTTCCTCTGAGTAAACTTTTTTCATAGTTGTGTTGGTTCTGAGCCAGATCTGCTTCTTTAAAGCTCATGTCCCTCCTGAATAACTAAGCATTGTTTCCTTTTTTTTTTTTTTTCTTCAGTAGTCTGAGAACATTTTAGGTTGTGTGGCCATGGACGTGTCTTTCCATCCACGGTGAGAGTATCAGACATTTCAGAGCTCTTTCGTTTCAGATTGTCTTTTCAATGGTATTGAACCTCATTCTTAACAATTTCTTAGCACAAGCAAAAATAAATTATTTTATCCTGTTCGGTTGAGTTTTGTCTGTTCCAGAATTGATCTTAAAGTGATGATCTGCGGAGCACACTGATTCCTATAGACAGATCCACAAGCAGCTGTGGTGATCTAATGGTTCACCAATGCTGAGAAGCTGATATGTTGGTGACTTATCATAGAATTGGCTGGGTTGGAAGGGACCTCGGAGATCATCAGGTCCAACCCTTGAACCACTACTGCTGCAGTTACCAGTCCATGGCACTGAGTGCCACATCCAGTTTCCTTTTAAATATCTCCAGGGATGGAGAATCCAATACTTCCTGGGGCAGCCCATTCCAATGCTTGATCACCCTCTCTGTAAAGAAATTCTTTCTAATGTCCAACCTAAACCTCCCCCGGCACAACTTGAGACCGTGCCCTCTTGTCTTGCTGAGAGTTGCCTGGGAAAAGAGACCAACCCCCCCCGGCTACCCCCTTCTTTCAGGGAGTTGTAGAGAGTGATGAGGTCTCCCCTGAGCCTCCTCTTCTCCAGGCTGAACAGCCCCAGCTCCCTCAGCCTCTCCTCATAGGATCTGTGCTCGAGTCCCTTCACCAGCCTGGTTGCCCTCCTTTGGACCTGCTCCAGGACCTCAATCTCCTTGAACTGAGGGGCCCAGAACTGGACACAGGACTCCAGGTGTGGCCTCACCAGCACTGAGTACAGGGGCAGAATCACTTCCCTGGACCTGCTGGCCACGCTGTTCCTGATACAGGCCAGGATCTCACCTCTGTACCTCCTTGTTGGTGTTTCTAACATGCTTCTATGAGCCACTTTGGCTTAATAACAAGACTGAGGAATATTTAATCTGTGGGGAGTGCTCATTTCTCTCTGGGTTAGTGAGTGAAACCTAAACTCACTGTATGGAACCATGGCTTCAGAGTGCTTTTTATATTACAACTAATTTAGTATGACTGTGGGCTAGTGCTGAAAAGTGGAGCCTTCTCCATCTCTCTACAACCATGTATTCCATCTCACTCTCCCTTACATGGGGTCCAGTGACCATGGAACTGCAGAATGGATCAGGTGAACAAATGCCTTCAATCAAAAGCCATCATTTTCCTAGTGGATTCGTTCTGTCAAATGAGCTCATTGAAGTAGCTGACTTCAGGGCCAGACATTGCTAGGTCACTAGACACAAGGAACTATGTGGCTAGGGGAGGGGCAAGAGGGCTACTGCTTTCATTCCCAGTTAAGTGAAATTCAGGCCTAGGATTCCTCTTTTGCAAAGCCTTTTCTTCCAAGATACTGTTGTGACTTCTTTACTCCTGTTGCTACCACCTCATTTTTCATGGACTAAAGCATCACTTGGAACTCTGAAGTTGAGCTGTGAAGAGACTCGTGTAAGATGTCCAAAGCAGATCCATGTTTCAGCTTCAGTCTGTATCTTTTCCAAGCTACAGTGCTTTTCAGCTGTCTTCTTATTTATGTGTTCCAGCCACTAAACATCAAGTGCTGGAAAGTGTTCAGCATACCACACTTTAAATAATAATGGAAAACACTGTCTACATAAGATCTGTAAATCCTGAAGACTCTCAGGTGTCTGACCCAGTTTAATAAAACATTGCAAACACTAAAAATAAAAAGGCAGGAGGATAAGCAAGAAGAACAAGTAGGAAAAAGGACAAACACATTTCCACTTCCCTTAGATAATGGAAAAATAAAATCCTTTCTGTCATATATCAACTAAAATAGAAATCAAACATCTTGAATACTGCTTGGAAGGATGCCACAGCTGTACTTTGGCCTGTGGAGATGAGAAGAATCATCCCTTATTTGTCAAGCTGTCATTACACCATTAATATTTTTATATGCCTCTGACAAATCCTCCGTTTCTCATTGCAATTTAAAAAAAGAAATCTTTATTTCCTTGCTCACTTGTGTTGGGTAGCAATTTTGAACTAATGAGATGAGAAAGGGAAAAAAAGATGGTTTTGCTTAGCCAGTGTAATTCTAGAATAGGTTAAAGATGAAGTAAAAATAAAAAATACTATGAGACAATGTTTTTTTTTTCCTGAGTGTGAAACAGTTGTGCATATGGCCAAAACCAGAATTTGGTGCACCATTCCAGGCTGCTCCAGCACAAGTTAGCTCTGCTTTGAGCTATATTAAACCTGAGTTGCACTGATTTTTTTGCTGGTGTAAACCTGGGCACAGAGCCCCCAAGTCAGGAAGTCACCCAGGCAGAAAGCAGTCACAGCTTTCAGTCTGCTGGAGGGCTTGTTTGGACCAGTGCTGCCTATGAAGCAGGAGGTGTTAAGTGAGAGAAAGAATCAAAACTGGCCCTGGCTAGTGAGGGGGAAAAAATAAAAGTTTGTCCTTTGAAAAGGGAAATCTTGTTTGACAGCTTGGCCACTAGAGATATTCACAATCCTGCCAAGTGTTGCCAGGAATAAAGGAAAATTTGGGGGCAATTAAATACGAGATCTTTTTCCTCACCAAGCTAAAAGTTAATGAGTTCATGCTGACTACTTCATGAAATAAAACATCCATTTAGGGATAATGAAACTCCTGGGGCAACTCCCCAACATATATTAATTTTGAGCCTTCATTAAGATATAGTTGTTTATTTGAGAAAAAAAAATATCTTATTTTCCTTGTGGCTACTGCTGTAACCTGTTTACCAAACACTACTGGGACACCCACACAAGCTTCTACTGAAGCCAGGCTGAAATTTAGAGTTGTTTACTTCCTCTGACACAAAAAAATTGAAGGGCAGTGATGACAGCAGCAGTCCCTGCTCTCCCACATGCTAGGCTGATAGGAGTTGTAATTTACTTCGGATCAATCCCTTCCCGCACCTCCCTCATCCTTTTATTGGGCCCCACTGCCTGCTACAGATAAAGCTGTCATCTCTTCCCGTTTAAACGAGGTCCCCTGACTTTGAACTGGGAGAGTTCATCTTACGACCTCTAGGGTGCTCCTGAGGTTTTCAGCTGCTTCACAGTAATGCAGTTTCCAGGCAGGTTTTCAAATACCTGCAAGTGACATCAGCTTCTGCCAGAGAGCTTCAGAAAGAGCAGAAAACCACCTAGAAACAGGGGCAGCTGGCTTAAACTATCTGTGAGGGCTGAGTTCTAAGGTGAAGATAAAAAGGAAGATTTTTTTTGAGAAACCTACAAGAGCAAAAATTAAAGAGGCTGGTTCTCTCCTAGCAGTCAAAGATGGGTGGAGGTAAAACTCCTTGTGAAAGATGAGTCTTGAGAAAAGGGAGGCAAGCTTTTATTGGCAGCTGAGAAAACAGCATGATAAACTATTCCAAAAGCAATTACAGCATGACTTGTACTCTGCAGCCAAGCAGGATCCCTTGGGAGATGCTGAAATCTAACAAACTACTAACAATGCTGGTTCCATGTGAAACGAGGGGAGAGTTCATAGCTATTAAGCCTGGGAAAGACTGTTACAATCAGTAGTGGTCTGTCCCATGAGAAGCAGGCTGTTCAATGAATGGATCTCTACTTCAGGACTGTGCCATTTATTTGTGCATTAACATCAATGCACCATGTGGAACAGAACTGTGCTCTTCATCTAAGTGCTGGCAGATTTATTGTGTCTGTAGATAAATTGTTCAAGGGTTAGCGGGAGGGCCACGTGAGGAGTTATTTCTGTAGTTTTTATCATCCACAAATACAGATATTGCGAGCACACTGAATGCTCATGCTTCATTAGTGACTTATGTGGTTACTTTCAAGTGGCCAAGAGAGGCCTTTAGGGCATCACCTCATCTGCTTCCAGAACAGGTGAAGCTATTCAGCAGTATTGTCAATGCAGAACCAGGGACTGCATCTCAAATTCACACCAAACCTCACTCTGCTAGACAAATCCTAGCTATGGTTCATGTTTACTCATGTCATGTCTCTTTTTTAGCTCAAACTGCAATAGAGTAGTGACGTGAGGTCACTAAAAGCCACACATCCTTATCATGCCCTCTTATGCTAGATACGTGGCAGCCAAAGAAAACAACCTGCCAATAGTTCATACATATTTAAAATAATTGTATCACTGATATCCAGGGCATTTTGAAATTATCCCAGGTGTTTTGCTTCTTAAGTCTAAGCTTCTTGTGCCAGTAATTGTCTCTTGTGCCTTGCAAGGACACAGAATCCTGCTCCAATCCAAGCCACTTGCCAGAGTTACATACATTATATATATGGCAATGATAGCCTTGGAAAATACTTCCTTAAGAGCCACTTCATAGGCATGGACTTGGGGACATAAAGCATATATGCAAAACTCACTGTGGAATACAGAATATGAAAAGCAACCAGCAGAATCTGTCATGTTTCTAAAGACCTTGAAAAGTGTCATGACAGGAGAATAATTTACATGTCTTTGTTTCTCTTAACCTCACCAAATTCCTTTCATAATCCCTCACCTGGCCTGCCCCCACCCTTCTAGGAGAAACAGGCATTGCAATAGGAGGGAAGGTGGCCAGGCTGGGATCATATGTAATTCTTGTCCCCAGGTGCTTCATAAATCACATTTAGATTATCTGGCAATAAAGTTGGCAATGAAAAGGATGACATAGCAGTGAATTACAGGCATTTACAGGTAGTGTGGCAAGGAGTGCACCCCAGGGAACTCCCTTACTCAGTTGTCTGCTTTTTCCCCTACAGTATCCCTTGTGCTTCTAATTCCCCCTTGTCTCTGACTTTGTTCTGGTTACTCACAGCCTGAGTCAGACACCTTGGAGTAGCAGTCACCTTCATTTCCAAACTCAGGCCTCAAAGACACACGAACAAGTAGGGTACTTGAAGAAATTCAGGTTCAGTTCTGCCAAGGGCTGACCTGGTGACGTGCTGAGCTTTTCTGCCCTCAGTTCAACACCAAGCCTCTCCCTGTGTTCAGCTTTAAGCTTTGGACTCGTGGCTTGCAATTAAGCACATATCTAAGCTGTTTGGTAGATTGTGGCCTCAATATACAGTACCTGGCAGATTCCAGTCTTGCAGGACTGTGGGACTGTGTCCCACAGTACCCAGGGACATATCTGTGCTAGAGCTGCACAAGTATATTTATTCTAGGTGCTGATTAACTATGCCAAGTGCTTCTATATATCCTGCCATCCAAGCCGTGACATTCTGTCCTGTAAAAGTCGTGCTACTGTTCCTGGAGCATTGCCACCAGCATGGAATTGCATCCAGCATGGATGCAGGCAGGATGCTTATAGAATTGTGGGCAGTTGTACAGGCAGGCTATCTGTGTTGGTTCTAATATGACCACTCGACTGTCACAGAAGAGTGTTCTTCCACATTCACCCAGCAGCTTAAGCTCCCTCCAGAGCCAGCACGGATCAGATGTCAGTGCTGGAAATGGCTCTGTGCTGTCCTCACCCTGCCAGCTCTGACTGTCTTTCTGTTACATGCAGCTGCAAGCAAAATCAAAGAATCTCATGGGGTTTGTCTAAATGCCAGCACCCAGGAGTGCCTCCACAGCAGTCCAAAGTCCAGACACATGTCTCTGGTATGTCAGGGTAAGCCTTGGGTGTACACCAACTTATCCTTTTGCCTCACCCACTTATTCACACTTTGGTTTCATAGGAAATAAATTCAGGCCAAAAGACAACCAAGACACATTCTTCCAGACTCCCAAGCAAGGAACATACTCTTAGGTATTCCAGCCCTGCGTTCTGCATGTAGCCACCTGCCCCAGATTTTTTTAGGGACTTAAGGTCTTGTCGTTCTGTTAACTCACACCACCTCTCTTGGAATACAGTTTTTAATATTTATTTTTTATGAAAAATAGGTATTTCATAAAGAAACTTGCTATTATCTCTGTGAAAAGGCAATCCTATCCCTATGGGATTTCTACCTCTTTCAGGCTATCAGATGATTTGCAAAGGTGTCCCTTGCTCATTAGATACAACTCTTCTCCTATGAATTCATAGGTGTCTTTGCTTCTGTCATCTTTGCACACAGAGAGCTGCCCCTCTCTCACCAAAATACACAACCCAACTACCAAGGCAAGGTCTGACAAAAAAGGACCGTGCCAGACTTTGCAGAGAGAAAATCCTAAGTCCAAACCTCTCCTTCTCATCCAGGCCTTCTTGGCCTGAGCCCAGGTGCCAAGAAAACAAGAAATGCAGAATTTGAAGGAGGGAACCGTGCTTTTATAAATAGTAGCCTAATGCTGCAGAGTTTTGTAAACAAGCGGAGGACTCAGTACAAGCTTTTAAGATTATTTTTGTAAGGAAATAATGCAGCAATTCTGTTCTGACACAAGCAGTTAGAAAAAGGCTCCAGACTTTGATAAATTCTGTCCTTAAAATCTTTAAGCTTCAGCACGGAGACTCTTATTTTTGCTTTTTAACATTATTTTAGTGTCTGTTTGTTGCAGTCCTTCTACAGGTATTTGCTTTTAATTCCATGTAGCCGATTACCTCAAGGCTTGTTTTTATCAAAACAAAACTCTGTGGTTTGTTTCAACATCTGAACATTAGAGGTAGGCATGCAACATCCATAGTTTCAGACTGACCTCTGGCAATCCTACCTCATGGTGAAATAAAAACATCGTGTGTTCACTTCCAAACACCTGACACAGTGGTTTTCCAGAAGTAACAGTATATAGGAGGGGAACCTAACCCTCAGGCAAATCCCACTGCCTCTCTCTGTTGTAGAGATGGCAAACTTCTATTAACAGAAGGAGAATTGAAAAAAGTCCTTTCCAATATGAAGTTTCACACGTTTGCAGGAATATGCTAACCCAAGTTTGCTGAAAATAACATGGAAAGTGATGCGGAACGGAAGTAACTTCACGTGCTATATTCCAAGCCAGACTGTCAATGGATTTCTTGAAATATCAAATTTCAACTGTAAAAAAAATGTCAGGATGCATCACATATGAACACAGAAAGACATTACAGACTGCAGGGAGAGGAGTATCTGTGAGGACAAAAAAAACCCAACTGGCATGTAGAGAAATGCTTGAAGCCTCCTTTGTTATGACGACAGTAAAATAGACATTTATTTTACTCAAATAACAAAGCATTCATTCTTTCTCCTGCTTGGAGCTGTTGGGCATTTACAGTATGTTTTTACCTACTTTACAAGTGTCTTGTGTTTTAAAAATCAAAGGAATTAGTGAGTAAGGAGAATTAATACCTTCCCTATAGTTTTGCCCATAGATTTGTTTATAGGTTTTACTTTAAGGAGTCACTGCTTTAAAAAACATAATCTGTGCTGGAATCAAGCACTGGTGCCCAAGACCTCCGTTTCTCAGGCAGCAACTCTGTAATTAAGGTACAGTTGGGCTTCCTATTGTTGCTTGTGCTTTTCCTGGCTTTGTGATTCTTCAGTGCTTTTTTGTCCAGTGGTCTTGACTGTGGGAAGGAAGAAGATCCCCCTTGAGAAGAAGAGAGCTGCAGGTTTGAACACCAGCCCTCTGAGAATCTCTTTTTCCTTTGGATAGATATTCAAACTATTATGTATTTCTCCTCAGAGACCTTTTTTTCAGCAAGACACATTTGTTCCCCAGGGCAAGAGCTAGCTACTTAAATCTAAAAGTGAATGAGAGGAAGGAGGGCTCAAAGTGTATTCCAGTCTCACACACTCAGAAGTCTAAATCTGAGAAGAGGAAGAATCTCAGCTCTCCTCTGCCCTCTCATTTCCCACTGACTGCTTTCAGCAGATGCTCCTCTGCCTTATTCAGGGGTTTTGTTGCTAGGAAAAGGATGCACCACTGCCTAACTCCCACTTTTCCTGAAAGAGGAGAGAAATGCCTACATCAAGCTCATGAATTTACAGTCCTTGAGTACCTGCCTAGAGACAAATACTTTGCCTGAGTCCCTTGTGAATCTTCCTCTATTGTTCCTAGTGCCTAAGCTTAAAAACATGCCTTCCACGCATATTATGAAAAAAAAAGATTATTCAAAAGGCAAAGTATCTTTCTCCCCTTTGTTTATGCCAACAGCTAAATGTTTGTACCCTTTCCCTTGCATAAGATGGACTTGTGCAGTGGTTAATTCAGAAAACAGATTCCTGAGGAAACAAACCACTTTCTGACAGGTTAAATTCTAGCTAGATCAGCTCCCTGAGTTTGATTTGTCTTCTGGTTTCATGGACACCAATGCCATGCAAGACACAAGGCCAAAACATGTAGTAAAGGAAGAAATAAGAAATGTATGAGTGAGGAGGGAGGCGAATCAGGCAGGAGTCGCCCAAATTTAGGGCAGTGTGCGCTGTGGTTGAATCATACTCCAAGGTATGGTTTGGGCTGTTATCTGCCCAGGGGGTTGACATCATCCATACCTGCTGTAAAATAAATCTGTTGGAACTGCACACTGAGTCTCAAAATAGAGTAGGGTTTTGCAATTCAAAAAAAATAAAAAAATAAAAAAAAAGACTTGGCAATGAGCAAGGCCCAAGGGTGGAGTTTCATGTGATGCTGGATGCAATTTAACAGCTTGCTGCTGTTAAAAGGGGGCTGCTCATCTTTTTTTCTCCTGCCTTTCTTCCCCCACAGGAACATGCAGTTAATGCTTGCGTTGCACCACCTCCAACATTTGTCTTGCACTTAGTTTAAGAGTGGGTCAGTTTGTCTTGCTAATCACATCAAAAAAAGAAAGCCAGCAAAAAAAGTGAGTGTTCTACAGGGGTTAGCAGCTGAGTTAGCTTTCTTGTTCACCTGGCTTGGTTGGGTGAGCACCACACCTAGTGAGTGATTCAAGGGAAGGAGCAGGAGGCCCTGCTGAGAGTAGGAGGTAATGGGGGGTGAAGAGGTGAAGGAGGCGTAGGTTCACCAGTCTGCTGGCAACACCAGTCTGCTGGCTTGGCTCAGTTTGCTGCCAAATTGCAGCCTAGCTCTTCTTGGACTTTGCTATCCAAAGCACATTATTAAACACATGCAACTCCTGTGTCAGAGCCCTGCCAAACTTCTACTGCCACACACTGTGGGCCAAATGAATGTCCAGATCCTTGTAGAGTCAAGGACCAGCTTTGTTCTTGGCTATTGCTGGCATCTTGGGCAAGCTGTGGAACAGTGGTGCAATGTGCTTCCCCTCCAGGAAATACTCCTTGCTTAGGGAGCAATTTCATTATGTGCTTGAAGCTTTTGGAGAATTTATATCTCCAGCCCCCTGGAGGGGAGCTGCAGTAATCCAGATGCTAGGCAACAATAGTAGGAAATGCTCTGATGAAGCCCACATTCAGTAGGGAAGAATGTTACTTAAATGACAAAATACCTACTTGAGAACTTCCTCTCTTTGAGCAGCAGCCTCTCAATTCCTTTGTTAAGAGGAGCTGACATTTTGTTTGCTATCAGGTCAAGTTTTTAGAGGCAGCTATGAGCCCAGCCCTTCTCTGCTGGAATTTATAAGCCAAGAGGTTCACAGATCTGTTTCACAGGTCACAGCTCTGGCCCTTCCCCATTCCCCAGACAAAAGTGATTTGAGTTGGCCATTCGTCCAGCAAAAAGAAAAGATATTTCACCACTAAGGAGAAGCAGGATCCAGTTTGAGTGGTCATAATCTCAGAGAGAAAAACAATTAGCTCTGTCCCTGAACCTCAAACACACAGGCAGCAGGATCCACTCAGAGCAGTGGAGACCTGCTGAGATTTGGCAGAAGCTCTGCTGGAAACATGGGAACCTTTCTTCCCCTCCCACATGATGAACAACATGAGCTTTCCAACATCCCTCACACTGCAGTCAATTTTCCTCAGTGAAGATTCCTCTGTGTGGTAAATACACCGAGTTCCTCCCAACAGCATCTGTTGCTGAGCTATTGTTGTGTATGTAATGGAGCCATAGGAGTCCCAGACTCCAAATTATTCCTCACAGAGCAATTTAATTTCTGTGCTCTTAAGCTGCCAAGATCTGGAAAGAGGATGTGTGTACTTTCTGACAGGATTTGGGAAGTGCATGTGTTTCACTAACATGGCCAAGAATTTCTGAAGAAGAGGTGTCCCGAGTTTCTTGGCAGGGGTGAAAGAAACAGGTCTAAATCACCAGCAGTCCAGATTTTCTTTAGGGATAGTGATTGCATTTTCTGCTTTTCCACACTTTTGCCACAGTGTTCATGGTCTTTGAGCCCCATTATGGGACCAAGTTGTGCAAAGAAAGATGATTTGTTGTGGCTGCAGTCAGTGCCTGCTGTGGAGCCTGCTTTCTGAGAGCACACTTGCCTTGGGCTTGCAGCATGAATCTTCAGATATGCTTAGCATTAAAATGTGGTTAACTCAGTTTCTAGCCCAGCTGAACTTTTACAATTAAGGAAGACATCACACAGTGAAATCAGACTTTTGTGTTTATTTATTTTTGGCTTCTATGAAAATTACAATGATGCAGTCATGCTCTAAGCATATGCATGCTGTTGTCTGTCTGTCTGTCCTCCCTTTGAAAGTAACTTCTGGACATTCTGAGCCCAGTTTCACTTAAAGCTAACAGTTTCAAAACGAGTCCCTACATATTTCATGAAGACCAACAGTTAAATACAGCAGGGGAAAGCCCACAGCCTTATACACAAGAAATTGTGTACCACCAACCCAAGCCATGTCAGGCATAAAAGAATCTACAGAGGAGAGCAATATATGTCCCAGCCTCCTGAAAAATTTTAATCAGAGGCATCACCACCAGAGAATCACACCATCAGATGAAAATGATTTGGAAACCAGGTTTCATTTGCTGTGTGGCATATGGAAATACTTGATTACTTAGGAGAGTACAAAATAAATACTAATTTTGTCTCCCACTCCTGCTTGCTCCCTTGCTTTGTCTTCTTTGCTGCAGGCCTGTAATATGCAACCAGATTCTGTGTGACCAGGAAGTGAAGGTTGATAACTGTGCAGAGAAGGCTTAAAATTAAGAGGATGCTCATGAAACATCCTTTGAATTTGAACAAGGAGCCTTTTACTTCCCATAGTCTTGTATGTCTTTTCCTTCTATATCACAGAATGGGTTTGGGTTGGAGGGGACCTTAAAGATCATCTGGTTCCAACCCCCCTGCATGGGCAGGGACACCTCCCACCAGACCAGGTTGCTCACAGCCCCATCCAACCTGGCCTTCAACACTTCCAGGGAGGGAGCAGCCACAAATTCCTTGGGCAACCTGTGCCAGTGTCTCACCCTCCTCAAATTAAAGAATTTCTTCCAAATGTTCAACCTAACTCTCCCCCACTCAAGTTTGAAAACATTTCCCCTTGTCCTCTCACTACACACCCATGTAAAAACCCCTACACCAGATTTCTTGTAGGCCCCCTTCAGATATTGGAAGGTTGCTATAAGGTCACCTTGGAGCATCCTCTTCTCCAGGCTGAATAACTCTGTTTTCACAGGGAGGTGCTCCAGCCCTCTGATCCTTAACCCCACATTGGTTAGGTCTTAGCAGGTCCCTGCATGTTTGGCATGTCCATCACTGAAACTATAAAATACACTATCCCCAGAGGTGAATGAAAAGGCTTTATTGGAGAAAAACTCAATAAAGCTGTGATAGCTTAAAAATTCTGGCAGGCTTCTAGTTACTTTCAACAATTCACACATCTCCTATCTTGTGGTGAGGGCCTTACCTTCCCAAAATGGTAAGATTGACAAGAAATTTTCTGAATCGGGACATAGTGAAGTACTAACGGAAATACATAAAATAAATTTAAATAAAAATAACAGAAATGTAGATCTCGGTTGCCAAAAGAAATAAACTAAATGCTTTAATGTGCATTTCTGGTGGCTTTGTCTAAGCCACAGTGTGACAAACCCTTAAGCACACAAGTAACTCTACAAAGATAAATAGCACCAGATTTTCTCAAGCATTTGGAGATCTGTTGCTTCACAGGACAAATACATATGAACATGCAGAGACTCATAAAGTAAGCATATTATAATTTAACATATGTAATACAACATACGAGCACTACACTTTCAATATTATGAGTTATTCTATTAACTTAAGGACATTTATTCATGTTAGCAGACAAATGCAGTGTCCTCCCTATACTGGTGAAATAAACAGTGAGTGTCCCCTGGAATTAGACTTGAAGCATCCAGGCTCTTGAAGTAGAAAAGGATCCCTGGCAAGGATTCAACCTGGGATGTGCAGTCCTTCTCCACACAGTTCCTTGGTGCTGTGTGGCCATCAGTGAGGGACCATTCTCAGTAAGCAGTTTGGAAGCAGCCACCCCATTTTGGGAGATCAGAGAGTTTAAAAAATGGGTGGTCACAATGGGCCTCAGCAGGGTCAAATACACATTTAATTTACTGGCAGGCAGAGCTTTCCTGTCCTGCAGTTGCTAACATGGATACAGCTAATGTGAATTTGTGAGTATAGAAATAACCTCCTTTAAAGTCTGACTAATTATTTGCTACTCTTGTTTCTCCGATTTGTTCTTTTAAAAATGGCTTTAACATCAGTTTCTCCTTCACCTTTGAAGCCCAGCTGTCAGCATTTTACATTTCCACAGCTCACCCTTAAATTGAGGTAGATTCCTTATACTCCCCAAAGTAGCAGTGATGTCAGCAAGTATTGCAGAAGCAATGCAGAGCCAGAAAGGCCTGAACTCATCTTTGGCAGATTTAAAAGCCTGTCATCCCTCAATGCAAGAACAAGCCTGTGAGGATTAGCTTAGAATGCATTTTACATTAAAATTCGTTGTCCTAGGAGAAAGATGCTTTTCTTTCTTTTTCTTTTTTTTTTTTTTTTTTTTTTTAATTTCAAAGGGAAACATTCCAGTGCAGATTTTGATCATTGTTATTCTGCTTCTGTTAAAAGTCTGCAGAGGAAGAGTCAAATAATAAAATACTGTTTAAATACGGCAAAACTCCAGTAAATAAAAAGCCATTATATGATTTTTATTAGTCATAGATGTATATTAGTCAACAGTTTAACATGCTAAAACCTGCTGTTTTGTCCACAATTACTTTCCATTCCCTTTTCTTATTGCTATTTTTTGTGAAATACTCTAAAGGCCCAGTCCTGGCTGAGGACTAGGGTCCCCATTCTGCTCACACAAAGAACTCAGATTTGATGGGGGGTTTATCTTTCTTCCAAAATGTTTGTTCAACTGTGGTTATTACTCAAACGATGCAATACTATGAATATATACTTAGGATTACCATGGACAGATGGTCTTGAATCAGTTCACCGTGTTTTGTTGTTTTAATAAATTATATGCTTTAATTAACAGAAATCTCAGTTAGATATTTATGTCTCAATATTCTATAGGCTTCCTTTGCCCACTTAATTGTAACAGCAGCCATTTTGCATTTTGGTGTGCAGAATATCTGCATTCATCTTTCATCAGTAATTTTCAAGCCACAAATAATTATTCTCTCAGTGAACTCATCTGATCATGAAAAGTGCTGACATCATCATTCCTTGCTTTGCTATAAACTACTATTCCTATTTTACAGAGGAGGCCAGAAAGAAACACAATTTAATCCCTAATTTTTGACAGCTACTATCAGGCAATTTTTTCCCTCTGGGTGCATCTAAAGTTGTGGCACCAAGGACTTGTCAGTTCCCAAAGTGTACCCTGGCCAAATTGTAACTGCATAAGGGGATAAGGTTCTGATGCAGAGGTGTTTCTTCCTTTCTCCTTTGGGCATCCTGGTTTGCACTGGAAGGAAACTCAGGTGTATGGAAAAGAAGGATCTACAGTGTGTTCTGAGTGGTCTCCACCTGAACAGACTCAAGGTCACAATAGGGGTGAGGACAGGGAAGGTGAAGGACAGGAGAGGGACACACTCTGAAACCCATAATATCCCAGACATTGCCTCTTATCAGGGATTAGAAAATATATCAGATGAAAAATTTCCATTAGCTTTGGCGTCCAGATGAAAGAACTGCCCTGCAAAAACGTGACTGGGGCACATTTTTTATTCAGGTTTTGATCTGCATCATTCTTTCCCCCATTTCTCTTTGCTGCTATAGAACCACTCTGGATATTCTGATATTACATCTTCATATTACAGTTACAAAATAAGACTCTTTGCAATTTAAACTCTCCTTTTTAGAAACAAAGTTGTTATTGTAAAGCTAAGAAACCAACAGATTTCCTTCCTATGATAATTTCTGCTGTAACTTCTCTCTACAGCCACATTTTTCCTCTTCCTGATGTTCACCTATAGATCACAGTTTTTTCTGAGGTTTTTATTTCAGTTATTACTCTTCGTCTATGCAAAGTATTTCAGTATCTGCAGCAGACTGGTATTTTTTTCTCTGGGATGTTTCAAGGGGAGCTAATTTACATCAGGAAATTGTTTCCAGGTGAGCTATCTGGGACAGTCAGAAAGTTTGCATACCCTGTATGTGCTATGTAGACCTATTTTACTATTCCTTTTGTACTTCAAACATCACCTCTGGCTCACAAGCATCTCCCCACCATAACTAGTGTTTTCCCTTTGCATAGTAAGTGGGCAATATAAATGTGGTTGCCAAGCATGGCATGCCAAGAAAACTTGGAAGGAAGAGTTTATCCAAGCTTAGTCAACAGCTGGAGACCAGAGAGGGCTCTCAGGGGTCAAGGATGGCTTCCAGCTCTGAAGGAAAAAAGTGCTGAGGGATGGAAATGCATCCCTTCTTTTCCTGGAGACACTTTGAAAGGAGTACTCAGAGTGTCCTTCCTTCTTGCAGAAGGCTGTTTGTTGTTCTTTGGTTTGTTTTTTTTTTTTCTAAATAGAACACCTTTTTGTTTTCTGTCATGTCTCAAGTTGGAAATGCAAAATTATTAATTTACCACAGAGCCACTCAGCACCAAGCCAATGGGTGCTGTGCAAGAACTTGAACAACATTAAATAAAAGCAGTTCCAGAGGGCAATTTACTGACACACCCTACTTAGCTGACTGACACTACTCAGATTCAGAGCTACATATGTGACTGGTCACAAGACAGGCAAAACACTGCATTTCTGCAGTGGTCTATTTCTCTGTCCCCACCCAGATTTAATCTCAGCCAGAGAGCAAAAAAATGGGATTCCTTCAAAGTGGAGAATAGTGTGGACTTAAAATAATCTGCCACATTTCTAACCAGCCCATGGCCTGACTCTGATTACAGAGCAGCTGTGGCTTTTCTTCTTTCTCTTTACTCCCTCTTCTCTCCATCCTACTATTTTTTATATCAGTTAAACTGATTAGGTCAAATACAAGGTAGTTCAGGTGTCCTTCAAAGAGGCTACAACAGCCATAACAAACATAAGCACTGAACCTGCTAATGCCCTGGCTCAGTTAGACAGATCTCCATGCTTTTTGCCCCTGACATCTTTCTCCTGGGAAGACTTTCTCCAGAAACATCAGTAAATTTGTCATCTTACACTGTCCCTCAAGAGCTTCATGACATTCCTCAAAACTATTCCTTTTGAAAAAAGCTGACAACAGTGTTTAGATTGTTTTGCAGGTCTGTCATGATGCCTGCAGTGTTGTCCTGCCTGGTTTGTCTGTTCTGATCTGTTGTCTCCAGTTTCAAGCTTAACTTCTCAGTTCTGAGCTGTAGGACCTTCTGCCTTGTGTCCATACAGCACATAGCACTGAGGTGTCTTGTTTCTAAAAGTGCATGCAATCTGATTGATCTTTATTGCTCTTCTCCATTTCTACTCTTTAGTCATATTTTGTGTAATCCTACTCCCCCTTCCTAAACGAGTATGGAATTATACTCAGAGCAGTCAAATCTGCAGGAATGGAGAACAAAACCCATTTCCTTGACTTCTCAGTGATTACTGGGACTATAGTGTGTCTCCTTCTCAAGGGAGAGAATCCTCTCCTACACAGGATTTTTGTGCCTCAGGCATGTGGAAGCCACACTGTAAGAGACCACTGGCACCTCTCACCCCTAAAGATTTCCTCTTCTTTGCTTCACCCCCAAACAGGCAGCCTCTGACTGTAGCACATACAGGCGGCCAAAGTTCCCAGCCAGATGTGCCTCTCCCCAGGCTCAGTACAGCCAGCTTGAGATGGTACCAAGACCATAGTATTGCCCCTGCACTGGTGCTTTCTGAGGCAGATCTGAGCCTGTTAACTGAAGTCAGTGGCTATAACCACAGTGTTAAAAAAAAGATCCTGTGTCTCTTGGTGGCTGCTCTGTGGTGGACAGAAAGCTGTCTGAAGCTGTGCAGTTCAGGCTGTGTTTTAGTAACACTGCAAGGATATACCCAAACTGCATGTGTTAGATGAGAAAAATGTAGAAACTGTTGTGTGACAATAATCCAAAAGATTTTTGAAAAAATACTAATGCCTCTGCATTGCCAGATAGAGAAAAATGGGGTATGCTGGACTATGGATGGACATGTCATATATGCAGGGATACTGGTTTAGTAAAGTACTGAGAAACCCTTCCCTGTAAATTTTCTTTTCATCATCTGTTCATTCTGTTGTTGCATTAATGCACTCCCAAAGTGCTGGACTGGCTGAACACAACTTGCCATTATTCATAAAAAATTGATGTTCAGGCCATCAGAATGCACTGGCCCAGGAGAACACATCCTTGCCCACCCTCTTCCAAAGTGAGACATCTTTCCTTGGAGGAGATGGACAGCCAGGAGCCAAGGTCATGTTCCTGGTGGCTATGGAAGTGGCTGGGATTAACAGTCCTACATCAAGGTTTGCCTGAAAAAAAAACAGTGATTGAAGAACCCTTTGAGGACAGGAGCTTCCCATCCCTGAGGCAATGCAGGGAATTTACAACAAAGCAAAGGAACCTCAGAGAATCACCCAGCTTGACTGGATCCCCATTTGTCTTGCCTAACTATGAATCTCTGAAATTTGTTCTTTTTAAAGTCACCTTCCATACTGTACACACCTCCCATTTCAGTTTCAGGCCCAGGTTTCATACCAAAGACATCACATGGCCATTATTTTACTACCTTGCTGGTAGTTCAGTGTCCCTCTTCTCCTGCTCCCTGCTTGAAAAGTGCTGTAATGACTCCCACCTCCCATGCTCCACAGAGACACACATGCAAGTACACCCCAGTTATGCCAGGATCTCAATCCTCTTCCCATGCCAAAAGCTGTATAATTTTTCCTTACTATCTACCCTCCCTCCAAGTGCAAGAATTCTCCCTTTCTCTCATTCTTTCTGGCTCAGTTGACCCTAATTTCCTTATGCTAAAGGCCTTTACACCCTTTCTTTCTGTGCTGATGACTTCATGTTCTTTTTTCTTCATTTTCAACTCAGCCTCTCCCCCCACCTCCTTCCCTCCCTGCCTCCAGGGCTGTGTTAATACCCATTCCCCACCATTGTTATGGGTTGGTTTTTTTCTGTCTGGGTGAGGAATTATTCAGTGTGGGTGTGTCCCAGCTGTATTGCAAGGACAAACATACAGGATGGATGGGCACTGTTGTCTTGGAAGGTGTTAATGGATTTTTGGTTCACTTTAAAAAGTGCCTGAGACTGTAGTTCTAATATACACAGAGAAAAGGCTTTTTACCTTCTTCATCTTTTCCTCTTTCTTCATTATTAAGTATGTACTAAAATCAAGACAGTTCTGCCTACTCATGCCAAGAATACTCCCTGAAGCTTGAGAAATAAATTAACCTTCTGCTTTAGAGAAGACAGAGGCTGAGTGTAGGGCTGAGTGTAGGGCTCTCAAACTCAGCCCATAACTTGTAAAAAACAGAGAAAAAACAGTCTAGTGAATATGATGTGATTTATTCAAAGATGTTTTCACAATGAAGAACATCATTTTTAGGGCTCCCAAACCAAAACAAGGCAATAGCCCCCATGCATACTGAGGAAAGCATGATATGCCAAAACATGTTACCAATTTCTTTTTATAAAATACTAATCACTTTCTTCTTAAAACTAGCATGAAAATTGCCTTAATCTCCACAATCCCAGTCTCATTGAACTGTCTATTTCTCTTGCTCTTTTTCCACTGTTTTTTGGGGTTGTTTTTTTTTTTTGGCTCCTTCTTCATCATTCCTGGATCACATTTATCTGTGTTTGTTCTTGTTTTTCAAATATGGGACCTGCTTCTATTGTCTTTACTCAGGCAATTCTTTATTGAAAGCAAATGGCAGTCTTACTGGAGAAATGGCAACAGAAATGATCCATGGCTTTCATATTAGGATCTTGATTCTGTGGCAAACTGCATGCTGGTAGAGATACTCCCCAACATACAAATAATCTCAGATTTAATAGCAGATGACCAGTTAAATACACATTCACATTCTGCATAAAGATCTTTTTGTTCATAAAGTTCCCTATTTTAAACCTATTCTTAAAATGGTTTCCACTCTGCAGAGGCAGTAATATTTAGGAATCTAATTCTTGTGCTATGAATTATTTAAGGCTGAAGAAAAACTAACTGTTTTGCTGGCAAGGCACATATGTAAAAACACTGACCTGTGCCTTTGACTGATGATGGCTTCTTGTCTAATCATTTGAGTGATGCAATTTCTGCAAAAGCCTTTGTATTCTTCTGTGTTGCTTTCAGAAATGGCCAGGTGTTTCTTGGTACATATATTTTATTCATCTTGAAAGGGGACTGTAAATTCCTTTTTCAGCAGAGTGAAGATGAACAGTTTATCTCTAGGACAGTCAAGACTCACAATTTCACATGTTCAGTCAATGGGGATGTTGCTCTTGACTTCAGTAACTACAGAATGAAGTCAAAGGCAGGAAGACAGATGGGTTTTGTGTGTGTCTAACAGTCCCCAGAGGCGATGGTTGAGAATTTTTCTGAGATTGAGACTATGATTTTCTCTCTGAATCCTGGCACTTCCTTACAATTTATGATTACCTTTGGTTTTCGTGCCTAATTTATCACCCTAGGGCAGAGTCTGAGGTAGTCACCTTGCCAGTTTGTTTTACCCTGTACTGCTGCAACCAATGCTGTGTTATGTTGGATACAGAGAAGTTCCTAACAATAGATCACAGGGATTTCCTGAGAAACTCAGAAATATTTCTTATATTTTTATCAGCTCCTTCAGTGTTTCAGCCTCCTAACCATATCACTACCCTACTAACCAGTCTCAAAAATATAAAGGAAACTCAGTTTAACTCTATAGCTTTAAATAGTCCTGAAGAGAAAAATTATGGAGATTGCATGCTGTTACTTTTTTTTTGACCGTTCAGGAATTGTGGCCTTTTAGTAAATTTTCCTATGGAAAGTTTTAAAACAGGTTTGAATTATTGCCTAACTCTCTTGGCCCAGCAACAATGCTTAACAAGCAGCATGCTGCACCCCACTCCAAATTCTCCTGTAATTATAACCCACAGTTTTAACCCTTTTCTCATTTTCTCTTTTCCCTTCCTTTCTTTTCTTGAAATCGTGAGCAGTACTGAGAAGTCTGGGCTACATGATGTGAACAAGTAATAGGCTGGGGACAAATGCTTGTTGCTCTGCTTCATGAGATTTACCATAACATGAAGGAAACCTCACTCATGCTGAGTATTCCTGGGGACATCTTTTCCTGTTCTTACTAAACCACATAATCTTACTGAATTTAACAGATGTTTTAAAAAATACATAAAATGGGATGGGCTACATTACAAGTCTGTTAATTGTGTAGACAGGTAACTAAGTGTCCAAGCACCTTAAAGCAGACCTGATCTCAAGTGCAAAAGTAGGGATATCTCAACTGGGACAACTGGTGGACCCCATCCCCTGTTACCAGGATTCTCCGTCCATCTCTCTTAATCCACGTTGCTGCTACTTCTGTCTTTCCAGGATGCCCTAGGGCCTGTCAGAAAAACGGGGAGGAAAAGAACTGATGAACACAGAGATCTCAACATCTGAACCATTTTACACCTCTCCCTACCAGCATGTTCATTACCAGGATGATAATGTCAGTGGTTCTGGTTTTGTGTTCCATCTAAAGCAAAGCAGGCTGTGAGCTGCTGCCTACAAGGAGCCCTTCCACTGCTCCTTTTTCTCCTACCAGCAAGTCAGAGCTGCTTCCCTGGAGGAAATTCTAGGGATTTTACAGCTGATCAATGAGCTGCCTAGAGATGACCCAGTGGAAGCTGGGGCCACCAGTAAGTGCAGTAAGGAAAAAAAAAAAAAAAAAAAAAGTAAAAGGAAGAATTTTACTCTTGGACCCAGTTGATCCATGACCACACCAAGGCCTGAGTCACAGGAAGCAATGGGGGTGCCACTGTAGCAGATGCGTCCATTTGTCCAAAATTTGGTGTAACAGGAAACTTCTCTTGAACGTATCAGGTGATGCTTCAAACAGGCACTTCCATGCAGCCTCTGACTCCTGCTGCTGGGAAGGTTTGCAGCTAGGAGAGAAATTAACCCTTCAACACAACTTTGCTGTTCTCTGAGCAGCACTGTGAGCCAAACACACTGAAACCTGTTTAAACAGGATAGAGCCTTGCATGTTTTCTCTTGTGCAACCCATGCAGCTTTGCAGAAGTTTATCCTAAAAAACAACAGTTGTTAGTTAGAATTAATCTTACAGCACCAGGCTGGAAAGGTCAGTTCCTTACTTTTTTGCCAAATGCTGACAAGCACAGAAGAGATCTGAACATCAACACCACCATCAAAAGCTTTAGGTAAGGAAAAAAAAAATGCAAGGACTTGACTAACAGAATTTTTCACAAACTCAGTAAATGAGAATTTTGTTCCAAACAATGCCACACCCTTGACATTCCAGCCCTCTGCTTGCTTCACACCCCCAAATGCACAGAAGGGATGCTGTATGTGTGGCCTGGATCACAGGAGTGCCAAGGGGCACTGGGCTAGTCAGCTACTTGAATGCATACTGCTTGCATGCTCACACACAGGGTTGATGAAAAGATACTTGCAGGCCCAGAAGAGCCATAGCAGTATATAAAAAATGGGGGGAAAGGGGGTGTAAAGCAATGGTAAGTTGATTTGGACTAGTGAGGTGAGTTGCCAGTCACTTCACTTGGCAGAGCTCTCATCTTGTCTGGGTGCATGGGAAGCTGTATCCTGAGTCCCAGGTTTATGGAGGAGCAGTAGTAGTAGGGCCCCAGAGAGTGTGGGTCTGTCTAGGAGTATCAGTGCATCTGGCATGGCTGCATCTTCTCCTCTGTGTAGACACTGCCCCAAAGAAGAGAGAAACTGTAGCATTAAGTGAAAATGTGGTCTGTCTGGAAGTGTGAGATGTGGGCAACTTCACTCACTGTGGTGACCCAGCTGCCACAGATGTGGTACTTCTGTTGGGCTATGAACACATATAACTTCAGCAATGTTATGGTTTTTTGATGGACAGGACAGTTCCTTCCATATGTGGGTGACCAATGATCAAGGCAAAGAAAGTTTGCACCAGTAACAATCTAGGATGAGCCATGAGATCCAGCAACCAGGGGCATGGAAGGCCAAGTGAGGAAGTTTGCACTTGATGCAGCAAAAAAGGACACAAAAGGACAGGTACAAAAATTCCTCCTGAGGCCAAAACTGAGACTATGACACTCTCTGCTAGGATGCTTGGTAATGGAACAAGCTGAATGAGTCTTTAACCTCCTAAAGCAGATGTCCTGGGGTAAATTAATCACCCCCACCAAACAGTTATGGCACTCTTGGGTGCTAATGGAGAAAGCAAAGAAAAAGAGCTATAAAGCTCACTAAAGCCTAAAAGACAAAAGGTATTTGCAGCCTGTATTTCATGTATAAAAAAGGGGAAAGTGGTATTTGTTGGGCTGGTAAGGAGAAAGTAGCAGCTGCTTGGATACAAGGGGACAAAGTCTTGCACACAATTTATATTTCTGTGAACAGAAATGAGAGAAGGAAAACTGCTTAAGGGGAGAGTGAGCCTTCCAAGTTATTCTGTGTCCTTAGCTTCCCTGAGAATTATTTCTTTTTCTATCTGATTTAGATTATAAAATCCCTGGGGCAGCAATACTCTTTAATTTGAGTCTTCTCCAGTGCTGGCCAAATCATTGATGTTTGATGAGGAAATAAAATGCTGATAAATTAATACAAAGGTTGCCTTCCTGCAGTCTGGCACTTAATAGATGACACCCAGTTAGAAGTGAAGCAAAAACACTTGTATTGCACCTGAGTGCAGGATCAGCTTTAAAAGAACAGCTTGAAACACCTTCCACTGCCCTCAAACGAGGAAGGATTTGGCTCATGTTGCAAACTATTCTTTGAAATTAAGAGCATGCAACTGTACACACTGCATATTAGAATCATAGAATCATAGAATTGGCTGGGTTGGAAGGGACCTCAGAGATCATCAAGTCCAACCCTTGATCCACTACCGCTGCAGTTCCCAGCCCATGGCACTGAGTGCCACATCCAGTCTCTTTTTAAATATCTCCAGGGATGGAGAATCCACCACTTCCCTGAGCAGCCCATTCCAATGCTTGATCACCCTCTCAGTAAAGAAATTCTTTCTAATGTCCAACCTAAACCTCCCCTGGCACAACTTGAGACCGTGCCCTCTTGTCTTGCTGAGAGTTGCCTGGGAAAAGAGACCAACCCCCCCCTGGCTACCCCCTCCTTTCAGGGAGTTGTAGAGAGTGATGAGGTCTCCCCTGAGCCTCCTCTTCTCCAGGCTGAACAGCCCCAGCTCCCTCAGCCTCACCTCATAGAACTTGTGCTGGATCCCTTCACCAGCCTGGTTGCTCTCCTTTGGACCTGCTCCAGGACCTCAACATCCTTCCTGAACTGAGGGGCCCAGAACTGGACACAGGACTCAAGGTGTGGCCTCACCAGCGCTGAGTACAGGGGCAGAATCCCTTCCCTGGACCTGCTGGCCACGCTGTTCCTGATACAGGCCAGGATGCCATTGGCCTTCTTGGCCACCTGGGCACACTGCTGGCTCATGTTCAGCTTCCTGTCAATCCAGACTCCCAGGTCCCTTTCTGCCTGGCTGCTCTCTAACCACTCTGTGCCCAGCCTGTAGCGTATGGTAATGTCCCACCAGACAAACTACAGACCTGGAGAGGCCAAGTGCTGTGTCTTGGTGGACTCCAGGGTTCCACGTGGATGCAGGAGCCAGCCATGCAAAGCAGCTTGCTGGCTTATGGCATAATTCATTGCTGTGGTGCCACTTAAGCACTCTGATGGGCTTTATTCATAGCAGGGATGACTGAAGTGCCAGGAGGCACAAGCCAAGCTGAAATAGATTTGTTAAATTTATTTTGTGCGTTGTGTTGTAGCCGCTAGATTTTAGACAAATTGTGAAAATTATGTTATTTTTAAGATTTAGATTACAATACTGCCTAGAAACTAATAAAAATTAGGGATTTTTCTGAGGTGGTTGGGTTCCAAAATATGTGAGAACACCAACAGCCTGAAATCCTAACAAGCTAAAGAATGGCAAGGATTTATGTATAATTCAGTTTGCCAACTTCAGTGAGCTCTGGGATAATACAAATATAGAGGCTGATAAACAGACTCCTATGCCTTTTGGTACATTTTCTTATCCTACTTACAATAGTAAGTGCCATCTTCTCCCTTCTGCTTTAGCCATCAGAAATTTACATTGGGCATTTTGTTTGGAGTTCTTACAGGAAAGGTAAATTTGGAGATGGTAGCAGAATTAACTCAGGACAAAACTAAAAAAATGCTCCCATGGTCATATTTCTCCATCCAACCAAAATAATCGATCTGCAAAAAATTCCCCAGATCAACACATCAAGCAATGACAAAAAAAAATATTCCTTTTGCTGATAAAGTGGCACTCCAGTACAGGGTTTTGTCACTAGGACTGGACAAGTAAAAATACTCACCTGTGTACTAATGTATCAAAGATTTAGTAAAAGTCCTTGCAGATTAGTTCAGAGATCACACAAAATGGACAGCGTGGCAGAAAGGGTTTTTTGCAGGCCATTTGGGTAAAAAACTGGCAGATGAGACTTCTCTCAAGTGGAGCTGAGGTGATTGTGTTGAGAAGAGGGGGGATGGAAGGCAGAACAGGACAAGCCATGGTGTGAAAAGCTTTGAAAGAGTGTAAATGGATTTTGGCTCCTGGCTAACAAAGCCAGCTGAGGAGATGTCTGTCACAGAAGCAACTTCTGCTTGTCTCCTCCCACCCTCTGCCCCCAAAAATGAGAGTGATAAACACAGTGAGACAGAGATAGATACAGACAAAAAACTGGGAAGGGTGGTTGAGGGAAAAGTAAGACACACCATAGCAAAACATCATAACGTTAATGAGGAACGAGGAATAGAAAAAAACAATTAAAAATACCATGACACCATATGAAACTTTCTACATTCCGTTGCAGTTAAAAGCTTTATTAAAGAAACTTTAAAAATAACTACGTTCTCCTCATCTCAAAATAGTGTCCTTTGTTGGAAGACAATAGCATTACTTAACAACCCCCAGTTTTACATGTTTGAATTCACAGCTTGTCTAGTACAGGCAGTAGTAGAAACTTAGGATGTCAGTGTAAGAGAAAGCATGTAGGCTGATTTTGAATTGTGGATGGGCAAGCAGAGGCACGGCTTGAAACATCGTGGCATGTTAAGAGAGGCACTAAAAAGCAACTGCCAGTCCTGATGGATGTAATAGCCATTTTCCACTCAGGGTAAACAAGGAATCAATGAAATAGCCCCTTTTTAGTGTCAGCTGAAACAATGGAAAACCTCTGCCCAAGGACACTACACAGATCTAAACGGTGTAGGTCATCTGTCCCTAGGGGGATTCCTGATCTGATAAACAATGGGATGGGGGGCTGAAGGAAATGAAGCCTTGTACAAGAGAGAAGGAGCAGAAATGTGAGTGAGAACAAGAGTCAACCGATGTAACTGAGATGCACCTACTTGTCTGAGAAAAAATGAGGCTGTGGTTTTGAGAGATGTGATGGGCTGATTTAATACTTGCACCTTCGCAGAAGTGGGGAGGTTTTCCTCCCCACTTCCCCCACTCCTTCCTGTTCTGGCCTCGCAGTTCCACTCTTTATGCTGATAAACATACAAGGTGGCCCTTGCATTTCTCTGAACTGACATAACCCACCCACCTTGCAGGAAACCAGCAAGCAAAAATTTAACATATGCACAGGTCATACACGCAGCACAGTCATGTGGGATTGCTGGTGGACGGAGGGAGCAAGAAGAGTGGGATGAGGGAGATGAAGGGCAAGAGGAGGAAGAAAATGAGACAAGATTTCCTTTTGGAGGAGTGGAACCATCCAATCAACTCAGCATCCTGCTGCCCACAGCCTGAAAGCAAGAACATCAAAGCAAAGCTGTGCTTGGAAGTAAGCCAAGGGGTTCTCCCAGTGCTTTATTCTTACTCTGTTTTCTAAAGAACCCCAAATATCCTAAATTCTCAAGAATCAAAAGGTCAGAAGTGGCAACACCATAAGGGTGCTGCTCTAATCTGGCTGTGGTAAGCCACCATCATTTGTAAACATGACTCAAGAAGCAGACAGAGTATATTTGATCTGGAATGATAAGAGTGGATGGCGCCTGGGGAAAGAATTAGATATACTTTGACACAGATAATAAATACCATGATTTAGCCTTAACTGTCTTTTGCATACCCATCTTTCTGTAAGGAATATCTGAACATGTCATTAAGGAGGAGAAAGCAAAGGAAAACTCAGAACTGTAGCCTTTGCATGCTAAATATTGTCCTGAATATACAATGCACCCGGCATGGATTTCCATTGTAATGGGAGCAGAGCTGTCTCAATCTGGGAATGGGACAAGAAAGTCACACTTATAAAAGTAAAATTAAAAAATAAACCACAGTAGTAGCCTGGGAAACTGTAGTTAATGATAGTTCATGGTTTTCATGTAAAAGCTCAAATATGTTTCATGAAAGTTCCTACTAAAGCAAAACCCCCAGGATCATACCAAATATGGTTGAAAATGCTTAGAGAATTCTCTGTATCTTCTCTTTCTTGGCACCCATGATTTTTTATACTTCAGTGAAATATCTGCAAGTGATTCAGTTAATCTCTCTTGAATTTCAAGGTAGTTAGACTAAGTTATTGGAATACCTGCAATATGACAATTTGCAGTCTTGGGTGCAAGGTCAGCTGTTTTATTTTAAGATCATGTAAAATTATCATGGTTTGCCTTGTGCGTTGTACATCTGTATCAGAAAACAAAATCCCTGAATTACCCATAGAGCTTTGGGTGAAAATACTTTACGATGATTTAGGTTAGGTTAAGTTAGTTTTCTGTCAGCCATTTTAGGTCAAAAATTTTAAAGGACACAGATGATCAGGCACACAGCATAAAGGCAATTCAGTCGTGGTGCCATCTAACGCCCTAGGGAGAAAGACCAGATTTTGCTGAAGTCAGCAGCAGAGTGCTCACTGAGCTCAAGGACTACATTTTGCTTGCCAGGTATCTTACTGAGAGTGACAAAAACTTTACCATGCCCCTGCCAGGAAATCAACTCTACCCAGCTGAGTCACCAAAATGAAATCCTTCTCAGAGCAGACCATAACCATATCCACAACACGACTGCATGCATTCCAATGTTTTACTGAAGAGCACCTTACTCAGGAGAGTGTGTTGGGTTTGCTCAGTCTCCTACACCCCGTGTCAAAGAGGAAGGGGGAAGATAGACACCTCCACATTCATAGGCTCACAGAATGGGTTTGGGCTGGAAGGGTCTTTAAAGATCACCTACTTCCAAGCCCCCTGCCATGGGCTGGTACATCTCCCACTAAACCAGGCTGCTCAAAGCCTCATCCAACCTGGCCTTGAACAATTTGAGGGAAGGGACAGCCCCAACGTCCCTGGGCAACCTGTGCCAGTGCCTCACCACCCTCACAAAGTGGAAAGGGTAGAGCGGTAGAATCCTCTCCCTTGAGCTTCTGGTTACACTTCTTTAGATGCAGCCCAGGATACTGTTGACCTTGAGACTCCTCCTGTCCTTCCTTAGATTTTTAACAACTGATGGACTTCACCTTCACAATGGCTAATACAGCACTTCGGGGATTTCCTTCCTGACTGCAACACCGGTACACTTTCCTCTAATAAAAATCCAACAAAAATGGCAACATGAGAAATGCAGACACTGCACCAGGTGAACCTAAGCGCTTGTGCCGCCCACCCCTGTCCCTCTGGGGAAGGTGGCACCCCCATGGGAGCCCACAATCCAAGACAAGGGACAGCGGCGCGACAGCGAGCCGAGGGCAAGGCGCGGGCCGGCCCCGCAGGCCTCGCAGAGAAGCCGGGCCCGGGGCTGAGAGGGCCGGGCCGCCGCGGGGCTCCCCGGCGAGGCCAGGGCGGGGGCACCAAGCGGCTGCAGGCGATGCCTCCCGGAGGCACCAGTCAGCTGCAGGCGATGCCACCCGGGGACACAGCCAGGCGCCGGCAGAGGGGCGGGACCCGCGGGGCACCAAGCCCTCAGCCGCCGTGAGGGGAGCTGCGGGGGTTACCAGCTCCGCCCTGCAGACCCCCGCCACACCGCGCCAGGCCCAGCAGGCGGAGGGCGAACCCGCGTCGTCCCCACGTCCCCCACCTCCTCCCTTCCCGCCCGCCCTTTCAGTGAACCGCCTTCTCCTCTCCCCGCCCCATCCCAAGCCGTGGTCCGCCTCTCCTCCTCCTCCACCGCCGCTGCCTGACAAGGGGACGGGGGCGGCAGCAGCGGTGAGGAGGCAGAGGAGAGGAAGAGAAGGCAGGAGGCAGCGCTCGAAGCTCCGCTGGTCCGGGCTCCTTCTCCTGTGTGCGGGGCATTGAGGAGCAGCCATGGTGAAGGTGTCGTTTAATTCCGCGTTGGCGCAGAAGGAGGCAGCGAAGAAGGAGGAGGAGAATAGCCAGGTGCTGATCCTGCCGCCGGACGCCAAGGTGAGGGCGGCGGGGGACCGAGCCACTGGGGCCGGCCCAGCTGCGCGGCGGTGGCCAGGGCTCGGCTGGGCTGGGCTGAGCTGAGCGGCTTGGTGATGCCGACGAGACGGAAAGGCGCTGGGGACGATTTTATTCTTTAAATGCTCTTCCCCAACCCCCGCGGCGATAGACCGCAGCCGGGCCAGCAGGGAAAGCTGCGCAGCGGTGTGCCCTGCCGCCCCTCTCAGCTCATGCTTCTAAAATGGCTGACGGGAGAACGAGCGTTAAAAGCTCCGGTTCTCCCTACTTTGAGGATTTTTGTGGTAGTTTGGTTTATTATTTATTTATTTATTTATTTATTTTTAGCTCCACTGCACTTGGATCGCGACCAACTCAGCTTTTAAAGGCGCTTTCGTCTCCTTTGCGGCGTCCCGTCTGGACCCGCCGGTCGCGCCTCCTTGAGGGGGGTCGGCCCGGGCCAGGGGCTACCCGGGAAGGGGCTGCCCTCGCCCGCCCGCCGCGGTTGTTCGGGGCCGGGCCGATGGCGTCGAGCCCGTCTGCCTGCCCGCTCCCGCAGCGTGTCCCCAGCAGCTGCGTTGCGGTGGGGAGGTTGGGGTGTTCGGCGGGTCAGTGGCGGGAGTTGGCTTTTGTGTAGAAGGCTGTATCGGCTCTGGTCTTCCCACCGGGTTTAAATTCTCTCTTGGCCCCACGGGAAAGTCCGGCAAGCTGCTAGCGAGCTCGCAAACCTCAGACGCTTCAGGGCAAGGATCGCTTGGCCAGGGGTGATGTTGGAGGTTTGGCCGTGCTTGAACCACAGCGCGTTTTTGCAGAGCTCTGGTGATTGTGTGTTGCGGCGAACTTCGCCTTGAAACTTGGTTAGGTTTAAAAGAAAGGAACAAAGAGCTGCCTCCCCCCGCCCCAAAACAGCACCCAAACTCCAGTCGCGGTCGCCGTCCCTCCGCGTCTCCAAACAGCAACAAAGAACACGTCTTTTAAAGTTTTTGAAGTGCAAAACTGCCTAGAATATAAAGTGGGGTTTTTTTTTGTTGTTGCAATTTCTCTGCTCCCGTAATCAACACCAGTTTTTAATTAGGAGTAGCGTAATTTGTTCTAAGCTCTTTGAAGAGAGAATGAAAACTTGGAGAAGGGCCAGCTGCACATAAACAACATGCCGTGCTGTTTTCGTTTGCTTTCACAGTCTTTTGTGCATCGGGCCTCTGAATTACCAGAGTGGGTCTACAAAAAAGATAATGTTTTTGTGATTTCCTGAATCTTTGTGATGAATATCTGCCTGGGAGGACAGTATTTGCTGAATATTTAGCATGAAGCTGTGTCCCAGTTAAGGTTTCGCCATGGTTTTGATGGGGACAGGTTTTTCACCTGCAGAACCCGCTGTCTTTTCAAAGCCAGGGGGGATCACAAGATGTTTTCTAGTGACATCTTCCTGGTACAGCAAGTAGTGAAACTTCACACTTCTACTCCGTTTATAAAACTCGGACCGAAGTCTTTTAAGTCCTTAAAACAGTGTGCCACAACAAAGGAGACAGTGTCATTACTCAAGTTACCTGCAGTGTCAGGAGATCTGTTAGGTGATCTGTGTGCCTAGTGCTGCTCTCTAGAAGGTAATGGGTTCCCCAAGCCCATTATCAACAGTGGGGTTCCTTTTGACCCCAGGTTTGGGGAGCAGTTTGACATTGAACATGTTAACAAGACACAAACTACAAGTCTCAGAAAACATAGTCCCTCGGAATCCAGATCTGCCCTGAATGATGTTTCCAGATAGCCTACCAGTATGAGCTTGTTGTTCCTACTGCTAAACAAACAAAATACATCTGGCTAATTGTACGCTGGGGAGCAAATCTTCCTGACCCTGTCCAGAGACTGACGGAAGTGTGTTACTTGACTATGATTTCCTTAATGCAGAGCTGTAAATTTTTGCAGCTGAGGATGAGATACAGGATCTGCCTTAACTTTGACCCGGTCTTCGTACTGCTTTCCTTGCCTAGAAATGAGACTTGCCAACACTTATTAACCAGGTCAAAAGGTGATCTGGTCTCACAGTATCTACTCATAAATGCTTGCACTGTTATCAGGGGATGAACATGCCTGGAGAAGGCTTAAAACAGTCCTAAAATAGCACACTAGGAGCGGATGCTCTGTACAGATGAAAATTCCAAAAGTGAACAAGCAGTTTTAAGGCACATAAGGCATATGACATTCTCCTTTACACATTTTCATCTTTTCTCAGCAAAACTGCAGACCTACATCTACCAGCATGCAAAATTCTCTTCTATAAGGTTTTTTTTGAGCTTGGATGTTTAAAAGCATAAATAAAAGTAGAGCTGAGTACAGTAGCATTATCTGCAGTTATAGTAGAAAAGTCTATGAAATCCATGCATATTATATCAGCTAGCTGTAGAGGTATTTGGTTCTCTGAGTCTGGGAGTTTATTCTCACATCTCAGACAAAAAAAAACCTGAGGGCTGCTGTGTAACTTAATTAATACCTTTGAGGTAAGTGCAAGATCTGCTTTTTGAACTTTGCCTTCTCTAATATAAATGCATGAAAAATTAATCTTTTTTCCCCCCTCTGCAGGGCACTTCTACCCCCCATGCAGTTCTGTGGAGGGCAGGGGGATAATAAACCCCATCTGGCAAATGTATTATTCATATCACTTCATTGCTGAAAAACTCTTAGCTTCAAGTGATGTTTGGAGACAATGAGAACATATCAAGGAGAGTGAGTTCTTGTAGGTTGAAAAAAGGTCACATCTCCCAAACAGTGTAGATGGGACACTTGTTTTCATCTCTCCAGTGTCTTTACAGAATTTGTTTCTGGAAGACAGTAAACAGATCTGGATAATAAGCATCAATATGAAAAATACTGTGAAGCTTTCTTCTATGAAGAAAGTCCTCAGAGGAGTTCTGGGCTCAAAGTAAACGGAAACACTTTGGAAGAGGATCAGCAGGATTGCACATTCAGAATTTTAGTCAAGAATTCCCGAAGATTTGAGCAAGAGATATTAGTAAAACAGTTGATATTAATGAATAAAGCCAAATAGTCTAAACCATCCAGAAAATAAAGATTTGTGGAATCAGTTTTTGGGCTAGTACTTTGATGGCCTTGTTCTGCTTTCCCGGCGTGCTGTCATGAAGACTCCCACTCTGTCTGCCATCACAGGATTACTTTCGAGTAGATAATCTTCCTAGGGATTATTAGAAAGTGTTTGCAGCCAAAATATGCTTATGATGCAGCATAGAGATACTCTGATCTCATCAGTACTTGCCCAGTAACCTCTAGGTTCCTAAGTAATAGGAAATTAAACGGTGGAGGGAGGAGAGGAAGATGTGAGAAGAGTAGGGGATGTATCACAGAACAACTTTAAAAAATGCTTTTGCAAGAGACAATGGTCTTACATACTGGAGTATATAGAAAGGAGTTAAAACGGAGTTAAAAAATGAAGGCTACTAATTCTGTCTGCAAAAATCACGTGTCAGTATTACTGTGGGTTGTGAGAGTGGCTCCATACTTACTGTGTGCAACTTTTACCACTCTGCTACTGCTATTGGGATGACACTTCTAATTCTTGGCCAAAATACAGAATCCCCTTAGTGAAGGTTCTCAGGCCACATGAATTTTTCAACTTTGCTCACTGTCTGTACAATAAAGCATTTTATGACCCAGTTTCCCAACAAACAAACAATGTGTGGCATTTTAATATTTCTCCTTACAATAGATGTTTACAGAGTCTGAGGTGGTTCTGAGCATAGTTGAAGTCTTCAGACACTTTGTAGAGTCTGTTCAAGAGATTAAATTAATTCCTGCCCTAAATTCTTCGGGCCATCAGAAGCTCTCAAGCAGTTGTTCCTTTGCAGGGCAGGTGGCAACTTTTTTTTTTTGGGGGGGTGCTCATCTCCGGGCATCTTTACTAAAGACAGCTTTGTGTATCTTTACAGACATTAAAATATATACATTTTAATGTGTAATTGTTAATGTGTATATTTTAAGAACTTTAAAAGCAGCAGGTTTCTGATGTATCCCTTATGAGAATATTATTACTCAGCACTTTAGATTTAATATATTTTTTTTTGTCTTCAGTTTAGCTTTATCTTTTCTAAAGCATACTGCAGTGGGCACTTTGAACAGAGTAGGAGTGTTCGCCTGGGAAATACTGTTGAGAATTTAATGAGCACTATTTTTCCATTTGGAAAAACCCTTAGAATTTGTGTAATGGGTGTTACATGTTTCTGAAATAAAAGTGTTAGCTTTGCAGTTGCTATACTGTATGTGTGTAAATATGTATAAATATATAATTTATAAATATAATGTGCTATATATATGTTAGTAAATAGTCATTTGCTTATTATGCTGTCAGGAGAGTAGGTTCTCCCACTTTATGAGACATGTCTATAGATGGGTATTTTGAGGTTGCTTTGTTTTTTATTTTTTTCTTGGAGGAGGTTTCTTTATTTCCATTCTAGACTTCCTCCAGCCAATTTTTATGTAGGCCTTTCACTAGTTATTGTTGGGGAAGGAGCAGTCTCTGTTTTCCTCTATTTTCTGCAGTGCAAGTAAGTCATTAAAACAACCAGCTCCTGCTATCTGTCACAGCATTCTGGATTAAGGTATAATTATTTAAAAGAGGATCAGCAGTGAAAAAAAATCCTAGCAAAGGGGGAATTTTCTTCCTCCATCTTCTTCCTTACTTCATTAAGATTTTAAGGAAAAGCCACCAAACCTTAGATGAAAACTCTGCAGTTTCAGGTGTAAAGGGCACCCGGAATCCTGTTACTTATTTGGCTTTATGGGTACCTGCAAACATAAATTCAGACAAATGAGTTTATGGAAATAAGATTTGTGGCTGTTCCTAAGGAAATAAGCCTCGTGGCTGATACCATCCCCTGCATCCTTTTACATGGCAAATCTGTGCTCCTGGTTAAGTAGTGCAGCTTCCTGAAAACAAGATCACTGTGGTCTTGAGGCATTTGGCTCTAAAGCTGTTCTGTAGAAGTTACCAACAACTGGGAGAACAATACTAGAAAAACAAGGTCTTAAAAGTTTGTGATGGTCCTCTGAAAAGCTCTCACTATTGAGATATCACATGTGAGTTTAGGAATTTGGAAACAAATATTAGAAAGTTCAAAAAGTGATCTGGAAGAGATAGTGTTGTCCTCATCCTCCCTGGTGATGCAAATGAACCTGTGGGACAGGCAGGTTCTGTCAGTGGTCTGTAGGTCGCTTCCGTTCTGCTCATTGCTTCCTGACCTGAATACCAAACAAAGCTTTGGTTTGGAAATCATACCATTTCCCAGAAGAATTATATTTAATATCTCAAACAGGATGCATTCTAGCAGGCTTTTGTGATAACTGCTTCGTCAGTTCTTTGTGTCATTTATGTTTTTGGCTCTCTGAGCAAGAGCCAATGTCTGTACACGTATCATTACAGCTTAAATTAATTCAGTGGAGGGATGAGTATAGAGACAATGCAAACACTTTTCATACTTCTAAATAGTTCCACTTTTCAAATTAACAAATTTGTTAATTTACATATTTTGGATAATTTATTTTTGTTTGGGGTTTTTGTTTATTTTTGGGTTGTGGGTTTTGTTTTTGGTTTTCGGTATGGTTTTTTTTTTTGGCTTAACATTGTCTTGTAGAAAAATTCATAATTAGTTGGAAGTTTCATATAATGCAACATCTAGAAAAACTACCCTGTGCTTTATTGTATTGTTACAGTTAATGCCTTAAGTACTTTTCTTATGTTCACTTCTGTCTTTCTGTGATTCAATACTCTTTCTTTCTGATAAGCTTCAAGGAACTAGTTTGGATATTAACATTGCGTAGTGGTATCAAAAATACCATTGAATTAGAGACTGTTGGAACCAAAAGTTCTGTTGGGAAAAGAAAGTGGGAAAAGCTGAAGATAACTTAGGTGATTTGTGAAAATGTGTATCAAGAAGACTGAACTTGCCTGTTTTTTACATTTGAAACAAAAATAGAATCAGTTATATTTTCAAGGGAAATGGTTTAGGATCCTTTGTTATAATGAACTTGACTATAATGAATCTACTTTCATTATAGTGAATAGTCAATCCAACATTGGAATGTCTATTTCAAGAAAAGATAAATTTCAAAAGACAATTTACATATGAGTTTTTCCTATTAAGTATTTTAGTGAAGTGTTGACAGTTGCAAATGTATTCCAACAGCTGTTATTTTATAGACTCAAACCGATTTTCTTTGCTATTTTCATCTGTTTTCCATTTACTTTTTTATCAGTAATTTAATAAATTTTGATACTAATGGTCATTTGAGGAGAGTTTACAAGAACAGTAAACATACTTACCTCCAGTGATGTTTTTAGTTAACTCTCCCACAGTTGAGATTTTGGAATGTTTGTCAGCTTTATACAAATTTTGTATCTAGGGGTCACTAGCTCCAGGCACCAAATAGCTTACATACAAAGGAAATAGTTCTGTCTGATGCTCAGGAAATATCTTTAGAAGCAAATACTGCATTTTAAGTGATATTAATTTGAAATATTCTTTATCCCAAAACCATTGTGAAGTATTCAAAACATGAGAACTACAGCTGGGATAAGTAATAGTGTGTTCTGTTAGCTAATGCATAGATTCCTTTTTATTCTTTTCCCCCCCTCCCATTTATGCTGTGATTGACAAAGGTTGGCATTATCTGGTTTTAGTCTCCTGATCCATATGAATAATACAGCATTCATTTTCTTACTATTTATGTACTGCTTTTTATCCTTGGTTGAAATTACTTTGAATCTACAGATGAAAAGCATGCTAATTTATAAAACTCCCATATCTGTCCTGATTTTACAGATGTGGTTAAACCAAAGGAATGAAATAATTAGAAAGGCTGAGCTGAAGTCAGAAATGGTTTTGCAGCAGACATGGCCTAAGGTTAAGACCACAATGGACAAAGAGAGAGGCTCCACCTCCTGCCTGAGTGATCCACACAGCCTCAACAAGCACGGGGCCTTTCTGCAGCTGCCTAAAAAACTTACCATGAAAAAAAACCAGCAAAGTAATATTTGCCCAGGAGTTATTACAGAGGTTGTGGGGAAAATAAGCTGATATTTTGTCTGCAGTTTTCAAATAGTGTGTCTCTGTGTGTATACAAGTATTTTTAGATAGTTTATATATTAATAAGCATATATATACTTATATATATATATCTCCACACATAAAAATAAAACCCACAGGCATTTTAAGAGCAGAGTTCCTTGAATGCAAATCCTTGTATAATTTGTGGTTGTCTTCCTCCTAGGTTTCAGCAAACTCCTACTTTGGATGGTGGTTTTCTGCTGTTTTGAGGGTAGAAGGAGACAGTGGTAGGACTGTGGAAGAAGAGTGCACTGGGGAGGTCATTACTGGGAGGGGACAGTGATATCTGGGTTGGATCTTACATTGTTGCTCAAGCATGAAGGTCTATTTATTTATTTGTTTTAGAAGACACAGTCTATATAGAAGCTCGCCACATTTACATCTGTGTATGTTTACATCTATAGAAACCCCCTGCCTTGCAGGGCTGGCAGCTGAACATGGCTTTTTGAGGCTGCTGCTCAGGGTACTGAGTTGTCCTGTCTTTGGGCTGCCATTTTGGGAAGCTCTCTTGCTGCTCGGTGAGGTGTTTGAGTGCTGACCAGTATCTGTGTTTCTGCAGAGTGTGATGTACTTAGGTCCTGGCTACCAGAGTGTTTGCTCCACTTCAGGCTTTGAGTAGTCTAATAGCAGTGAAGTCCTTCAGATTGTTGCGACAGTTTCTACTAGAAAAGGTGTTGTAGTTAAAGGTAAGCCTTTCAACATCAGCTGTTCTGTGCTGAAAATGCTACAGTTAAATGCTGTTCTGTATTTGCATGTAGAAGGGCTTCTACATGGAGAATTCTGCTTGCTGTATAGTACAATGCATACATTATAACTCACTAATACATGTATGAGCAAGATATGTTTTTTTCAAAGACAGGGCTATCATTCAGAGGGACCCCAACAGGCCACAGCAATGGGCTTAACAAAACTTGAGTTTCAGAAATAACAAATGCAAACTCCTGTGCCCTGTAACAGACTTACCCTTCTGTCAGGACAGCCTGGGGACCACCTGACTAAGAAGGTGGTCTGCTTGAGAAAAACTTAAGAGCTTCTGGTGGACAGCCAGCTGGTGTGAGTCACAGCATTGCTGAAGGCTGAGATCTTTCTGATCAAAAAAAGAGGACGTGGGTATGAGTCCAGCAGGGACCACCACAATGTTTTGGGGCTGGAGCACATGCCCTGATAGGAGTGGCCAGGGGAATGGGGCTGGTTGAGCCTGGAGGTGAGATGGCTCTGGTTGGGACTTGACAGCAGCTTCCTGGCACCTGGGAGGTAACAGTGATAGTGTTTATGACAGTGGCCCTAAACTGAAAAAGGAGAGCTTTCAACTGGGTATAAGCAAAATATTTTGTAGTCTGAGGAGAACTGAACGCTGAGTGGGCTGCCCAGAGAAGCTTTGAAGTCACAGTCCTTGGAGGTTTTCAAAACCTAACTGGACAAGAGCCCTGAGCAACCTGGACAGGCTTGAGAGTCCAGTCACCTTTTGAGCAAGAGACTGGACTGGAGACCTCCCGAGTGGTTTCTGTGATGCTAGATTTTACTTCTGAGAGAAACTGAGACGAGGTGGTTTTTACTGTCTTAAGATGACATACCATCTGTGGCTGAACTGGGAATAGACTTATTAAAATCTGAGGCTCAGTGGTGCATATGTGCATGCTAATGAGATCTCTTGGGTGAAAGAGCCATCACCACTTGGGAAAATAGCCTTGTGAGAAATCTAGGTTAAATCCACATGGCTTTCCACGATAGTGATGTCTGAGATTCAGTCAGTCCTAAGAAAAAAGCAGAGAAATTTCAGGCATAAGATGTGAGCAGGATAAGGAAGAGACAGGAACTGGAACAGTCAAGGTCAAAAAGATAATTTAATATTGATCCATTTCAAGTGGAATAGGAACCTTCTAAGTTCCTGTTTTCAAACACTGATCTAATTCAGGATAAAGTTGAGAGAAATATTGCACTTAAAACTATAGATTGACTTACTGTAGTTTTTATGAGTATGGTAGAATGCAAGTCAACTATAACACAAAGAATGCAGTTGGGAAAGAGGGTTTGTTCTGGCAATGTGTAAAAATCAAGCATTGGGACAGTTTCATGAAACACCATGTTTGACATGTTGTAACCATAAATTACATACTGATTTAGTTTTCTATTAGAAAATGGTATTCTAAAGACTGTCCCATATAGACTCTTAGGTTTGGAGTTTCTTTTCTTAAAAAATAACCATTCCTGGAGAATCTCTTTCCAGCTATCTGTATAACCTTTAATCTGTGTGTTTTGGTGTATGAGTTCCAAACTGTTGCATCAGATCACTTTTCTTAAAATACTTGAGAGAAATAGGTGTGGAATGCAGGAGAAGTTTTCATTATTCTGATCTTTCAAAATGTACAGGTAAATTCATCAACATTTATGTATCACATAAAAACCCCTGGCTTTTACCACCTCCTCACTAGGCAGGCTTAGGAAGACTTTCTGTTTCTGTACAGTAGAGTGGTGTTTGCAGATCTCTGTGGCTGTTACTGGAACAAGAACTTTTAAATTCAGTATCCAGACATCTTAAGACAACATAATGTTCCAAGTGGTGTAGGTTTTGTTGAAGTTTCCTGTTGTGGGCAAAGGAGGGGAAGGCAAAAGAATCATAAAGCCCCAAAGCAAAGGAAATAAAGGGTACATGGGTCTTCATTACTTGTCTAGCACAGACCCAGCACTCCTGGATTTCTTACTTTTAAAAAAAATAATTCATAAATCTTCCTGCAGAGCATTACTTAAAAACTGCAGCTGTGTGTTACAGAGTGGTTGAAGTTGGAAGGAACCTCTGGAGTTCATCTGGTACAAGCCCCCAGCTCAAGCAGGGCCACCTAGACCTTGTTGCCCGTGGACCATGTCCAGACAGCTTTTGAGTATCTCCAAGGATGGAAACTTCACAACCTTGCTGGGCAGCCAGTTGCAATGCTCAGTCACCCTCACTGTAAAGTACTTCCTGATGTTCAGAAGGAATATAAATAGTATTAAGCTCCTGATGTGCTAATTGCTGCACAGAAAAAGAAAGGAGGGCAGTCCTTGGCCCTGAGTGTTTACAGTGAAAATGCAGGACAAGGCACAGGAATGTTGGTTGGTGGGGCAGACTAAAGGCATAGTCCTGTGGCCATTAGCCCAACTCCTCTTCTCCAGAGGTTATGGCACTGGTGCAGTAAGAATGGTTTATCTTTTAGCAGTGATGAAGGGAGGAAATGAAAATAAGGTGTGCCCAGTACTGCTCCTGTGGCTGTGACCAGAGGACTCTGCTCTGAGGCAGGGAAGGTACAGGGGAGGCATACACAAGGGATAAGGAAATTACAGGAAGAGTTGAAAGCACTGGGTTTGGTGGTGAGGAAGGAAATGGGGGGAATCTTGGAACTGTACAGAGACAAAAGAGGCTATTTGGAGAACACAGTTTGGAGAAAACTGTAAAATACAGTCTGGGGTTAGTTATATAATAGCTGTTGACAGCCTGGGATGAAGATGTAGCCAAAAGCTGTGCATGTGGATCACCTGAAGAAAGTCTTGTTGCCTGGGCTACAAAGACAGAACTTTTAGGACATTTAAATAAGAGTGTTCTTATTGTTTGTTGTTTTGTTTTGTTTTTTTAATTCCCTGCTTTCTAATCCAGGAAACACCAAAACTAACAATAAAAATAACCGGTCTTAACAATACTGCTTCCAAATTTAATCAAAGCAGCAAGCTAAATAGTTACAGGCTTCTTCCTTCTTTACCTGTCCTCTTTAATTGTTGGCTGCTATCAAGTTTTGTAATCTCTTATCTCAGAATTTGAAGGCAGTGATTCAGTAAATGAGGGTTACTCTTTAAGACAGCTTCTTCTATTGTCCCTCTATTGTGAAGCTGTGGGTGAACTGCTGATTCACATCCTCTGCATTCACTTTGCTGTTGTAATTCTCTTTGGTTTCTTGCAGAGAAATCGAACTCTTTGTGTTTCATGGTGTTTTTGTGTAGTTTCATTTTCTGGTCCCTTTTTCTTGCCTGTTTTCTCCTTTGTTTTTGTTCTCCTTTCACCTCCATCTTTCCTGATATGTGTCACTTCCTTGCCATCCACCAGCACTGATTCCCTTTTTAAGATGATCTTTTGCTGGCTGCTTATATTAATGTTGGGTTTTTTTCATCATGGTTATGACTTTTGAACCATGAAATGAGTTATTTGACAGACACCTCAAGTTTTAATAAAACACCTCCATTATTGGGTGAAAGGCAGCATTCAACTAAAGCCAAAATTACCTTGGACTTTGAACCCTGGAAATCTCTTAGAATGTATTTTCTTCTCACTTCTTAGTGCTGTACAACGGATTTTGTATTTACGATATTATTTTCTAGAACATATACATGTATTAGAAACGCAGGGAGGGGTTAATAGTGCCAACTGCCTGATAGGTAACTCCCAATTAATTAATCTCCTTGCTGTTATCCAAGCTATGTGAATACAGCAAGCAACACCAAGGTCTGGTTTTCATGCTGTTCTTTAGGCAGAGAGCGTTTGGCAAGATGGAGAAATCCACGTCCATCTTGACAGATGAGGAACTGGCAGTGCTGTCACAGAAGGGTTGCAGTGTAGAGATATCAACTGCACATAAACAACCATAGCTTGTTTTCAGGCTTCATCATCTGCATAGAAAGAATACGTCACTCCTTGTGATAAGTGAGAGATCTCTGAAGCATCTATTGTATATAGAGTCTGTTTTTCCAACTAGCAAGTTAAAGGATCATTGTACTTAAAATTTAAATTTAACTTTATTAGGAAACATAAAATCGCTGCTTGAAAGTTCGATCAGTACGATGGCCTTCCAGATTCACAGCATCTGCCAAGTAAGGAGTCTTGTGAAAGCCTGCCTTAATTTCCCATCTGCAACAAGTAATAAATAGAATACCAGGCTTGAAGCAGTCTTCAGGCAGGAATACCATGGGAGGAATGCAGAGCTCTTTCTAAATTAAGTTCACTTTAAATTGACTGTCTTTTGGGAGCATTTTCTACGGATTTACAAGTCAGAGCAGGCAAGCCTGACCAACAGAATTCAGTTTCTACAGCTGTTGGTCAGTATTTTATTTCAAGACTTTTTAGCCTCCCTCATTAAAAAAACCACAACACTTCTAGGGAATAATCCTTAACTTCTTCCCATTCCATTAAATAAAGCTATAGATGGTCAATATTTGCCTTTAGGAATCTCAGTCTAACTCTCTGCATTCTGTCCATCTGTGTGATCTGACATGCAGAGGACCTTGAAAGAAAGCTGTTCTGAACAGCTTCCAGCCAGTTCTATCCACACTAATTGTAAGCTTCTGTGTGTGCCTGTATAAAAGATGTTATTCTCAGATGCATAATTATAGATGGTTTGTATATTATTCTGCAGACGTTTTTAGTCATATTTGTAAAACTCTGTAATACTCTGCATGTGATTCCTCTGTGGATCAAAAATTGCATGTCAGTTCTGAAAGACAATTTCCCCTCCCAAAGTTATTTTTATTGCTATTGTATCTATTTTTTAAATTGGACCACTATATTTTGCATAGGTCCACAATGGTCATACAATATTCTGGACATCCGTACTTCATATCCATAGTATCTGGTTTAGGTGGATTCTTACCTAATTGATTCATATAATTTTTAATTTTTTTAAAATCATATAATTGATGTGTCCTTATTTCTTCAAAGGAACAAGGTCTGATAATCTCACCCATTTTAAATTACCTTGTAAGTTTTTAGACTGCTTTACTGTCATAATGTTAAAGCAATTATATTCCACCATGTACAAAAAGCCACAAGGGGAAACCTAAGTAATTATCAAGTCTAATTAAACACATTTGTGGATCAGTATTGAACTTTCTTAGAACAATTTTGTGATGTTATCCCATACACGAATTTGTTGCTTCTAAAATTCAGAATTTATTTATAAAAAATTATAAAAGTATTAAAATTGAACTGAAAACTGCAAGAGAATATGTGGCCAGTAGCCTTTAATAACTGCTATTGTTTGCAGGTTTTGAGGTTATTAATTTTTTTTTTTTTTCAGTCCAGAAACAGTCAATGCTAATTATTGTAAATATGTTCTTGTGAGGATCTTCCTGTAACTGAGAGGTGCTTTGGTAAATAGTTTGTGCTGTTATTTGTCCATCTCCAAAGTGTTTCATGGTGCCAGTTACAAGAGAGAGTGCAGCTTTGCATTAGCTGCTGGGGTCACTGCTGAAGGGGTCTTTGCTGCAAAGAGCCAATATCTTGTAACTTCTGTAAGAAGACAGATTTGAATCTTTCCAGTCTCAAATAGTAGAGAATGTAATGCTTCTCATTTTACAGGAAAATTGTGCCACAGAGCTTGAAGCTATCCAGATTGGGAAGTTCTGAACCATTTAATTTTAACACTGTGGATTTTAGTGTACAAGTGGCAGAGAAATGCTTCTGTTTCATGTCTTGTCCATGGGAAATAGGCTAATCAAATGTTTTCCAATTAGAACAATCAGCTCATCGAGGGAAACAAGGCAGTATTGGGCATGCATCCAGTTCCTCCTAAGGCATTTTGCATCAGAGATGAATTCTGTGGCTTCATCATAAGGTTGAGGATTCTCCAGGGGGTTGGATGGGGCAGGGGTGAAGCAGAAGAGGGGAAAGCAAAGGACCATGACAGCTCTGATTAAGTATTGCTGCTCACAGAAATAGAGAAGCATGCTTTTAGAGGTCAATATTCACCTCAAGTATAGGCTGCTTTCTTTTGTCAGGTACCTCTGGTGATGGAAAGCTGACCTAGAGAAAAATCAGTCAGTGAGGCTGCAATCTCATGTTGTGCTCTGCCTTCAGAAGCTGATGCTGCTATCTGGGAACAAAGTGCAGTCCTGACCATGTGAGGAGAGGCAGGAAGTCAGCACTGTCCCTCTTAGTGGGGATCCAGTTTCACTTAATGATTTTTCTTTCAGAACATGAGTGACCTGGAAGGAGGGTGAACATCCATCACACTTTGTTCTCTTGCACTGCAGAGGGTCAGATTTATATACTGAGGGATGAATTACTCTTTTGGGTCAGTTAAGCCCAAAAAGAGCTGTCATGGCAACAATAGAAGAGGTTAGCCAGTTTAGCCATGGGACAGCTACTAATAGGAGTATAATTTGGCTTCAGAGGTTATGTATAATGTTAGTTTGAGATGGTTTTAAACTGTTTGATGGTGTATTTAGTTTTGAGTGTCATGGTTCCTCTCTACTAGGATGCAGTACTTTTATGCACTGTCCTAAGCATGAAGTTAAGCTGGGTTTGAACTCCTGCTCTAAAATCTTCTGTTTTCAGTGGGCTGTGGATAAATCAACTCAGTAGGCAACTACAAATGGAAAATATGTTAGCATTCCACCATTGTTGATGCCTTAAGAAATAACAATTATAAAATTTAGCTGCTGGTAGAGATTTAAAGAGTTTGTATTACTTCTGTCCTCTCATATTTCAAAGCAAAATTATTTAGGGTGGAATACAGATAAACTTGTCCTTCAGGTTCCTCCTAGCGTGGTAAAAGTGACTTTACTTTTTCTGATTTCTTTTTTTGGCTTATGCAAAATTAATTTGACATTAATCCTCATTTCTGGATAGATATTCACACTGTGGATACCTTCTGAACCACTTCCCAGATGTGTATTTTGTAAATCTGTATGAACTTACAGAAAGATGTAGGAGTAGAAGAGGCAGTTATTCCACTAACGGATAACTCTCCTTAGAGTGAAAAAAGGAGGCAGGAGGACAATGGCACATAAAAGCAGCACTGGGAAAGAATAAAGATACTCTTTATATATTCTTTGCTAGAGAATATTTTGGCACTGTATCTCAGAGCTAGTTTGCTGTCAGTTTTTCTGACATCAACTTACAACAGATTAAATGACATCTATTTTTAAAAATTTAAATCAAGTGTCCTTTATGCTTTGAAATATCTAGGGAAATAGTTACCTAATGGTACAGGGCAACATAAAAATAAAAATCCTTGTTTTACCTGGTTTAGATTTATAATTGGGATGATTTATAGAAAAATCCACAGTGAATCTTAACCTGACCTGAAAGTTAATTAGATTACCATGGGTATTATGTCCTGTTCTCAGACTTTGCAAAGAGCTAGGTTAAAAACCACAGTTTGTAATCCTTTAATTCTTTACAATTAATTCCTTAAACAATTAGTAATGTAAAAAATTTTAAAAGTTACTGTTACTTGTCTTTTCAGTCTGCATTTTCAGTTCACACCAACTGTTTTCTATCCACTCTTAATTTGTCTTGTAATGCATCCCAGGAAGGTTGCTTGGGAGGGGCCTTTGGAAGTCATTTGGTCCAACCTCTTTTTAATAGCAGGATGGTTGCTAAAGCAAGATCAGCTATGGTTTTGTCTAGTTGAGTCTGGGAAACCTCCAGAGATGGAGATTTCACATGATTTGCTGTTGTGTAGTTTGCAAGGTAATGTAATACAAACTCTGTGAAATAGCTTCAGAGTTTTACTCAAAATATTTCTGAATTAGATTTTGGCAGCTGTTGCCTGCCAAAAGAAGCTTCATTGCCACTTCTATATGGAAGATAATTGCAGTGAACTCTAAAGGTGGGTTTCATGTCACCTAATTTTAGCTACATAGGACTTAGCTACCTCCTTTGTTAACCAAGGAATCTTCTCATGTACCCAGGGAAAAGAAAGACTAATTCTCCCTCCTGAGGATGGTTGGGATGAGTCATTCTAAGGAAGCACCTGGTTTTTCCCACCATTTACAAGTGTGGTCCCCTTTCCATTTGGTGTCAGATTTGCTTAGATAGCTTTGGCCAGATGAGGAGAATTCTTTCCACACTGGACCAAGGCAGCGTGGGGACTACAGCCACAACTTTGTTCACAAAGTAAGATGCAATCCTAATTAAAAAAAAACCCATATGAAGCAGAACACTGACTGACAGCCAAGCTATCAGTTCTTTCTCAAGAATTTCCTTCATGCTGTACCTCTGGTTTCTGGTTTGGGGGTTTCTATTTATTTGGCCATACTGATTTTGTCATCATGCTACACTGTTGGGGTTTTTTTGGTTGCAAAAGGGTAATGAATTGCTTTGTATTTATTTGAATTCTGAGATTTTCCCCATGATTATCAGGACTTGGAAGAGGATGACTCAAAGATTTTTTTTTTTCTGGTTGGATTTTTCTTCTTTTTGTATGTGAGTTATGCAAACACTTGAGGGAGGGAAGAGCATTGTGATGTGACTGATACAGGGAAGATTTTGCAAGAAGCATTTTATTGCTTAGGATGCCTGTAGGGACTGCATGGTTATGGAAACTAGTGCCCCAGAGGGGAAAAATCATGTCATTCCTTTAGCATAACATGCACAGCAGATAACCTGTGGCATGGCACATGCTGTCTTAGAGCAGAAAAATTCCTTAACTACAGCTTCCAAAGTACCTTTTTTTCATTTCCACTCCTGTTGTTCTGCTAGCAAAGAAGTGGTTAAGTCTCTTTCTTTCCGATGTCACAACATAGGAAAGGCTGTATTTTACTCCTGCTACCTTTGATCTTTTGTTGGTTCTTCAGGTTCACTTAAACTGCTTATGCCAAAAAAAAAAAAAAAAAAAAAAAAAAAATCTGACCCCTCTGAATAGGCTCCCTCATTTGCCTGACAATGTATATTTTTCTTTTTGCTATCTGTAAAGTGGCTGACTGTGTTACTAAGTATCTCAGGAGATTTTATTCTGTTTTTCTCTTAAGAATTAAGTCTGCCAATGACAATGGCATGAAAAGTGACTGTTAGTTCAAGTTTTCCTAAACCTCATCTTAAAAAAATCTGTTTTAACATTTACCAAATAAAACACATGCGTGGCCTTTTCTGATGGATGCAATGTTTGTAGTTGCTGGGCCTGAAGTCTCTGCTCTCCTGTGTGTCTCGGGAACTATGTGGTGAAGGTCTCTGTGATGCATTGCAGGACCCTGAGGATGCTGTGCCTGTTGGGCAGAGGAGGGCCTGGTGCTGGTGCATGTGCTTTGGATTGGCATTTATGCTGGCTGGTGTGATCCTGGGTGGTGCCTATCTGTACAAATACTTTGCATTCCAGGTGAGTCAAATTCATTGTATTATGGGAGGGTTGCATTTTTCTCCCTTTATGCTTTATGTTTAGAAGAGGGAAGAAGAGCAACAAATGAAACCAGCCCTGCTGCTCCCATTTTTGTCTTCCTAAACCTTCAGCTTTTCTAACAGCAAAGTGTATGGCCAGCTCTGAAGTTCCCTGTTGGCATAAGAGGGCAGGAGCAAAGCTGAATCATAGAATCATAGAATTGGCTGGGTTGGAAGGGACCTCAGAGATCATCAAGTCCAACCCTTGATCCACTACCGCTGCAGTTACCAGCCCATGGCACTGAGTGCCACATCCAGTCTCTTTTGAAATATCTCCAGGGATGGAGAATCCACCACTTCCCTGGGCAGCCCATTCCAATGCTTGATCACCCTCTCAGTAAAGAAATTCTTTCTAATGTCCAACCTAAACCTCCCCTGGCACAACTTGAGACTGTGCCCTCTTGTCTTGCTGAGAGTTGCCTGGGAAAAGAGACCAACCCCCCCCTGGCTACCCCCTCCTTTCAGGGAGTTGTAGAGAGTGATGAGGTCTCCCCTGAGCCTCCTCTTCTCCAGGCTGAACAGCCCCAGCTCCCTCAGCCTCTCCTCATAGGATCTGTGCTCGAGTCCCTTCACCAGCCTGGTTGCCCTCCTTTGGACCTGCTCCAGGACCTCAATCTCCTTCCTGAACTGAGGGGCCCAGAACTGGACACAGGACTCCAGGTGTGGCCTCACCAGCGCTGAGTACAGGGGCAGAATCACTTCCTTAAGTGATTCCTGACAAAGAAAAGGGAGCAACACTTTTGAAAACGTTATTTTGCAGAGAAAGGATTAATCTAAATAGGTTTAGGAACCCCAGTGGTGCCCCAGATTTCACCTTCTTTCTCTGCTGTTCTGCTGTGCTGAATACTGGAAGTAGATTAACCCTTTGAAAGCCTCCTTGTTTGACTCCAGATTTGCTAGAATCATGCAGTACTGCTAATGCACAGCAAAGGGACTGCTGGTCAAAGCAGTGCAGTGTCTCTCCTCCTCCTCCTAGCCCTCTCAGAGATGAGAAAAACAGGCTTTACAGGAGACCTGGGAGAAGCACAGTCAGCATGGTTAAACATCCTCTGTCAGATGTAATGCACACTGACAAGATTAGACCTCTGGCAAAATGTATTTTCAGTCTTTGTGACTGGCACTGAGGCCAGAGAAGCTCTGCAAAGGCAGTGGTGCCAGAGAAGTGAGTATTTCCCTGAAATCTGGGAGATCTGAGTTAAGCATTGTCTTCCTCAGTGGGAACTATGCAGTAGTGGATGTGCTGGGCTCTTACCAAAGTGGTGCCAGCAAACCCTCCTTCCTTCAGAAATTGCTGGGATTGCAAGATTCACAGGGTCAGAAAGGGAGAATATAAGCAAAACATTACTCCCTCTAGCCGACTGGTTAGTGCACAATTTCTGCAAGGCAGGAATTCTGTGTTCCTGTCCCTGCTCCCAGAATTATTTTTTTAAAACCATTTTCGTAACTTCTAATGGTGAAAGCAGAGTGATGAAACATTAAGTCATAGAATGGTTTGGGTTGGAAAGGACCTTAAAGATCATCAAGATCCAACCCCCCAGCATGGGCAGGGACAGCTCCCACCAGACTACATTGCACAAGGTTTCATCCAGGAGAAATTCTTTTTGAACTTGCAGTTTACAGTCTCTGGCTATTGTGGTAACCTAATCTACAGGGGAGCAGTAGCAAATGATTCTTAAAGAGCACATCTTATCTTGGTGAATGGCTCAGGATAGCTGAAGGCCTTGTGGTATCAGTAATGTGTGTTTCATCAGTGCTTAGCACCTCAGTGCTCCACCTTTCACACACCAGCTTGCTAAAACTGAAAGTGCTGTTTAATTGAAACCTGTGGTACTTGTTTATGAGTCAGATCTGGGTTGAAGGAAGCATTGAGGAATTGAGCTAACATTACACTGAAGAAGTTTTCAGTGTAAAACTTTAAACTGATGGTGTGTGCATAAATTGTGTATTTCTAAAATTATCTGGCCTATAAATTTGGTATATGGCTTCCTCTGACTCAGGACTTTATTTTGCAATTCACTTAGGTATGTATACTGCCATGTATACTGCCATATATACTGTGACAGAAGGACACAATTTTTTAGAAATTCCTTTTTATTACTTCTTTTGTCTTTGAACTGACTTTCAAAACTTCCAAAGCCTTGCAAAAGTAATCATCTTCACAGAATAACAGAGATTGAAGGGGAAACTTCTGAAATTATGTCTGGCCCAATCCCTTGCTGCAAGCAGAACCAAATTCAGTGTTAAGACTTGCATATCAAAGGTGATTTGGATGACCAGTTTCAACATTTTAAATTATAATTATTGACTGCAGTTAAGTAGTAATTTAATAATAATAATAATATGCATGAATATAGGAATAGAAACTTAGCTGTGATTCTAAAAACAAGGTGCAATGTGCCACAGATAATAGATGCAAATTAGAAGACTAGATTTTAAGAACCTGCTTTTGGGATCCTGTTTTCCCAGAATCCAAGGGAAGAACTCCCTGTGGGTTCAGTACAATCAGGTTTTTACCCGTGGTAGATAGAAACTGGCTACTACTTTGATGTATGGATCAAATTAGAGGGAAAACATTTCATCTAGGCTGACAAGTTTTTCTTCTCCAGAGTGCTTTGAGAATTTTAAGTTTTAAGCTTCTGTCAAGTTCTAACGATTTTGGTTTGGGGTTCCTATTTTTTAGCAGGGTGGTGTGTATTTCTGTGGAATAAAGTACATTGAAGATGGCTTAAGTTTACCTGAGTCTGGGGCAGAGGCTCAGAGTGCTCGTTACCACACGATTGAGCAAAACATTCAGATCCTGGAGGAGGAAGATGTTGAGTTTATCAGTGTGCCAGTCCCTGAGTTTGCTGATAGCGATCCTGCTGATATCGTCCACGACTTCCACCGGGTAAGATGTATTTCTGAAGAGGTTGGAAGCATTTAAAACTTGAAAAATGTTCCCTCTCAGTCATCCTGATAAATGTACTCCCTAATTATTGTGGTGGGGTAAAGTGGAGGGTGGAGGAGGCAGCAGAAACATTTTGATCAGCAGCAGGCTGCAAGCAGTTATTAACCGGGCACATAAAGTACAGCATTTTACAGTCATCGTGAGATAGTTTGTAAACCACCATTTGCAAATATGGTTCTGTTTTTAGAAGGAGAAAAATCTTAGAGCTCTTTCTTTCCTGAGTATGAGGAAATAAAGAGAACATAGTTCTTGCTGCGCCAAGTCCACCGAGCCAGAATTTCACCAACTCCTGTGAAGCTAAGGGAAGTTTAGAATGTCATAGCTTTGACCCCAGCTTGCAGGGGCTGGTTTTGTCTGACATCACTTGGTATGTTCAGGCACCCCTAGAAGCTGCTCTCATTGCATAGCTCTAAAGCCCCAAAGAAATGAAAGAACCATCTGACTGACTGTGGAAGAGAGCTTGTTTTCCAGATGCTGTAGGAAGCCTGTAAGAATGAGCCTTCCTCATGCACTGCAGGCTACTGGGATTCCTAAAGGCAAGGAACCAGGGTATCAAGGCATAGGAACATCTTTGATTGATAGGAATTGTGGTAATAAATTTTTGGGAAGGCAGTTAACAGGCCTGCAGCTCTCAGTATCAACGACAGAGCCATAAAGCAGTGATAAGCCCTTCTTTTCAGTATCAGCCCAGTGGAAGCTGTCTGATAGCAATGAAATGTTCTCCAGCTGGTTTTCAGGAAGCTAATTTTCTGTGAAAATTTGAAAACTTCACTGCACAGCTTTTTTAAGCAAGGATGAAAAAGAAGAATAGGGAGGCATCCTGGATTTTTATGCAAACCTTGGAGTTTCAGCTTTTTGAGGCAAAATAAGTGCTGCCTATCAAATACTCATAACCCTGATTTGGAGGAAAACACGACTCACTTAATTATAAAATATAATTTTTTAATATTCCTGAATATATTTAGGGAGCTTCTGCTAAGAGTTAGAGCAAAGCCTCCAAAGAAGCAAAACCAGAAAAAAACCCAAACAAAAGCAGTATGTTAGAAGTGAATAGGAACAATATAATATTATAAATTTGCTTTTTGATTTAATGGGTTAAAGGCTTTGCTCTAAAGGTCAGTGCAAGGATCATTTGCCTTACGCACAGCTCTTACTCCCATGTAATGAGATTGGTTGAACTGATGATTGCTGTCCTGGTACTGTCTTGATGCTCAGTATTTTATTCATGTCTGCAGTCTTAGAGCTTTCAGCAGCTTGAGATAATGTCTTCTTTAGCAGGAGCAGATGCAGTAAAACACAGTTCAGTGAGCAGAGGCATTTGATTAATCAGGAAAATTCCCTGGGCTGTTGTATCTCTGTATTTATCAAATAATGGCAAGTATTACAGTTCAAGTATCCTAAAAAAAAAAATCAGCTATGAATAATTAACACTTAAACACTTAACATTAACACTTAAACACATTAACACTTAAAGTCAGTGGTATTTTTGAAAATAAAAGGATTTTTGTTGCATTATCTGTAACTATTTTTTTTCTTGTATATTTTGTTCTTACCAGCAGCTTTTTACTTTCCGATAGAACAAAAGGGTTGTTGCCCTGTTGCTTCAGAATGCAAGTACTAGGAATAAATAAAAATACTGTACCTGATGACCTAACAGATCAGATACACCTTTGTAATTTCATTATTGGAGTGCATTTGATTTACTCATCGCCTGCTGCCTTGCACAAATCCCTGTTATAGGTTTCAACTCTCATGAAGACTGCTTTTTATTTCTGCATTTACCTACTCTCAAATTAAGTTTGTTGGACAGACCTTGTAGTGAGTAAAACAATAATTTGAAGAACACCACAAGGCAGTAGCAGATTAGCAAAGTCTGTGTGAAATTGTTATGATGTATTTTGATGAAAGTAAATATTTCCTCAACAGAGACTCACTGCCTATCTTGACCTTAGCCTGGATAAGTGCTATGTGATTCCTCTGAACACTTCAGTTGTTATGCCACCAAAAAATTTCCTGGAGCTCCTCATCAACATCAAGGTATGGTTAAATTGTAAGCAATTTGTTCTTAAAACAGGGAAAAAAGATAATTCTTTTTTTTGCCAGAAGTCTGACACTCTCAGAATGCACTTGTGTTGGAAGCTTAACAGATCACTAGAGATCTTTTGTAAAGAGAGAAGTCTATCACCTTCTTAGTTAATTATCTACAGTCATGAAGGAATTATAAATTCAGAGGAAGGCAAGTTTCCATAAAACAGGTATGTGCTGGAATGAGACTGCTCAGCTGAGATGTACGGGGAAACCCTTTGTTGTTTAAAGCACAGGTCCCTAGGGTTGGCCCCTACTTTGAACAGATGCAGTGGCTTGAGAGGGATGTGTGTGAGGTCTGCTGGATCTGCCCTCTGTGCTCAGGAGAACTCTGCATGTGGTGGACTAGCACTGCATGTGAGTTCATGAGGTTTCCAGCAGCCTTAAGATGGATCTTTCTGTTTCCAGGGAGGATTTGTAGGAGTCATCAGGATTGCTTATCAGGATGATAAGCAAAGCCCATTTAAGCAAGGGGCTTTTTAGTGTAGCCAGATTTCTGGTTTTCTGAGCACCAGACCTTTGTTGTCCTTAAAAACTGTGGAAAGGACTGAGATTCAATCACTGAACAACTGAAAATGAGTTTTCAGTATAAAGTTCTGGGAGCTCTTCATCACTTCCCAGCAGGGTCTGATAACTGAAAGCTACTGCTGGGCTTGTGGTGCTGGTGCTGGCTGGCCTGGTGCCACCACAGGGACACACTGTTCTGTTAGTAGTAACTGTGTGAAATGTAATGGCCTGTGAAATTGAGGAGGCCACAGCAGATAATTTAATGAGGTCTCATACTACTTTATTATGAATAATCTTTTTTCTTTTTTTTTTTCTTTTTTTTTTTTTTTTTTTTAACTCTTGCATATATATGCTTTTAATGCAGAGTTGCATAGTACTTAACTTGTTTTTCAGCCTTCTGGTTTCTTAACAGCAAAAAGACTCAGGTGGGGAAGAGAGCTGATAAGCTAACTTGTGTCTAAGACTGGGCAGAGTGTTTTAAATTTTATTTTACTGGGATTTTATAACTTTAGAATTGCTAATACCATCTTTGGGTTTACATCTTTGGAACAAGGCTTTGAAACTAGGACTACAGGAACAGTTTTACCCATTTCTCAGTAGTTCATGTATATAAATAAATCCAATGTCAAAAATTACTTCACAAGTAAGTCCTGTGCTGCTTTTTTTGCTGCCCATCTTGAGACGAGCTATTAAAGTACACTTCCATTTCTTGACTATAAAGATCAGGTGGTGCTTGTAAAACACAATGGCCCCAGATTTTTAAATTTTGTGTATGTTGTTTTGTTCCCATTTTTAGTTCCCACAAATTCCAGTATTAAAATCTGTTCATTTCCTAGTTTGTAATTAGAACTAAATCAAATATGCTTGGTTTACAAGTAAGAGGATAACCAGGATAATTTCATTTAATTGAAAATCTGTGCAAAACTGTTTTGATCACTGTCCCCAATAGTGAGTGCCCTAATTTTATGAGACATCTGTTTAATTCTCATTGTAGTAACAAAAAGCTGTGGGCATTTGATGTCTCAGAAAACCAGGCTAAATGTTTTGTAACTGAAATTTGGAAAACTATTCTGCAGATATATAAAATGAATAAATTTTTGTTCCCTGTCCTGCAGTCACGCTGGTTGCACATGGAAAAAAATGTGTGAAATTAAAGTGCTCATTCATTAAAATGACCTCTGAATACACGCAGAGGCCATTTTATGAAAATGGAGGTGCTCTAGACTATTTTGGTTTTGGGGTTTTTTTGTTTGTTTTTAAAAAGCCATAATTCCAGCCTAAAGAACCACATTTTGCTTGAATATGCAGACAGTGAAAGGCCTCCTTTCCTTGGGGGACAAGGATGAAGCCCAGGTATTCACAAAGGTTCATCCAGCTCATTCCTGTTGTTGAGCCAACCACCCAAATTTAACAATATTTGACGCACAGGACATCTCAAAGATGATGATTTTTGCAGTTATGGTGGATCCCAGTGCTGGGTTACTGCTCCTGCAGCAGATGGGTGGAGGAGCTTCCTGCACTGAGCTCCCCTCCTCCTCCTGTGCCCTCTGGGAATGCCAGGGATGCTGTGTCCAGGGAATGAGTGGTTGGGGAGGTCCCAGGGGATCTGCAGTTTGGGGGACATGAGCCCAGTGATGTCCTCACAGGCTGCCCCAAGTCCTCAGCACAGCTGCCCACCCTGCTGGCTCCCTTGCACTGCTGCTTTGCTCTGGGGCTCCCTTGGGCTTCCCTCCTGGTATATGATAGACCAAGAGTTAAGATACAGTAATGTACAATTACTTAATTGCTGACTGATGAGTGGTATAATTTGGGAGTTTGAAGTCTTTCACACTCTTATTTAAAGAAAAATAAAAATTGCTGTCGTTTTCCTCGTAGTGTGTTATGAAGAAAATATTTATAATTTTGAAGTGAATTTTATACAGTCTGTCCTTTAATTATAAAAATAGCACTTAGATTCTCAACACGTCACTTGGACTGAAAAGACAGTCTTGTTTTGCAGTGGAATTTTCAAGTTGTTTATTTTCAATAAAAATATAGTGATCTTTCACCACAGCAGCTGAATTTGTTCTAAGCAGTAATTTAATTTTTAGAACGTACACAACACTTTCTCTACTGCCACAAGGCAGAACCACCCTAGCAGGATTTCTTAGATGAAGTAATATTTAAAAAAAGTTGATGATTATTTACCAGTGGCAGTATTAGGAAGTAATCTAATAGCAAAGTGCATGCATCTTCAGCTGTGTACCAGGGACTTGTGCACAGAGCTGGGCTCCTCCATCGTTTCAACAGTGACAAAGTGACACTGAAGGGACTAGGAAAGGCTTGGGAAGCCTTTGTGTGTCATCATGGCTCTTCCCTTTTTCACCGTACTGCCATAAAACCCCTGATATGCCACCATGGCTTTCTGGTACCTTTATTTATAAACAACTCTGGGATTCACCAAAATACTTGCTGGAGCTAGATGGTCTCATCTTACATTTGGTTTGAGAGTTGTGATTCATACTGCAAATATGTTCAAGGCTTCCCAAACCCCTGGGATGCAACTGGAATATACTGCAGCTGGTGTACTTCATCAGCAGGAGTATCTCCATGTAGAGCAACTCCTGTCTGAAGTACTTCCCACTGAGGGCTGGTGTGAATTAAGTGAAAAATGCGGATGAGAAGTGCCGGACTGATCCGTGAAAATGGGATGCTCCTGGAAGGAAACATCTCTCTCTGCTGAAGACTGATGTTACTGTAGCAGGAGGGCAGTGGATATATACTGCAGTGGAAGTTTTGTGACCCTTTTGAAAATAATTGTTATGTATTTCTGTAGTGCAGTGCAGTCACGTTTGCACATTTAGAATAAAATTCCGTGGGTAAAAAATATTTTGAAAGAGCACAAAGAAAGCATCTCGGAGACGTGTTAAAGGAACACATTGCAGTGGTTTTTGTGTACTGAAACCATGAAGAGATGGCTTTTCACAGAGTTCTTACATTTTTATTCAACAGGCTGGAACATATTTGCCTCAGTCCTACTTGATTCATGAACAGATGATTGTCACTGATCGCATTGAAAATGTGGATCAGCTGGGATTCTTTATTTACCGCCTCTGCCGTGGCAAGGAAACCTACAAACTACAACGCAAGGAAGCCATGAAAGGTGAATGTTCTTCCTGCTATCTTTTGCGTTGGCAGAAGGTTCAGTGCTGCTTGAGTTCAGTAAATAGGCTTGATTATGTGGAAAAGAATGACTCTTATTAAAGCAAGGGTTGCATATTGCAGTAACTGGCTCTGTGGGCTTAAGTACAGCTGATATTTTCTGTGCTGATATGGAAATAAGTAATCTTACTGTGCAAAAGTGCTCAAGGCCCCAGTGAGCAAGGAGCTGCTGAAAAGTATGTGTTTTGTGGGTATGTTTTCTGGCATTCAGGGTTTCACTTATGTTTTTCTTTAATCTTCTTTCATTACCTACCACCCCCTTGCCCCCAAAAAACAAGTAAAAAAATCCCTTTAATATATGAGAATACTATGTAGCATTGTTGTCCAAGTACAGAACTGCAGGTTCTTTTTTTGTCATTAAAGCCATCCATAAATTAGTCCACATCCTCCTGTTCGCATCACTGAAATGTAAGAGTTGTCTTCACAGTAAAATTGTAGTGCTTGATACTTCTTAATTGAAAATGTTTGAAAAACATAATTTGGAAAAGTCTTGACAAGCTACTAAATAGTGCCTTAAAATTTTCATTCAAACTGGTAATTTCTGTTTTACTTTTTTTAAAATATATGTGATGTGTATGTTCACGCTTGAAGCAGTTTGGGTTTTTTCTACCTGGCTGCTTGAAAAAAGAAGGGAAAATACATTATATTAAAATAATTTAGAGCAATGTTTAATAGGAAAATCTGATTCAAAATTTAGCATGTTGATCCTGTGGTAATAAACGGTGAGCATAGGTTGGTGGTAAGCATTATTTTGGCTAAAATGTGGTTTAATTCTCTCTCCAGTTCCCAGATGTTGTTCATATACTACTAGTCCACTCTTTTTGCTTATGGTGGTCTATTCCTTTGCTGTTCCCTCTTAGATGCCCACAAGCATTTTGACAGATGACAGAGAGGGAGACTGGGAACTGATGTGGGTTAAAACAAGCTCTAGTGCAGGGGTTTGGCAGGTTGGTTTTAACTAAACCAGTACTGTGACTTGGTTCACTGCACCTTTAGCATCATCGCCTGCTTATTGATTTTCTAAATATGAATGTGGGCCTATATGTTTCCTCTGAGAGGGGGATCAAAGAGGGGTAGGTATGATTTCTCATTATTTTGTTTCTAATATTATATAGCATATTTCTGACATGTTATTATAACAAATGTAAAACAACTCATTTTTTCTTTACTGATACAAACAGGTATTCAGAAGCGTGAAGCCGTTAACTGCCGAAAGATTCGACACTTTGAGAACAGGTTTGCCATGGAAACACTCATCTGTGAACAGTAATGAAGAATATTACTGTTGCAGGAGACTTAAACAGTACAGTATGACCCCACCCTTTGTATTGTGTGCAGTGATTATTTTTTAAAATCTTCTTTTATGTAAGTAGTGGACAGGGCTTTACTGCTGAACACCTTCCGTACTTTTCATCTCATGATACATGTAAAAATCAGTATGTTTTAGTTTTTTCCTTATTTTCAGGTGTGGTGTTCTTATATTTGAATAGCAATTGTATAAAAACTTAGTTGCTAGTGCATTTCATGTGATGAATCTTGAACACTAGAAAGAAGAGGAAGTCTTCGAAATATCCACCGGTTTTTAATTAAGTAAAAATTTAAAAGAATTATTAGTGTACAAATGGACTGCAAGAGCTACTTCTAACTGTAATATTATCTGCTATATAGTTTGTTACAGCATATAGATAAATCTGTATTTGACTCTCCCTAACAAAGTGCAATTTGTTTTGTTTTTAAAATATTGTCATATTTTCCTTTTTAGATTAATTTCTGACTCGATATTTTAAAATGACAAGTGTTTGCTGTAACAATCTTCTAGAAAATTAAGAAGTAACTTATGTTACTAACTTGTATATAATCCATGTATGTGCAATGGAAAATAAACCTTATAAAGCTGTTTGTCTAAAAGTCTTGTGTTTTCTTTTGCTGTTACTGTGGTGGTTTTTTTCTTTTTAGGGGTGGAGGGCACCGCAGTTAAATTATAAGGTAAAATGAATGCTTTTTATTTGCAGTTCTATTTTTAAAAGCAGGAAGATAAAACAGAATAGGTGGTGGCTGAGAAATCAAATAGAAATGGGAAAACATGGTTTTCTGTTCCTTTCTCACTTAAAGGCAATATTGTGCTGCTTGCTTAAATTCTGGGTTTGTATTCTCCCAATACATAACAACCAGAGGGGAGATACAGAGCTGAAGTAACACATTGTTTATGTCAGAAATCCCTGTCCTGAGTGTTTGTCAAAAGATGTACACAGTCTATAGTGTGCCATGAGTGAGGCTGACCCAGCTGAGAGCCAGGAGTTTTCACTCCACGCAGGACTCTGCATTTCTCTTTGTTCCACTTCACGGCATTTCGTGTCAGCCTGTGCCATCATGCTTCACCAGTTTATCTGGAGCTAGCATATACATCACTAATTCCATTCTGTATCGTGCCATTTACACTTGAAACTGCTATTCTGAAAACAAGTTTGATTTCTTTTTAATATGATTGGGATCTCTCTAATAGCATCTTTTGGAGGGGCGAGTGCAGGGTAGGATGTGTCATAGTACCTGCTGTTTTGAAGCTGGTTGCAAGAAAAAGCAAAAAAAGGATTAGCACTCAAAAGGAAGGCTCTCCCAAAATTCACTTTGAAGATTCTATGACATGGGAACTGACTTGTATTTCTGAGTGTTGGACATTTATCAGGAAAGTAGAAATGTTTAGTAGAATATTTACATACTGTTTTGCAAAAAAAGTACCACTTAAGCCATTTTTTAAGTAATATGCACCATAGGTGTCCAGATATTTTGTTTTGGGTTAATTCAGTCAAGAGCTTTGAACTAATTCTATTTTTCATCTATTAAAGGATCTTAATATAGTGGGAGGATGCTCTACTGCTTTTGGAACTATTATACAGTTGTAAACATGCTATCCTTCAGCTTCCTGCTATTGTCAATGTTTGGATTGAGATAAAATAATTTGTTTTAAAGGAAGTTTCTTTAAGTATACAATGTTTTTTTTTCTCCGTCTGCATTTGGTTTAATTTACAGTCTAGTCTTAGTGTAGATACTTCTAATTGTATACAAAATACATACATAATTGTTAACTTTCCAAAAGCTGGACTTTATTAATCCCTTCTTGCTTGTCATGAGCATCAAATAAAGCCTTACATGCACACAGGTTAGATGCTTATGTATAAATTATATATACCTAGCTATGCTTTGGTGTAGATGTAAGAAAGCTGTCATGTCCACTGGGAAAATTTAGCTACAGACATTCAGGATGTTGCAATTGTGTGCTTGAAATAAAGGCCAAATGTATGTCAGAAAAGGGTTACTTCTGTGTACTGTGGAACCCTGTATGATGAGATTCACACTGAAGTACTTCTAAGCATGTTTCCTACCTTTTCTTGAGCATGCTGTTCCTATTTTCCATGAGTTAAACATGAAAGTTATTTTTCAGTAAGCCTCCCACTGTCCTCAACTTAGTTTTCAAAATGCAACTCAGTAAGAAATTTTAATGGAGACACCAGCAAATGAGGTTGCTGAAGGGGTGGCAAAGGTGGGGAGAAATAGGTTTGTTTTGTAGACAGGAGGTTTATATGACCATGCTGGATGCCTGTGTCTCTAATAAATTCTAAGCCTGTTGGATGGTGGAGAGAAGTTTATTTTTTTTGGTATTGTTAAAATATACATGGGGAAGGAGGAAGAAACTCACTTGCACTGAAGGAAATCTCCCAGTTTGCACTCAAGTCTTACTAAATGCCAAGTAGTCTGTATGGGAAGAAGACCTAAAACCCCTTGAGTGCAAGAAAAGCTCCTGTTGGAACTTCTGTCCTCTGAGACAAAGTCAGTAATGCATAGGATACAAATCCATGGAAAAAATTAGCTCTAGGAGCTGCTTGAGCTTTTTTTTTAATTTTTTTTTTTTTTTTTTTTTTTTTTTTTTTTTTTTATTCCAGCAAGAAAACACCAAACCAAACAACACATAGCTGTGCTATACTGAAGAAAATCACATTTCTAGCCTAATGAATTCCAGAAAAGGGTTAGTATCAAAATGACCCAATTGGAAAGTATCTTTGCCAACGCTTTTAAAACTTGTAAGAAAGAAAATGAATCCTAATGCTCAGTCACACTGTCATTTAAGTAGCCACTATCCTCTGCCACTGTGTTTATTTGGTGGAGGCTGTGTTAGTCTCTTGTGGGCCCCAAACAGCCTCTGATGTTCAGTAGGTCTGTTGTCACCAGTCTGTATGATCTGGGCTTGCAAAGCATGATAAAAGCTCCAAGCCTTCCCTCCTTCTCTAGCTGAAGTCTTGCAGCTTTAGTAAAGAGCCACAGGGTAAGTTTTGGTGTGAAGAAAATACTGAAGGTCTGCAAGGCAGAAAATTCAAGAGTCTGGTTCTCTGGTGCCAAGAGAAGCTGTGGGGTTGGCTGAAGCAATACACACATATGTTTTGCACTTGCAAAGACAAAAAGTAGGGGTTGGATTTATTTGCTTGATTGTTTTCAGGTGAACCAGTGCTGTGGAAGCCAACAGAGGTTTATCAAAGCCATGAGCATTGTCATCTGGAAAGGTGAGTACAGGCTTTTGTTGGGCTGAGGTGGGTGGGAGGATGGAAGTCTGACATGGCTGTGTTAGCAGAAGCCAGCAGTGTCAAAATATAAGCAGAGTTGCTCTTAGTGGTATTGCTTGTTCTAGTTGTAGAAGAGTATTTTACTCCTTTGAAGGATGCAGCATAGGAGAGCCCATAGTGCTGTTGCCACGCTGTAAGTTTTGCTGGGGTAAAATACACAAATGTTTTCACCTATTAGATCTATTTCACTGCCACAGCTTGGTGAAGAATCTTGGTTTCACTCTTCATCAGGGGCTGATCTGCTAGAAGGCAGCTCTGTGGGAAAAGACCTGGTGGTCCTGGTGGACAACAGGATGGCCGTGAGCCATCAATGTGCCCTTGTGGCCAAAAGGCCAGTGGCATCCTGGGGTGCATCAGGAGTGTGGCAAGGAGGTCAAGGGAGGTGCCCTCCCCCTCTGCCCTTGTGAGACCTCATCTAGAGTACTGTGTCTACTTCTGGGCAAGGAACTGCTAGAGAGGGTACAGCAAAGGCTACCAAGATGATTAGGGGAGTAGAACATCTCTCTTATGAGGAAAGGCTGAGGGATTTGGGTCTTTTTAGTATGGAGGAGAGTGAAGGGGGATGTTACGATCCGAGTTATTATTTTATATTTTGATTGCGAGGAAAATTCAGCCACTACTCATAGACGACGCGTGAATTTACAAAAAATAACAAGCTTTATGACTTAAACAAGTTACAAGGATTTATTTAGGATTTATACAATTAGCTACTTTGGAGAGAAGAATCGTTAAGAAGAGAAAAGAAGGAGTGAGTAATTAAGATGTTATCACCGTCCGCCGGCCCTGGCCTCTGGCTGTGGTCGGGTGCGTAGGGTCTGTCGCTCCTGCCGCTTCTCTCTCCCGTAGCTGAAGCCGAAGTGCCGAGAGAGGGGGGGTCTCGAAGAAAGCCGCCGCTTCTCCTTTTCTCCTGGGCTTTTTTACACAGGAAAAGAAGAGGGGTCCCTTTTTTGCATAAGTCCCTGATACACACAGACTTCCCGGAGAGGAGTCATCCCTATCTTTCAGTCTTTTCGGTGTCCTGCTACTTTCATTGTTTTGGTTTCTACCATGCACCAGGAGGTGACCTGATAAGCATTCTTATCTTTCAGGTGTCTGTCAGGCATATGGTGAGGTAAACATATGTTAATTGACAAAATGTTGCAACACAGCAGGGAGAAAGGAAAAAAAAGGCACAAACTTGGAATATAGGAAGTTCCATCTAAACATGAGGAGGAACTTCTTGACTCTGAGGGTAGCAGAGCACTGGAACAGGCTGCCCAGAGAGGTGGTGGAGTCTGTCTCTAGAGACATTAAAAACCCACCTGGATGCCATGCTGTGCAACCTGCTCTAGATGAACCTGCCCTGGCAGAGGGGTTGGACTAGATGATCTCCAGAGGTCCCTTCCAAGCCCTAGCATTCTAAAAAAAAATCCTAAAAAACCATCCCAGCACAACATTAAAGCTTGGTTTAAATGTCTATGTTCACTATAGGCTACAGTCGTTAATTTTCAATTGGGTTTTGGGTTGTTGGTTAAAATCAATTACCTGAGAAACACTTCCATTAGAACCTATTCTGCCTCTTGTGAGTTTAGGAAATCTTGGAAGAGGAGGCATGGGAAACATCCTTGCTGGGGAGACTGCCAGCAGCAGGACAGGGTGTTGCCTATGCTGGTGGAGCAGTTTCTCATGCAGCGAGAGGAAGCAGAAGCTGGGACTGAGCAAGGACGGGAAGGGAGGGATCACAACGGGGTCATTAATGTGGCTGTGTAATTACAAGCAAGGAGAGGACTGGTTTGTTAGTCTGTTGACTTTAATTACTTCTGGCAGTACAACCCAAATAAACTGCCCTGCAGAGGGGGCACAGAATGCCCTGCACACCCCAGGGGCAGAATATGTCCTGAGCTCGGAGTACTTTGCTTGCTGGAGACACACAAGATGGCCCCTTCCTGACAAAGCCTGTGGGGTGATGCAGCTCTGCATGCAAAGGCACATCCCGTGCTCATGGCTGGAAACCTTCCACAAGCAAGGAAAGCTGTACCAGGAATGAGTAGGTTTTTTTTCTGATGGCACTAGGGCCTCATCTGATAAATGTCCTCAGGGATTTTAATTTTTAGTACCCTGGTCCTCAATGCTAGCACAAATCCATGAAATACTCACAACTCTGAAAGCCATTTTTACTTCAGAGAACACATAATGTCCTTATACAGTTATAAATAGTTTGATTTTTCTAGAGACAAATACAATTATCCGAGGAAAAAATGACAATGAAGTCTAAAAACTCTGATTGATGCAAAACCTCTCTAAGCTACTCTCAAACGGAGAGAAGTATCCATGCAACAGCCTGGGTTGAGGTTTTGCATATAGATGTCATACACATGCAGATGTTTCTCCATCCAGCAGTCATGGTGTCCTTTCAGATCCCACTAGCAATTTGGTCAAACACTTTATATTGATAGAGATTCCTGCCTCAAACTCATCAGCTGCAGCGTCTGAGACTCCAGCAGTACACTATGTAATGCCCTGAGAAAAGCAACTCACTGATGTGTGTGAATGTGGAGTGAAATACACTCTTTATTAATTATATATATATATATAGAGAGAGAGAGAAGGCATTGAACTGTTAGAGGAAGCAACATCTAACAAATACCTTTCTGTTCAGAGTGGATGAGGTTTGTCATGTTCCCTATGGATTTTATATCACTGTAGAAATATTAACTTTTAGGCTTGTTTTTTATCCTTTGTGTTTTGAACAGAGTCTTTATGTAGAATACAGTGATAATAAGAGCCAGGCTCTCCAATCAGGGGTACAACCACCCAACTTCTCTCCAACACATCTATAAACTATTTCCAGCTTCCAGGGCAGCACTAATGCCAGTGCAATTGCAATGCAGCATTACAAGGGGAGGTCACGCTTGGGAGTGGAAAAGGCATTGTTTCAAACCATGGTTTTAGTGTCCCTGAGGTACTCCTGAAGCAGGACCACCTCTTCAGTCCATCTCTTGCTCCAAATGGTGCTCCAGTGTAAGTCTTGCTTAAGGCCTGGGGCCTGTAGGGCAGGAGCTGAAAAAGAGTTGGCTTGCAGGGAGCCAGGGTAGGTCTGCCACCACCCCACTCCTCTTAGCCCTGTGCTGGGGCTTTGAGAGGGACAGCAGTGCTCCAGGTGACACTGAAGGCAGGGGGCTGCTGGCTGCTTCATGGTGCAAAAGATGCCCATGCTGGGGAGGTCATGCCCCCTCCCTGGTGAATTCTGCCTGTTACAGGCAGGGAAATGGGGTGTGATTAGGGCAGACATTTTTATAATCTGTCAATTTTACAGCCTATGGGCTTCATTCAAGCAAAAATTCTGCAAATATTTAGTACTGGGAGTAATATCCAAAAGCTCCCAATTTAGTGTGTTTAGTCACACAGCTCCAGCTGTTATTACTCCTGGAGTTGGCAGCAATTGGGAACTGGAGGCAGGAACACAGGCAGGCAAACAGACAGGATCCTTCCAGGATGCTGGGTGGAGGAAGGGAAGCAGGAGAGGCAGGCCAGCAGAAGCTTCTGCTGGTGGCCTTTTATAGCATTACAGGTAAGACCAATCAGCTGATAAGGGGGTGGTGCCCAGCACGTCTGCTGGTGATCTCAGGTGAGGCCAATCAGCTGGTAAGGGTGTGGCTCGGCCCTCGTGATCCCTCAAATTATACTGAGGATGACGTTTATGAGATGGAATACTCTGAGAAACTTGCTGTTAATTTCAGCAAGTGCAACTGCCTACAAGAGACTTAGCAAAAAGCAAGTACAAGACAGAAAAATCACCTTTATCCTGGCCCAAACCAGGACAACTTGTAACTTAAGTGGTAAAGGTCTGTAATAATGTAGAAATAAGCAGCCAGTCTTGGCAGACCATGAGGTACATTTAAATCAAATTTCCCCATCATAAATATTTCATTTTTTATGACAACAAAATAAGTAGCAAGCTTCTACTATATCTGAGCTGGTTTCATTTGCAATGAAAGCATGACTTCTCTTCCCACTGGCAATTACCATGAAACTATAGCAACAGTTTTAAGTTAAAAAATTACTATAATAAAATAACTTAAGACTGTGTAGCAGCTAGAAACAGTGAGCCAAGACTGCCTGACTGGGCAGTTTCATAGACTGCCATCTCTCTCTATGGCCTGCACTTTAAAAGCAGTGTCCTGGTTTGGGACAAGCAGTCATAGCAAGATGTTTAGAACAAAGATATTGCTAGGCCAGATGAGAAATTACAATTAGTACCTTACTTGATCTTACAGTGTTTCCTTCTTTTTCGTTCTTCTAGTTTTTAGTTTCCAGTAAGAGCTGCTTCTCTTTTTCTCCTTAGCCATTTTATTGCAAAAAGCCCAAAGGCCCAGTTTAAAAGAAAACATTTTAAAACACAGGATTAAAACACTCAGATCACTGTATCTAGCAACAGGGGAAAAAAGGCACAGCAATTTACACAGTTTTACACACCAATGTGTATTTATTTGGAAGTACATACACATTATGTCTTACTGCAGTTTAAATGTAGTTACTACAGCTGAAGCTCTGGGATGGATGATTAGAGGTTATTGCAGCTCTGCTGCCTCCTCTCTTCTCCCACCAGCTGTAACTCAAAGCATTCTGAGCCTGTATTTTGGTTGTAGCTGCTTATGGAGGGGAGCCCTAGGTGCCTCACCTCATGAAAATGTGCACAGAATTTGACTTGAGAAGGTGCTGGGCACACTAACCATTTTAGATAAGCAGCACTCACACTGAGGCTGGTTGCCAGCTCTTTAAAAGGATATTATGTTTATAAGCACTAATGCACAGGGGGTTATGAGAGCAACACAAATTCTTTGCATCTCGTTCAGATGATCCAGGGCCTGGCTCCCAAAGCACGTTGAGCAGCTGCGAGGGAAGCTACGCAGCAGGGTGTGCTTCCTTCTTGCTGACAGCTGGGAGGGTGTCTGCTGGCTCTGAGCAAGTTTTCTGAGATGCTGTCCTCTCATTTTAAATTCTTACATGCTCTTAAAGTCAGTTATGAGGGAAGGCAATGGGTCTGTCTGTGGTTTAAGGTTTTTGCTTTCTTTTCAAAGGTGGTAGATTTGCCTAGTTGTCTGCAGTTCAACTGCAGGTGACACAGCCCTCCACTCTGAACCTTCCACAGCACCTGGGATCATCTTATCAGAAGTATTTTAAGTGTGCTTAGAAGCAGGGTACAGTTACTGTCAGTTTTACTAGAAGCATAATGTCTAAATCCCACAACAGTCTACAACTCAAACATTTAATTTGGTGCTTATGTACCCTGCTTTTTTGCATCAGATATACCATTTCTTCTATGTTTACCTTACTGTAATTGGTTTAATTCTAATTATGAAGCAGAAAAATTGACTGTTCTGTTTTTAAGTAACTTAATGAACATAAAGAGCTCTAACAAAGCAGCAGTGTGTGAATCTTAAAAACAGTGAATTTTTATTGTATACCATAGTTGCTCTCATGTTTTTTCCTTCCTCAAATGCACATCTGACAGCAATCTCATGAAAACTTGTTGATTTAGGTATGTTCATATATATGGAGTCCACACAAATTTATATTTTTTCTAACAAATTATCACCTTAAAAATCTGGATTGAAACACACCAATTTGCAGCTATGATTTTCCTTCTAGGTGTGAGTGACTGCAGACAACATAGCAGATTTTTCAGCTCTGTGAATTGGGACACTGAGAGTTTGAATCTCACTGGTTTAAAATAGTGAAGACTGCTGAGGACTGGATAATTTCTTACATTAAACATAACTGTAGTGCTAAAAGTAATATTTTTGTTTGGACTTGGATGAATGTCAGAGTAAAGGATTCATAACTTGTGTCCCACTCTACACCTGTACTGTTAGTTATTTTTATGTATAGGCCTATGGTTCTTCCTATGTCATAGAGAAGATGTACCCACTGCCTCCAGCTTGCTGAGTACCTGAAATGCCAGGAACAGCTGGGCAATAGTCTTTGGGGTGACCGCAGGACACTGCAAGATCTCGAACGCCTGTGCTGCAAGCGTTCATTTTGCGAGGACGCGGCGCTGACCGCTTCGCGGAGACGCCGTTTCTCCCTCCGCTACCTGACACACCTGCTGTGGGACGCCATCGCTCCCTCCCTCCCTGCGCCTTCACCTTCCCTCCCTTCAGCTCTAAAAACGAGTCCGGGAGGACGAGAGACACGGACGGCAGACACCGGGACGCTCCCTGCGGACACCGGGGCGCTCTCCTTGCAGCTACAGGGACGCTCCCTGCGGACACCGGGGCGCTCTCCTTGCAGCTACAGGGACGCTCCCTGCAGACACCGGGCCTCCCCCTGCACGCACCGGGCGCTACCTCAGGGAGCCACCGCCCTCACTGCCGTTGCCGGGAGGCACGAAGTGGAGCCGCCTCCTATTGGCTGCCGCGGGGAAAAGAAGCGCGTTCATTGGCTGAGCGGCTGGAGCGGGCGGCTTCTTCTTCCGGGTTCCGAGAGGCGCCCGAGCCGGGCTCTGTTGCGGGGGGCGCGGTCGCGGTCGCCGCCCTCCCGCTCCCTCCTGCCTCACCGGGGGGTGTGGTGGAGGAGCGGCAGCCGCCCCCGGAAGTGACGGCAGAGCGGCTGTCGGTGACGCAGTTTTCCCGCGGTTTGAGCGGCGGGGTGGGGTGCGGGAGGGGAACGGAGCCGCAGATCGGCGCCGCCTCGTTACTGCCGCCCCCCACGGGCGCTCCCAACGGCCCGGTCCAACCGCCGCCCGTCCGCGCGCAGGGCCGCTATGCCGCCCAAACCCCAACGCAGGGCGGGCGCCGCCAGGAACCAGCGCGCCAGCCCCGACACCGGCTCCGCGCCGCCGCCCGCCGCCCCCCGGTAAGCGCTACCGCGGGGTAGAGGGAGGGACGGCGGGAAGGATCGGCGGAATGGCTGGGGTTGCCAGCCCCGCAGATCTGCGCCCGGTGTCCGTGCTGCTTAGCTTCCCGGGCTCTTGTGAGGGGTGGGGCGGTGTCACCCCGGGGCGCCCTGCAGCAGCCCCGCTTGTTCCCTTAGAGCCCTGTGGAGCGATGTGCTGCGCGGGGTAGTGATGGCTTTTGCTTTCCTCAGCCTGGAAGTCGGCGACGCGGACTTCGTTGTGCTCTGCGATGCTCTGAAAGCTTCGGAGAGCGTGAGGGAGAAAGCGTGGAAGACGTACGAGAGCTTATCGGCTATGGATGGAGCTCTAGTGAGTACCTGCCGCTTGTTGTAGTGTCTGCCCTGTGCCTGCCCGGCTTGAAATACTGAATTAACTTTGCTGGACTGGGGACCAGGTGTCTTGCAACCAAGGCTTGTGCAGTAGGACTTCGATTTTTCCAAGTGCAGTTAGTTTGAAAGTGGATGTTGCCGTAAGCCTCGTGATAGAAACTGCTTTCTATATATCTCTTTTCTTTGGTTGACGTTTTCCAATAAAAGTATGGACTCAAGAGTTATTTTTAGATTACTAATAAATGATAGTCGAAAACAACACCATGTGATCAGCAAACTCTTCAAACTCCAAGTTATTTGAAATATGTCTGAGTCAGCTCCGTGCAGGTCATTACATCACATGTTTCTTCCCACTGCATCCTTCTTTACGAGGCTGCAGAAAGGGTCAGGGAGGACTGTTGCAGAGAAAAGGACACTTGTATGTTAAAACTTTTTTTCTGTTGCATAATGTTCATCTGTATGTACTTATTGTTGAGGTAGGTCTGTTCAAAGTTCCTGGGCACAGAGGAACAGATTAAAATACTCTATCCTCTCTTTTTTTTTTTATTCCTTCCCGGTGTATTACTGCTGTCTCAACAAGCTGACTTGGGGATTGGCTACAATACAATTAAGTCATGACTGAAGTTTTGTTATGCAGACCCAAATTAGCTAAAAAATACCTAGCTGGGCTGTTCTAGTCACATTGTGTGTTTGTTTTGACTTCTGCTTATTCTTCTGCAGCTGGAGCTGGCCTGCCACAGCTCTGCTGTCATTAGTAATATATTCCTCATTGTCTGTGGCTTTGAAACCACAGCATGGGTACACCAGGTCTTCATGCATCTGAGTTTCACAACACAGTACAGTAAGAGTGAGGGAGAGAAGCTGTGTACAGCTCTTTCAGTAACTGATGCAGTTTCTGCTTGTGGATGTTTCCAGGAAGCTTTAAAGCATCATTGAGATCCTCTACATGAACTGAAACAGAAGTAGGTTTAGTAAGTGAAAAAAACAAGCACGTTTTGGTATGCAAGATTCACTGGCAGGAGAAATTTTCTTTTCACTGATCATTACTGGGCAGTGGCCAGATAAGACACGGGGCGTTCACAACCCCTTCATCATCTGGAGATGACCTCCTTTACCTAGTCAGAAAGGGACAATGACCAGATCTTCATGATGACATAGCTAATAATTAAGTGCTATTGAGGCCTTTCAGTGTATAGGAAGAAGCCTACATTACACGTGATTCAGTCCAAGGCCTTTTTCTCCAACTTTCTGATGGATCAGCAAGGTGTTGAAATGAGGAAGCTGGCAAGCATGTGCCTCCACAGGGACCTGGCAGGCACTGGAGTTGCTGCTCCTAGCAAAGATCAGTGCAGGCTTTGTTTGAGTGTGAAGTCAAGCAAATAAATAACCTAGCTAATTGCTGCTTCTCTTTCCAAGTCAAGCAGTTGTCAGTGGGAGCAGGGATTCTCAGGGTGACTCTATGGTTCATGTTGCAGGGACTCAGGGAGGCATTGGAGGATGAGAGGGGAGATTTAAATGCCCACTCCTTTCTCCCTTGTGGAAGAGGTAATGTGTTGGAGGGGCTGTCCCAGGGGCTTGTCCTGCAAACACCAGTAAATGTTTTAATCAGTGTGGTTCAGTGCTAGCCTGTTCAGTTTTGAACTGGAACAGAAGCAGCTGCTTATGTATCTGGTCTCTGTTCTCAATCAAAAGGGAAATAGCAGGACACCACTTGAGACAAATACCTACCAGAACACTTCTGTTTAACTCTGTAGCTTGTTTGACTGGAGGAAGCTTAAATCATCAGACCACTAATGGAAATAGAGATATTATTAGATAATAAACCCACTCTCAAACCATTTACAGAGCATGAAGACATGAAACTATACTTTCTCTGACACACTGGTCTTGTTCTTTGTGGTTGATCTCAGCATTGTGCCTGCCAAGCCTCTGGGGATGTGAAGGGGACTTGTAGTACTAACTAGGAAGCAGTGTGGCCCAGATATAAGGTACTGTGGTAACTGGCAGAAATTTAAGGTGCAAATGTGGGCTTGGACCTAGTCGGAACATGTGCTGTATAATTGCTCAATGAATATTTAGCAACAAGTGAAAACATGTATTAGTACTGTCCTTTTTGAGTCACTTAGAGTATGTGTAATCATGTGCATAGATGCTCTGCAAACCAGATAGATGCAACTTAAAAGTATAAAGCAATTATTTTTTGTACAGGCACACAAAAGATTGATATAATGTAGTGACCTATCAGCCTAAGTGTGCCTGCACTTGACTGAGACACTTTTGTGAGAAACTTTGCTGATCAGTCAGGATGGGAAAGGTTGGCATTTGCTGTTCCCTAGAGTGAATCCTCTGTACCAACACCTGCTGAAGCAACCAGCATCACCAAAACTGGCTGACTCATTGCTTTTTTCCTGCAGGATGTCACACTTTTCCACACTGATATTTTTTAACTTCTGAATCTTTGAGCTACTAATGATCCTAATTCTCTCTGAAATGTCACCTTATCTTCCACAGCTCTGCACTGTAGCTTTTCTTACACCGCTCTCAACTATTTTTTGCAGCAATTTGAGTTAATGATACAGAGCTTCACCCTGTCATGGTTGGGCTTTGTCATGGTTGAGTCTTTGAAACAGCTGAACCCCTGTAAGGGATGTGGGGGGAGAGAGATAATTACAGTTTCTTTCTGGAAAACGAGGCCGATGAGACCTACAGAGATTGTTTAAAACACTCCAACTGTCTGTTAGAAGTGTTAGTTTCCTTTGTAAGGGATGCTGAAGCTTTCCACTGTGACAGCCAGAGTTTAATTATACCCTTCTGTTATGAAATAGTAACTTGAAATCTCTTGGACAAAACCCCAAAGGCTGGTTCCAGAAATGTTGTACTGAATCAGTACTGTTGGTGCATGAGATGCATATGTAGAAAGATGGGGTTTTTTATATTCTTTTTATATCCGGTGAACTCCCACACAAGTTTATTGTAAACATGGAATTATATATATAAATAAAAGCTTTTGCATTAGTGTCACACAATGACTTTTTGTTCTTTCAGTTATTTATCTCGTTTGCCAAACCAGGCTACCTAGGTAAACAAAATGTTTGTTTTGCAGTTGTAGGTTTTACTGTCTTAATTTCAAAACCCTTACACACCATCAGTTGTTGGCTTAAAACTTGGCTCTGATGCTTGCTGCTGTTGTACCTTTTGTACCTGTCTTAAAACCGATATTATGAATCAATAGTGCCTGTAAACTTGAGATGAAGTAAATAGATTTAATGGTACTCTGGTGAGCAGTAGGTGATCTTGGTGGAAGAAAGACTAGGGTAGGTCCAAGAAGCCATATTAATACTGCTAGGAAAATGTTCTGCTACTATTTGTTTTGGTAAAGAATGGTTAAATGGGAATTTGAGTAGAATATTGGGTGATGTAAGCAGGAAAAAGATAATCAAGTGAATTATTTCTTAGTATATTGGCAAGAACCAATGTGAGGAACAGATGACATGGTGACTAAAAAATGGAACCAAGCTTCTGCTAAGAATAGGACCTTGAGGCATAGGATCTGGTGTGCTTCAGCCTCATCAGCCCAGCCTGCTGCAGTGTGTGGAACTTAAATTTTTTGTTTGCTGTTTATAGCAGTGCTTGGGAAATGTGGCTCACTGTTTTCCTGTTCAGCTGTTCAGACTCAGGAATTCCTAAGTCATTGTAAAGTGTCTGTCTAACCCAACATAAAAAATTCTGATGATGAAAGATCTACAGTTTGCATAGTTACTCCTTCCTACTTTAACCTTCTTTGCCCATTTTTTTTCTCCAAATACTATACTAATCTGTTTCTGTGTTGCAAGGTTGCCCTATATAGATCCAAAAGTTAGTATTTAGCAGGCCAAATGTTCTCAATCCATAAACATTTAACATTTAAATTAAATTGGTTCCCTTTGGTTGTAGTTTTTTAGGAAAAAGAAAACATCAGTGTGCAACCACCTCATCCTTATGTTTAAAAGACACGGAGAGGCTTCTTGCTTTTGGCAAAAGCATGAAGCACGTATGAACTATTTTCTCTCTAGTGTATGGTCTGTTATTTATAAAACTGCAGCTAAACTTACCCTGAATCATCTGAAGCTTTGGGTGTGTGAGCAAAATTATAGATCTTTTAGGATCCTTGGTTAATAAACAAAAAGCAAAGTGCTACTGAAAGTCCCAAAGCAAACATAAATTTTAACCAATGCATCTTGCTGGTGCTATTCGGTATCTTAGTAGCAGATGCATTGCATATTTGCGTTGTGCTCTTGCATCTAAAAAGCATAATTTACTGGCATGTTTGTGTTGTGGTGGTTTTTTTTTACTGACCATCCTGGGGAAAGATTGATGTCCCCTTCAATCTTGCTGTGTGCAAGAGGAGTGTAGTGGGAAGTGTTCATATCAAAAGAACTGTTTGTTAGTTCAATATTTTCCATTGACTTCCATAACTTTTAGTTAGTATTATATTTGAACTTGATTTAATCTGTTGAGAACTAATGGCAATCTTCCATTCCAGGCAGTGTTCAACAGAAAATTAAAAACCTTTATTGCTGAAAAATGGAGAATCTTCCTTGCTTTACACAGAACTTATATTCAGAGTGGGTACAGTATTCACTTTCAGAGTTTTTTCCTAGAAAATTTTTCCTACAGGTTTTCATTCTGATCAGTCCTCTATTGTGAATTCTTCTTGGTTCTTTTCCTCTGTCATCTTCTTGTCCTATAATCATAAACATATCATTGAAGGTTTCCTGTACCATCTGGCTAGTTCTCTGTATCGATTAGGACATGGTAGCTGAGGTTTTAGTGAGCCAAGAAGATTGACATCTTCCTCTTCAAAAGTTAGGTTTTTGTTATTTACAGGGTGACATCCTGTATGCCATTTGAATCAAATACACATTGCATTTTCCTGTTTCTAATTTCTCTTGATTTTTTTTTACACAACATAATTGGAAGTTTCTATTCCTGGATCGCTTTAGTAGGCTCTCATCAAAACTGTTACCAGTGCTGGCAGAATAATAAACATCTCTCACTGCAAAATAAAGCTGAGACTTCCTGTGACCATGACTGGTTTAACACTGGAGAACCTCTTGAGGTATAAAAGGGAAGTTATTTCTCTTAGTATGTTTAACAATGTCTGGAAAGAAGAGAGGCAAGAATCCCCTTTCACACTAGTTAGTTTGATCATTTTAGGTCTATGATTCCTCCAGGTTGTTTTCTCTGGATTTTTGCAAACTGAAAGCCTACTAAAATAGATTAAATAGTAGTAAGCCTAGAATGGGAAATAAATACTTGAAATATTTGGGTTTGCAAGACTTTTAGATCTTTCCTATGGGAAACTCTTTATTCAAGACAACTAAGCTTCATTGCCTGAAGTTATAGCATTGGGTCCCCAGAATTCTAAATAAAGAAAGGAAAGAAATCTGTGAAGGCCGCTAGATGCTAAATAATCTTTGTGTTAATGATTGGTAGGCTTTGATTTATGATCAGTTGAAGTAAGATCACTGGAATTCATCTTACTGAGTATAACAGCCAAGGACAAATGCTGAGCTTTTGTCCTGCCCATTTTCTGTAGCGGGGCAAAGATCTTGAGTCAGAATGTGGTCAAGAAGAAAACCCTCAGAAATTAATTTCTGGCTGTGAATTTGTCTTGCATCCATTCCCATGCCCTCAGGTCCATCTGGGATGAATTGTCTGTCTTGGGCTGTAAATAAACTTAATTTCTGTCATAGCATTGGCTTCCCTGGAGTTATGATGCTGCTACGTTTTTGTTCTGCGGTCAGCTTTAACTCATTTGTGTAGGAAAGAACTTGAGGAGGTCTGTGAGCTTTGGGAGGGAAGGGATATGAAGAGGACAGTACTCAGGAGTCTGACTTGTCAAGATAACCTCTTCTTGTATCTTCCCTGCTTCTCCTACCCCAAGATGTTTATATTTTATGTATTAAAGTCACTGAAGTCTTCATGGGCAGATAGTCTTATTTTCTGAGAGAACTGCAGCTTACCTGTGTCTTTGGGTGTTTTAACCAACTGTAGCTGGTGGGATGGTCTCAGTGTGGTGGTCTTTCATGTTTTTCTTTCTTCCCTCCCTCAGCTGATAGTAAGAGGTGGGCATGCTCAGGTGCTGGTCACCTTTTCCTTGCTACTAGAAAAAGAAAATCTGTTTATCCTGGATTCTGTGTGGGGTTTCTTTTTTTGTTTTTTTGTTGTTTTGTTGAGAAGGTGCCCAAAGCATCCTGTAACATCAGGAGTGGATAAAGGACTAGTCCTGTTATTAAGAGTTCAACTCATTATAGTGGCTTCAATCTAGTGGACTGATTGTCTGTCACTGAGTTTGCATCTTCTTTAATGGTGGAAATAAATAAATTATTACCTCAAACCATACTAAAAAAGGAGTATCAACATGGTCCTTGCAAAACCAGACTTCAGTCTTGCTAAATAAGCTGTTGCTATAGTCTTCAAACCATTTATCCTCCCAGGACAGAGCTAAGGTGCTTAGGAGAGCCTTGTTTGAATAGGCAGCAAACCAGGAACAATTTCATGACTTCTAGCACTCAGTCTGCCTGCCATACGAGACAATGTCTTTACAGAACAAGGTAATGATCTGAGTTTGCAGGAGCATGAAGTGAAGTCAACTTATTTATTAAACATAGTCAGCTGATTGCAGTGGCTGTGGTGTCATAGAATCAAAGAATGGTTTGATTTTTGGAAGGGACCTTAAAGGTCATCTTGTTCTAAATCCCCTGCTTGGGCAGAGAGACCTCCCACTAGAACAGGTTGCTCAAAGCCCCATCCAGCCTGGCCTTGAACATTTCCAGGGAACAGGTATCCACAACTTCTCTTGGCAACCTGTGCCAGTGTCTTACCACCCTCACAGTAAAGAATTTTTTCTCTTATGTCTAACCTAAATCTACCTTCTTCTAGTTTGAAGCCATTACCCCTTACCCTGTTACTTCATGCCAATGTAAAAAGTCCCTCCTCAGCTTTCCTGTCAGCCCCTTCAGGCACTGGAAGGCTGCTATAAGATCTCCCTGGAGCCTTCTCTTCTCCAGGCTGAATAACCCCTATTCACTCAACCAGTTTTTGTGGGAGAGCATGTGTGCTTGGAAGGTGAATAGTCATCTTTCTTGATAGGTCACTAGCTAAGCTTGACATTCAGAATTTTTTACAGTGCATCACAGACATTTTAATGCAGGAAAATAGACATTCCCATCCTACCAGATGTTTTTTGTTCTTATGATACCTGGTAGCTGTCAGCAAAGACCTTTATGTTATGGTGGTATATGATTGTACATAAAATACCTAAACATGGAAGATTTCTAATAAATAAAGTGGTGATGACTATTTCATGTAGCCAAACACAGCTCAGTCTGTTGATAGGCCCTTTCAAATTAGTTTCCTGCTGTACAAAGTGTTGCAGTTCAGAGAAGCATTCAAATAGGACTGTGGGAACACAGTAGTAGTTTAAATGGGCAGTTGCCATGTTGTTGAAGGTGGCTGATTGATTTTCAAACCTGTACTATAACTCTTATGACTTTCACAAACCAGTAAAACTTTTTATTCTTTGGAGGAGGCCACAACTGGTTTTCATGGATGGATAAGCACTGACCCGAAGAAAGAAACAGAGCAACTGCAAAAAACTATGTAATTGTTGGCAGTGTTTAGTGAAATTAGCTCTGATAAGTGTTTGTGGCCCTGCTGGAGAATAAAGTTCACGAGTAGTTGTTGCTTGTCCTTGTAATATTTTTAGATTTCTTTCTTATTACTTCTCATCTGATTCCCTAAGCTTCAGTGTCTTGTTCTGGTCAAGTATAGTAACTTTAATACTAATGGCTTCTGGTTTGCATGAATGGAACCAAAACTTCTGTTTTGAAGCCTCGCTGAATTGTATGGGTAAAATCATCTTGTACTCTGGGAGTAGGGCTTGAAGTGCTTGGTCTTTCATCTGTAATGTTAAAATTGTAATAGTTCTCAATTATCCAGTAATTTGTTCTCACAGTAGTATGTTTGCTTGAGGGTGTTGCTTTACCATTTCTGATCTAATTTGGACAAGTTAATGCTTTCCATATATTACCAAGTTTTATTGCATAGTGAAAATAAATTTTTTTTTTTCTTTTTCTAAAAGGTTTATAACAAAAAGAAGGAAACATGGGGAGTCTGTATCTTTATTGTAGCAATTGATCTGGATGAAATGACATTCACTTTCACAGAGCTTCTGAAAAGTATAAGCATAAGGTAAGTGATTTTAAGGGTTTGAATTTAGAGTTTAGCAATTAACTAGTCAGCATTTTTATAGAGAGACTGTTCTAAAAGTCTTGTGAATATTTGTGCATATCAGGCTAGTTCATTTTAAAGTGAAAGTTACTTATTGGCAATTATATGAGTGTTTTGGTAAACAGGGAATCTTGCTTTCTTATTTGAGTTGAAGGTGCCAATGATACTGCTTTGATTCTGCTGTGACTGGCTTTGTTATACAGCTGATTCTTGTTCTGATTCTTAACTTTCAGTCTTAATCAGTTTAACTTTCTTTTAATTTACATTTAAAATAATTTGCTTTCCTTCTATTTATCAAGATTTTCTGTAATTTTTTTTTCCAACAGGAGGCTTAGGTTATATCAAGAAGTAGAAAAAAAATTTACTCTTCAAATAGTTTGGCAGCATGCTCCTCTTTTTCAAATGTTTTAATACCAGTCTAAAATTTTGTACTTTCATACATGCTTTTTGCTAGCAGATAGTTATTGTTGTATATACACAAAGTTTGCAATACAGGATTAAAGATTATAGGACAGTGTCTAGTTTTGAGGTAAATTTAGATGGAAACAGGAATAAGGTTACCTTGTGTTAGATTCATCTAAGGAAAGAATTCCAGTGCACTCTGCCTCATAACTGTGCCATGTGTCAAAAGTGTGTGCAGGAGCAGAACCTTCAGGTGCTGTAGGGCAGGAGGCATGGGCAGGACACTGGATATATTGTGGTGGTAGCCCCAGACTTTGTCCAGAATATCCTTTTCCTGGAAATCATCTGCTATGATTACACTTCTCCATACCCCTTCTACCTTGCATCATCTCCCAGAACAGCATTCAGCTCCTGTGTTTTGACTTAATCTCTTCAGTCTCTTGGCTGACTTGGAACCACGTGGATGAAATCCAATTGCATTTGTGCATCAACATTCAGCGTGTTCCACCTGAGTACAGATCAGCTTGCACTGCAGACTGAGACTGTTTCCCTTAGGGTTTCTAAGAATAAGCTATTACTCTGTTGATTTTGATTTTAGCAATATTCAATTGCTTGTTAGCCCTGGGCTTTTTGTCATGTATAAGGTCAAATTGGCAGGGATTTCTATCAGTCATTTTACAGCCTAGAGCCACACAGGTATATTGGAAAGATTCTTCATTGTCTGGTAAAAGAACTCTTAAATGAACTTCCTACTTGTTTTATATTCTGTTTTTTTAAACTGACGAAGATCAAAAAATATCTCATAATACTGTATTGTGATAAAAGATCAAAATAGTTTTATATTGCTGAAACGGTTGAATATATTTGATAGCTTCCTCCTCATTCATTTTTGCCAATCTGCTGATTTTGGTTATGAACACGATAAGATGCTTTCCTGATGGTCATAATATTACACCAATGTCTAGGGAAAACTTTGATACCCCATGTAATGGTATTTCACAGAATCACAGAATTGGCATGTTTAGAAAAGACCTCTAAAAACTCCGTGTCCGACCCTCAACATCCCCCCCACTCCCCAGTAAAATAAGATGTTATATGTACATATACATCAATATCTGTACAACCCACTAGAGTATGTCCTGAAGTCCCTTTTCTTCACGGGTGTTAAATACCTCCAGGGATGATAATTCCACCGCCTCCTTGAGCAGTGTGTTCCAATGTCTAATTACTCTTTCAGTAAAGAATTTCTTCCTCAGGTCTAGTCTAAACCTTCCCTGTTGCAACTTGAGGACATTTCCTCTGGTCCTGTCATTATTCACTGGAGAGAAGAGGCCACCACCCACATCCCTAGAACCTCCATTCAGGAGGTTTTCTTTCCAAAGGGTGAGGATGTCCTTGTCCCCAGTATCTGTTGTAACACTTGAAATTCCACATAAGTGAACACATGCATGTTGGTTTTCATTTCTAGGTCACTGTAGCATGGATGGAGCCACTGTTCATGTTCTTAGAGTAGAAAGAATATTTGTAAAGTAAAACTTTTAGGAAGAACAGAAGGGTTGAGGTATCCATGTTGGATATTTGTGTTTTACTGGCAGAGCAAGGAAGAAAGATGTGTCTAGGCAGCAGTGTCTGGCTTCCAAAGATAATATCTGTGCTCGCCAAAAAAAGTCTTATTTCTGTAGCAGAGTTCATATATCCAGGTGTCTCTGCTGTCTAGTTGAGCATTCCTACATCTGGATAGTGTAAAGGTGGGTCTTGAGGTGGATGAGTAGTGTTTCCCAAGGCAAAGTCCTTGGTCACTGTGAGTTGTAGTAAGAAATTCTTGGAGTCCATTGATGTAAGGCAATGGGTTTTGGTGAGTATTTTTTTTTTTCTTATAAAATCTGTTTCAGAATTCTCATTCTCAGAATTGTGATGATGTGTCATTTTTCTTTTTATTTTCAGTGTATGTGCATTTTTTCAGTTTCTCAAAGAGGTGGATGTTAACATGGATACTATAAGCACTAAAGTTGATAGCACTGTATCAAGGCTGAAGAAGAAATATGATGTATTACTTGCACTATACCACAAGTTTGAAAGGTAGGATATGTTTTTTTCATTTTGAAATCATTAATACCTTACTGCTGTCAACATCTGAGTATTTAGATTTTTCAAACTGTACATTAGAAGAGGCTGTTTAAACTCTTGTCTGCTAATATTTACAGAACACTGAAATGGAACCGTTTACATATGTTGAATAAACACATCTTCCCTTTTATTCCAGAACTATTACAATGCTTTGTTAAACAATCGCCTTGCTGCAGTGTAAACAATGGTTAAGAGTAGCATGTTGTGCTGGCTACTCCCTTCATTAAACTTTTTGCAGCTACAAAGAGGACTGTTTTACTATCTAATATTTCTTTTTAGTTAATGAATTTCCTACTTCTAACTGCCCACCCCTTCCCAAGTTCAGATCCTAGAGGTTCTTTTTAAGGAGCTCTGGAAAGAAGGAAAAAAAAAAAAGAGAAAAAAAAAAAAAAAGAAAAAGAAAAAAGCACAAGTAAGATAGATTCTCTCTACCAGATCTGGAACTGAAGGCTGCTTGTTCCAGTGTCAAAGGGTATTGCAAAGCTTACATTATTAATAATTCTCACTTGTAATCAAGGTAAATTTCCCAAGTGGTTTAGCTGACCGTACAAAAAAAAAACCAAAGGACATTCTCTGTGTACAGAAAAAAATGAGTGTGCTAATGGCAGAGTTCTAAGAGCTTACTGTGTGTAACTTGAAAATCAGGAGACTGTCAAATAGATGCTTTTTTGAGTTGCTGTTACTCCAAGGTGGTAATTTGCTGCACTCTCTGTTTTAGTGTGAAGCCAGAGAAGGCTTTAGATCGTTTTACAGGCTAGTATGTGCTAGCATAGATGCATATTGGCAAGATGTAATATCCTCTGAGTTAATTTTGAATTGCTCTGTGAAATTCTATGCTGCACATACCAGTAGCAACTGCTTCATTTTATTAAACATGGATGCATCATTCCATAATGTTTCCATTTGATACCGTTGCTTCAGAATGCTGTGGTATTTTTCACCTACAGGCGTTTTGAGTGGCTGTAACATTTTGCCTCCCAAACCACAGGAGACTCTCAAATATACCTTAAATGACCCTTGAAAGGGGTAGCTGGTCATTCCTTGGTAATTTATAGAATCAAGGCATAAACACAAGTTTTATTTGCCTTTTCAAAGTCCAGTCACTAACACTTCTGGTTATCCTGGGTAATGTGTATGTCACGGTAATTTTATAAAGTTTATAGTTGCCTTAAAGCTATGAAGTTTTTGGAAATTGTGTAATAATTTGCTTTTAGTAATTGCAAGTCTTTTCTGGTCTATAAAAGTGTTATTGCAGATTTACACAGGCACGTTCTGCTTTTTTGTCCCTCTAACTCTTCTTCACTTGCTTACTTTTTTGCAACGTGAATTGCAGTAAGTTTGTTTTTTTTTAAACGGGATGTGAAAGATTTTTTCCTGTTTTGTTTTTGAATAAACTGAATTTATTTATTGACATGTCATGTTCCTAGAATAATTAGGAAGCAACACTACATTCCGGAGCTTGCAGCAGCACTGCAGAAATAAATAGTAAAGGTTTTAAAATGTCCTTTTATAGAGTGCTCTGTGCAGTGGTAGCACATACTTTGCTGTGTTTTACAAGCCACAAATCTTGTCTTTCTGGAAGAAAACAATAACAAATGTTATTATGCCAAACTAAAATTGTTTTGCTGTTTGAGCTCTGACATAAGCATGTAAGTAACAGCATTATTTCAGCTCTGGCAGGGCTGTAGTTGGTCTGTTGTTTATCTGCTCTCTAAGAGCCAGCATTTTTTAATGTCAGAATAATATTTTGTGAATTAGCATATTTTTTCCTTTATTGAAGTCAAAGATACTACATAGTTTGCTTTAAGGAAAGTGTTTAAAAATAAAATATTTTTATTTTCTAGGACTTGTGGCCTTATTTATCTGGAACAACCTAGTAGTGAGTAAGTTTGACTTTCCTAAATAGCGTTTGTCAAGATAATGAGTTAAAAGATTAAATTCTGACATGTTTTATGCCTTAAGATTAACCTCAGTCATAGTATGTCGTGTTTAATTTGGATTAAGAGGGGATTTAGAATTTCAGTGAGATGATGAGAGTTACAGAAGTCATGTATATATTTGATCACTTCTTCCATAGAGGGTTGCTGCCTAAGGCTAAGGATGGATGTCTCAGCATGGTGGGAATGCCCATATGGAAGGTGTGCTTCCTAATCAGAGCTACAAATGAGTGGATGAAAGGATACCTTAGCAGCTCCCAAGTGAGCTTGCAGTCATGTTGTGACTGGAGAATAGGGCATTAGTTGAAGGCACAAGAGAGAAAATGGATTGTAACAGTTAAGTGAATTATCAACACTCATTTTTTTTTTCCATGGATGATACAGCTATTTCCAGATTCTTGAATTTATTTAGAGACTTGATTTTTTCAGATGTGTACTCTGTAATTACATAGCAAATGGAATGAATTAATTAACTATATGGAAGAAGTTGCATGTTGTCCTAAGTGTTCCATAGATGGAACAATGTTTTCAGAAATTATAATTTAAATTATTACAGAGCTGCTAATGTGATGTCTTTGGTTTTGTGTGTCTACAGGATTTCTGCTGAACTCAGTTCTGTATTAGTCCTAAAAAATTACTGGATTACTTTTTTGCTGGCAAAAGGTGAGATTGATTAAAAGTTATTTTAATGAATATTGTTGAAGTTAATTTTTTTTTTTTGTTTACTTTTTTCTTTTGTTTATATGAGACAAGCACCCTTTTAGCAAATATGCATATTACAGGCCTGGAATGTTTTGACTGTGTGGCTTTTGTAACTATTCAGTAATATTTATTTGTGTGCAATTTGGCTATTTTATTCACTAGTATTGCTTGTATATAAATCTGTATATTTTTAAGCTTTTTAAGTTTTTTTTTTGGTTGGTTTGGGTTTTTTTGGTGTGGTTTTTTTCTTTTTTTATTTCAAAGGTTGGTATTCTGTATTTGAGTCTATTCTGAGTTGCTTTATGGTCTCCCAATATTTTAAGAAAGGATGATTACCTGAAAAGACTAGCAGATTTTTTAAAATACACATATATATACTGTAAATACATATGTTTTGAATTTCTCTTCACTATATACTAGCAACTCCTGCTTCATGAATACTTAGCAGCTTTCACAAATCTATTGTAAGACCACAAAAAGGAGGTGAAGAGGAATTGCACAGAAATGAGGTACATGTAGGTGAAATGGTCTGTACATTATAGTAACTGAATATGGTTACTCCACTATAGTGAAATGAAAAAGAAATCAGGAAGGAGCACTGAGAGGTAGGAATTTTCTGCACAATAAATGTATTTATATGTATGCTAGATCTAGAGCAATAACCCTCTTTAGAATCATGAGTTTTAAAATCAATAGCCTTTGAAGAACACTGGCATCCTGTATGAATTCTGAATTGTAATTGTCAAGTATTATTAAATGAACTTTCAAAGCTTGTTTTTTTTTTTTTCCAAATTACTTCTAAAATTAAGTCAAACATCTCACAAAGGTTTTCTTTAACTTTTTAAATGTTTGCAGGTAAAGTGTTGCAAGTGGAAGATGACCTAGTGATTTCTTTCCAGTTGTTGCTATGTGTCTTGGATTATTTTATCAAACTGTCGCCTCCTGCTATGCTCAAGGAACCATACAGTAAGGATATTAATTAATTTTTATGTTCATTAAGTAGAACCTGAATGGGTTTAAAATTATATTAAGAGTCTCGCTAACATTAATAATTAATATAATAATGCTTCCTAAGCTTATTATAATAGATTTTTTAATGTTTTAGTTTGGATATAGTGAACTTGAATTAAGTTACTTGAATGTGGCAGTTTAATTTTTTTTTAAAAGCAAAAATATAGTGTGTCTTCACTATAGGAACTTATTTTCAGAAGTAACTTTGTGCATTCAGTTTTTATACCCAGTACGTGGATAATCTCACTTAATAGGGAGAGAAAGCAAGCAATTATTGCTAACTTTCAAAGTCAGAATTCTATTTTTGTTGAATATGGAATATGTTGAATCAGCTATGGAATTGATAGAGTGAAGTATTTGAAACCACAGTATATAGAAGACAATTTTTGATTCTAACTAGGTTTGTCTTCTTCTGGGCTTAGATGTGATACTAATATTTATAGACTTTGTTTCTTTGTTTGACAATTAAATACCCACTTGGCTTACACTGTGATAGAGTATATGGTGCATTCGCTGCTGTATTCTTTAAATTCCATATTTTGGAAGATACTTATCTGACCTATGTAATTATTTGTTGCAGGTAAGAACAAATAACACCAAAACTTATTAACTTTTATTCTAATGCCAATGCAAAGAGAGAGTGGGAAAGATTGGGCTTGCTGCAGGGAATTCTCTGTCCTACTTCAGTGCTATTTTCAATTTAAATTTGTCTGTTTTGTAGGACAGACATATGCTACTGCTTGCTTCAGATCATGTACAGCCATATTTGATTTAAATGGACATCTTTTTCAAAGAACACTGAACTGGAGCAACCTGTTTTTGAACTCTATTCCCAGTTTGTTGTTTTTTTTAGTGAACCTATAGAGGCTGGGAGCGCATTGTTAGAAGCAGTTTGATTCTGTGCACTGTATCTTGGAAAGAAATGCTGCTGCTTCAGATTAAATTGCAAATATGGCAGTTGTTATCATAAGTGTTAAAATTCTAACATGAAGCTGTTGTTTGGTGTGTGCAGGTGCTGTTTAAACTGTTAGACAGCACTTCATTCTTTTATCAAATAACACAATGTATTGTTCAAATCCTTGTGACCAAGACAACAAATACTCTGCTAAATGATGTCATGCTTTATGATCTGGCTAAGGCTGAAGGGATTAAGATGCAACCACCAGAATGGCTTATGTAGTTTGTCAGATTTTCTCAGAAGTTATCAAATACAGATGAATTTACAAATAAGAACAGCATGTTGATAAGAGTATCAGCTTTAAAACCAACAATATGTAATGGTATTAACACGTGTTAATATAGTTTACATTTCAGTCTGACAGTATTGAAACCATCTTCTTTAAAGTGTAACAAAATAGAACATTTTTACCACACTGAATTAAGGGGTTCTGACATATTTTTCCAGATGAATTATCTTTTTTTCATATTTGTTGCCTGGAAGTATTTGAGGAAAGGAGGAATACCCAGCAGAACTGTATTCCAGGTTCCCATCACCATGTATGCCTTGTGTAACTGCATTATCCTTCACATATACAGAGTGATGTTATTCTTTTAGCTCCTTGCTTCACATTTCTGTAAAAATAGGAAAACAAGTTACTCAATTGTGAGAAGATAAGGCTTTCCTACCATTGTAAAACCTATTCATATTCAGTGCTCCATACAGAAAGTGCTATTATGTTGTGTTTCTTGCTTTTAAAAAGCAAAAAGTCCACATACTGATACAGGAATTTAAAAATTAGTTTTCTTTTTGTATGTGTTTCCTGTAACGATATTTTCTGTTAGCCAGCTAGACAGATGAAAAGGAAAATATTTAAGAGGAGGATCTGAAAAATCATGCAAAAATTTTATTCTCTTTAGGCTTAAAAATGCAAATCTCTTCTTTCTTAAGACTAACCTTGTTGTTGTTCTCCCTGTCTTTCCAGAGTCTGCTGTGACTGCAGTGGCTGTTAATGGTTCAGCTCGAACTCCAAGAAGAGGTCAGAACAGGAATACACGTACTGCAAAGCAGATTGATACTGATACAAAAGTTATTGAAGTCCTTTGTAAAGAGCATGATTGTAATTTAGATGAGGTAATGCCTGTGTTTTAAGGTCTGATAGATTGTACTGCTATGCCCTGTCTGGAATATGCATTTATTTATATTAGTCTTAAACCTCAGTAGTTGTGCTTGCTTAACTATTCCCTCAAGTTCAGTAATGGAGGTTTTTTTTACCGTTCTGTAGTTTCTCTAGTAGGTAGTTTAAAAAAAACCAAAACAACCCACAGCAAAACCTAATCCCTTTAGTGTGAGTGTTAACTTTGTCAGGGAAACTGAACTGTAAAGAATGCAGTATGGAGTTCTGTGCTGCTACAGCCTGTGGTGTGTGGATTTGTGATCTGATTTCACAGTTTCATCCCACAATTAGAAAATTTACACCACAAGCCCATAGAAAATTGCATTCCCCTTTTCCTTTGCTGATAAATCTATTGCTTTTCTAAAAAGGGACTTTATTTTTTTTTCCATACCCAAGCAGATGATGGAAATAGAAGAGGGCTGGGAAGAGTGCTGTTCTTCCCACTTTAGTCATTTAATGTTTCAGCAATGGGTTGTGTGCTGCATGCTTGCATATCACTACATTATGGATATACAGGCAATTTAAATTTTGCTTTATTGAAAACAAAACAATGCATTACAGAAGTGTCTAATCTAGTATCTTGGTTGAGATGTGAAAAGTGTATGCATGTCTGTGTATTTTGCTAATGCTACGTTTTTTTTTCTTTTTTTTAGGTCAAAAATGTATATTTCACAAGCTTTATTCCTTTCTTGAATTCTGTTGGTATTGTAGCTTCAAATGGACTACCAGAGGTAATTTAAGACAGTTCAACACCAGTACTTTACTTCATGCCAAGTTACTTAAAATTATTTTTATACGTTAATGAAAATCCAATAGGTTCTTCTAAAAGAAAGTGCAAAATGCATCTTTTTTTTTCAGGAATGTGGCTTAGCAGGGATTCCACTGTTCATGGAGCATTTTTAGCTTTTACAGCTGAATTTAATGAATTAATTTCCTCAGGCTGAATCAGTACTTTTGCTCAAAGCAAAGCGTGGCATAAGAATTGCATATCCATGATCTTACTGAAGCTCATAATCTAAAATACAACTATTACAATACCAGGTCTCTGAACTCAGTCTGTAAATGCATACAGTCTTATTATGCACACCCTAATTCAAATGAGATGTCACTGTAGTCATGTTAGAGAGATACCCAAAGGTTTAGGCTGGGTTTTGCAACTGGCAGTTTGGGCTGGTACGTCCATGCAGAAGTACTTTCATCTTACTTGAGTTGTAGCCTGGATGCAGCAGGTCACCTCTGTGCAATTTCATGGAAGAGTGTGCCTTAGTAGGTAATTTCTTGCAGTGTAGTTAGATCCATCATTCTTAAGAGAGTAGGTTTAGCTGGATGTCACCAAGAAATGTGGTAACCTGAAAATAAGCAGCTCTGTAGCTTATCAGACTGAAGGCTTGGAAGATTCAGCCAAGAACCTATTGTGTTCAGCTTCATAGTATACTGGGTAGGGGACAACAGAAAAGATCCACTAAAGATATTAATCTCTTCCAAAATGAATTTCAGGGTATCAGCAGTCTGTTTAGAGTCTTTAAATTATGCTTATATGTAGCTGGGAGGCCCTGTATGCAATGCTAGGCAATGGTTGTTTCACTTCTCAAATCATTGAGGATTTGTGCCCAAGGCTACTCAATTTAAGTATAGAATCAAAATGACCAAAGACTCTTCTGGTGAAAATTGAAGACATATCCAGTCACATGGTCCTTGCTCCTAGAACTTGAGTGCCTGGGGGGATGTTTTAAAACAAAGCAGAAAGTTACAGCTGTATTTCAGAGGTACTCTGCTCATGCCTGTAATTCATCTAACCATCAGGCAGAGGCTGAGATCATCAATAGAATATCTAGTAACATGAGACATTGAAAATTTTCATGAAAAACCAGTGAGGAATTATATAAATTTTAATATTGTTTCCAAAACAAGAAAAACTTCTGAGCTTTATTGCTGGTATTTAATTTGCCTTCACTGTTTGACAGTCAGGTGTTATGGGCTGATGAGTAGATTGATTCACAACTCTTATTTTTGCTGAAGTTTTCTTCCGAGTTAGCCTAGTGCAGCTGTTTCCTTTAAGAACTGGTGGTTTTTGAAGTGAGAATCCAAAGTTTCTAGAAGTTTATGAAATACTGAAATATTTTAGACAAAAAGAACACATAAGCCTTTAGGATGATAATGAAAGGATAATGAACTTTTAAAACAAAACAAATAAAGAACAAATAAAGCAGTGTTAGGAATCTAAGATAATCTTTGATTTAGGAGTCCTAATATCAAAGTTTTCACTGTGAGATCAGTTCAGAGCAAAGTCCTTTGGTGAAGCTAAATGGAGAAGATGAGGAGCAAGGCTGTGTAGGAGATATTTAGAGCTTGCTTTTTCTTGGGACTAAGAGGGGACTAATTAGGTTTCATGTGCACTGCTGTCTGTATGGCAGGAGTTTGCTTGAGCACAGTGTCATGTAGTATGTATAGGGACTCAAGGAACAGATAGTTGAAGTGCCTGCCTACTTATGCAGGAGCACAGCAGCAAATTTGAAGTTGAGGCTAGTATCTGGCCCTGATAAAAAAAAATTCCAGACTTCCAACTAGTCAGTCACTCAAAATAAAACAAACATGTGACTCCTTATAAAAAGGGAGTCTCCATGTTCTTGGTAGCCACCCTTTAAGTACTGGAACATGGCAACAAGACCTCCCCTAGGCCTTCCAGGCTGAACAAACCTAGTTCTTTCAGCCTTTCCTCATATGGCAGGCTTCCTAGTCCTTTGACCCAGCTCTTCTCTGGACTCTTTCCAGCCTGTCCATGTCTTTTTTGTATGCTGGGGACCAGAACTGAATTCGGTGTTCCACATGTGGCCTGACAAGTGCTGAGCAGAGTGGGATGATGACATCTTTATCTTTGCTGGTGATGTCTTTGATGCAACTCAGCATTAATGTTGGCTTTCTTTGATGCTGCAGCATACTGTTCACTCATATTGAGCTTATTGTCCACCACGATTTCTAGGTCCCTTTCCAGAAAGCTACTCCCCATCCAGGTGGATCCCATTCTGTGCTGCACTCTTGGGTCCCATTTTCCCAGGTGCCACACCTTATACTTGTCCACATGGAACATCATAATGTTCTTGTCAGTCCACTCTGCACATCTTTGCAGTTCTATTTCTCTTGTTCCAGGTATTTTTAGCTCTTTTACAGTGTCAAAACCTAAGCTGGTTTTTTTGGTTTTTTGTTTTTTTTTTTTGAAATTCTCATAATTTTTAATTTTTTTCTCTTCTAAAAGCTTGTGCATGAGAAGGGTTATTTCTCTGGGGATATTTCAGCTATTTGTGTAAGATATGACTTTGGGAGCTCCAAGGCAATTTTCTTAGCATTTAAGCATTGTATTCACTTGGTAGGACTAGCTTCTGTCACTCAGTAAATTTTCAGACTTAGTCCTGTAAAATAAAAGGTTTTTTTCAATGTTTTTTTTGAGGTTGAAGTTCTGTCGAAACAGTATGAAGAGCTCTATTACAAAAACAAAGACATAGATGCAAGATTATTTCTGGATCATGATGAAACTCTACAGCCTGATGTTATAGCCTGGTAATCTTTCCATTTACTACTTTAATTTTACAAAAGAAAATGTGAACATGTATTGATTTCTGCCTTTGCCCCCCTGCTGCATGTTCTAAATGGGGTTTACTGTATCCTGTTGACCTCCTAGGTTTGTAGTTTAATTAAGATAATTCTGGCAATCCCAGCCTTGTTTTATGTTGCAGTTTAAGTAATTAGAAAATATGATTGTGACTCTACCAAAAAGTATTTGGAAGCTCTACTCTAGTTCTCACTCTGTGCAAACCTCTGCTGTCCAGGAAAAGCTGACAGCTCATGAGGAGGAGGCTGAGGCCATATTATGCCACTTGATTAGATATGGCCAAGGTGGTGGTATTCCTCTGAGGCCAGCTGGCATGGAGTGGCTTGGGTCTTTTCTGTCTAGCTCCTCCTTTCTATAAAAAGCTGGTGGCATTTGGAAGCTGCCTGCTGGAAGTGGTCCTCAGGCAATTCTTGATTATGGCCTATAGGCCATTATGACCTGTACCCACAAAATGTTTGGGGAATGGTAACAGAAATAAACCATGGATGGTTTAGCAAAATAAGCAGCTGCCAGTGCTCAGGCACATTCTCTGGTGCTGTTCTGTAATACAGATATATTTGAATTCTTTCTGTCATACTCTAAAATTCCTGGCAATTCAACATTTTCACAGCCTTACTTAATGTGAGATCACAGTGCAAGTCTGTGGCAGAAAAATGCTTAAGTTTAAAATTGCGTGGAAATGGAGCTCATACCCAGCTGTATGTCTAATTAGGTTTCTATAAATAGAATTCTAGAAAAAAAAATGAGTGTGAAAGGACAGATTGGAGGTCATCTGTTCCAACATCCTGCTCAAAGCAGATCTGCTTGGGGATTTAGGTTACATTGTTCTAACAACTGTAGTGGTTGGATGTCTAGAAATTTTTAAAAAAGTCTGTTCCATAGTTGTTTTTTTTCCCTGCAGATCATTAAGTCTTTATAGAAAACATTCTTTTTTGAAATACATTAGTACTTCATAAGTTTGTTTTCGATTTCTGTAGCTCACAGTTGGAGAGGACACCACTAAAAAACAATCCAGATGAGGAAATTAATCTTATACTTCCACAGACGCCTGTCCGGTATGAGCATTTTTCTGTTTCATATCCTAACTAGAAATATTCATCTTTAGAGTAGTTGCTTTAACTTTAAAGCAACTCTTTTGTTGTTCATAAAACAGAATGTAGTTCTGATAACTAATAAGCCAGTGAGCATGTACTTAGGGCTTCTAAGTGCCCTGAGTTCCCAGTGAAGTTGTTGAAAAACAGAAAAAGCTTTTTACTGACTTGCCTTAAGAAGTGCGAGACGTCTGTAAGAGACTACAGACTTTGTTCTTGTGAAAATGCAACTTTATATTTCCATGGTAGTAATTCTGTCTGCTATACTTCCCTCTTCCCATCTTTACTCTATCTTCTGTCTTCCTGTACTGATAGCAAATAGAATATGCACAAGTGTTTTTTCTACCATGTTTTTTTTCTTATTGTTATTTTTTTTTCTGTATTGGGAAGGTGAACATTTCAACCTATTTTGGCCTATTAGGAAAAGGGACAGTTGTGATACCATCGTGGTCCTGTACTCAGCACTGGTGAGGCTGCACCTTGAGTACTGTGTGCAGTTCTGGGCCCTGTCTGCAAGAGAGACACTGAGGTGCTGGAGCGAGTTCAGAGAAGGACAACCGAGCTGATGGAGGGTCTGGAGAAACAAGCTCTCTGAGGAGAGACTGAGGGAATGGGGAATGTTTAGTTTGGAGAAGAGGAGGCTGAGAGGAGACCTTATTGCTCTGGTTACAGCTACCTGAAAGGAGGTTGTAGGGAGGTGGGTGCTGTCCTCTTCTCTGAAGTGAACAAGGATAGGACTAGAGGGAATGGCCTGAGGTTGCACGAGGGGAGGTTTAGACTAGATCTGAGGAAGAAATTCTTTACTGAGTGAGTAGTCAGAGGTTGGAATGGGCTGCCCAGGGAGGTGGTAGGGTCACAATCCCTGGAGGTACTTAAAAGCTGTGTAGATGAGGCACTTCAGGACATGCTCTAGTGAGCGATACAGATTGATGTATGTATTTTATTGGAGGGGATGTTGGACACAGTGATCTTAGAGGTCTTTTCCAATGTGGCAATTCTGTGATAGAAATGTGGTATTAATTGGGGACTGATGTGTAGTCAAATGCAGAAAACTTGGAAGCTTGAATTCAGTTAACCAAAGGAAAAAGCATTTGCAAGGTTTTTTTCTGTGTGCCACAGTTTTTTGGCAAAAGCAGCCTTTTTTGCCCAATGGTACTCAAGAACCAGCCTGCTGTGTCACTGCAGTGCCATGTCCACATGCTATGTTTGTTTGGGCAGTCATACTTAGGCTGTCAGGTCTAATAAAATGGGACAGTATTCTTGTTCCATGCTTGCTGTGTAAACTCATTTAATTTTAGCATGCTGCAGAGATGAGAAAAGTTAAAATATTTTACCCTTAATTATTACTTTAGTTTTCTCTGATGAGTATATTTTTTTTTTAAAGTACTGCTACAGTGTTGATCTGGTTGTCAAAGAATGAATTAGACTCTGGGCTTTTGTGTCCATAAATGTACTAAATGCCATCTGCAGAAACTAATTGTTTTCTAGCCAACAGAGCAGTAAGGTTCTGAAAAGCTTTGTCATAAAAAGAAATATGCAGCTGAAACAGATATTAATATGTATATAAAAAAACTTCAAATCTCCTGTGACTACAAAAGTCTATTTGATTGCCTCAGTGGTCTTATGCTTCTTTAACTGTTGTTGATGTTTTCTTAACTATAAAGACAATTTTGTCTTTTAGTTCCCAGACTTATGTGTGGTATTAGGAACTAGATGCATTCATTAGATAACGTGCAGTTTTGCCAATGACCTTCTCATTAAATACAAATAAATTTTTTCACGAATACAGATAGCTTGTAGTTATCAGTTATACTGTAAAAAAAAAAAAAAAAAGTTTAAAAAAGCTCCCTAACACTGTGAATGATGCTTTGTTATGTTCTAGACATGCAAGTCTTATTAAGAAAGCCCAGGACCACTAAGTTTCCACATTGTTAAAAATACAAAATGTGCTATGCCAACTCTGATCTTGATAGGAGGTCCATTGAGGTGTTTAGGTTCTCTTCACCTGTGCTTGACTTTGAGTTCTCCAAAACTGATGCAGTTTGAGACAGTTTAGGTGAAGGCTTACACACCAGCAGTAACTGTTTCTTAAGCCACAGAACTGTCACTAGATGGCAGTGAACCTTTGATAACCAGCATAGAGTGGAAAGTGGATCATTAACTCTCCCTGCATTAAATAGAATTCCTTACAGGTTCTCTTGAAAGCACCGTACTTATTATTATTTGACTCTTCTTATAGTGTCTTCTTCAGGGATCTAGATACTTAGGATCTGCTCTAAAGCCCCCTGAAATTGGTGAGAATCTAATAATAATAATCAGTGGATATGTATCTCATAATTTATATAGAAAACAATAGATAAAATGGCTAATTACTGGATCAGAACATAATGGGAGTGAAATGTGTTTTCATTTTAGGTTTTTCCACTGCCTCCTTATTACTACTAGAGTTTTGGTAGAAGTGATTTTACCAAAACCTTCTAAAAAGTAGATTTGCACTGCTACAGTTATAGTGATTGAACATATTTTTCTTCTCTCCCCACTTAGTTTCTGAGGGATATGAGCTTAGTAGGGTAGAATGGGAAAAAGTCCTGGATGGGAAAGGAGCCCAGAAAAGCTGGTTCATATTCAAGGATCACATCCTACAAGCCCAGGACCATTGTGTCCCAGTGAAGAGGAAGGCAGGCAGGAGTGCTGAGAGGCTGGTGTGGATGAGCAAGGAACTCCTTGACACACTTCAGATTAAAACCAAAGTTTACAGAGGATGGAAGCAAGGACAGATACCCTGGCACAACTACAGAGAAGTAGTCAGAGAAGCAAGAGATCAGGTTAGGAAAGCAAAAACACAGAGAGAATTGGATATGGCAAGGGGGTTTAAGGACAACAGGAAAAATTCTATAGGTATGTCAATGATAAGAGAAAAACGTGGTCCCGCTCCAGAAGTAAATGGGAAAGCTTGGTCATGCAAGATGTAGAGAAGGCTGAGGTACTCAGTGGCTACTTTGGCTCTGTCTTCACTGGCAAGGACTCTGGTCACACTCTCCATGTTGCAGAAGCCAAAGGCAGGGACTGGGAAAAGGAAGATTCTCCCACTGTAGATGAAGAGCAGGTTTGACACCACCTAAAGAACCTGAAGGTGAAAAATCTATGTGACCTTATGGGATTTACACACAGCTCCTGAAAGAACAGATGATGTTGCAAAGCCACTGTCCATTGTAATCAAAAAGTCTGGTGAAATTCCTGCTGACTGGAAAAGGGGAAACAACCCCCATTAAAAAAAAAAAAAAGGAAAAAAAGAAGACCCAGGGAACTCCAGGCCAGCCAGTCTCACCTCTATGCCTGCAAGATCATGGAGCAGATCCTCGTGAAGGCTCTGCTAAGGCAAGCAGATAACAAAGGGGTGGTTGGTGACAGCCAACACGGCTTCACTAAGGGCAAGTCCTGCCTGACTAATTTGGTGGCCTTTTACAATGGGGTCACAGCCTCAAGGGACAAAGGCAGAACAACAGATGTCATCTACCTGGACCTGTGCAAAGCATTTGACACTTTTCCACTTGACATTGTGATCTCTAAAGTGGAATGATATGGATTTGATGAATGAATCACTCATTGGATAAGGAACTGGCTGAATGGTTGCACCCAAAGAGTTGTGATCAGTGTCTCAGTGTCCAAATGGAGATGTGTGATGAGTGGTGTTCCTCAAGGATTGGTACTTGGATCAGTGCTGTTTAGCATCTTTGTCAGAGACACGGACAGTGGAATTGAATGCACCCACAGAAAGTTTGCTGACAACACCCAAGTGTGTGGTGAAGTCAACATTGTAGAGGGAAGGGATGGCATCCAGAGGGACCTTGACAGGCTTGAGAAGTGGAGCTGTGCAAACTGTATGAAGTTCAGCAAGGCCACATGCAAGGTTCTGCACCTGGGTTGAGGCAATTCTATGCACAAATACAGGTTGGGAGGAGAAAAGATTAGACAGCTTTAAGAAGGACTTGGGAGTTGTGGTGGACCAGAAACTTAATATGAGCTCTGTCAATATGTGGGCTTGCAGCCCAGAAAGCCAATGGGGTACTGGGCTGCATCAAAAGAATCGTAGCCAGTCCAGGGAGGTGATTGTCCCCCTCTGCTCTGCTCTTGTGAGACCCCACCTGGAGTACTGTGTCCAGTTCTGGAGTGCCCAGTATGAGAAGGACATGGAGCTGTTGGAGCCATTCTAGAGGAGGGCCACAAACATGGTAAGAGGGCTGGAGCACCTCTCCTGTGAAGACAAGCTGAAGAAGTTGGGGTTGTTCAGCCTGGAGAAGAGGAGGCTTTGAGGTGACCTTAGAGCAAACTTCCAGGGAGCCTACAAGAAATCTGGGGTAGGGCTTTTTACATGGGTGTGTAGTGAAAGGACAAGGGGCAATGGTTTCAAACTTGAAGAGGGGAGTTTTAGGTTAGACATCAGGAAAAAATTCTTTAATTTGAGGGTGGTGAGATACTGGAACAGGTTGCCCAAAGAAGTTGTGGCTGCCCTCTTCCTGCTGGATGGAGTCTTGAGCTGGTCTAGTGGGAGGTGTCCCTGCCCATGCAGGGGGTTGGAACTACATGATCTTCAAGGTCCCTTCCAACCCAAACCACTCTATGATTCTGGCATTTCTAATACCAGTAGAAACTTCATGCTGTTACTTAATACACAACTTGAAATATGTTTTAAAAAAAGCCAGGCCACATAAGTACTTATGCATGTTTGTATTACTATTACAGCTCATTTGAAATACTGTAGGTACTTGTGTTAGCTCTAGTAGTTTTCTGTATGAAGACATTGGATATAAATCAATGATTCTGTTTGTGGGTTTGGTTTTGTTATTGGCAAGAAAATTCTAGGCATTAATCATAGAATTAAGTAGGGATACAAATGGTTTTGATATTGGTGTGTTTGTTTTTTTACTCTGTTCAGAAATGTCAGTAGGAAAGTATATGGAGGCATACTTCAATACTTAAGTATGTATCAGTTAATAAAATATTAATATTTATCATCTACTCTTTATCTAGACAATAAAGAATTTTTTTTTTGTATTTCTTGGTAACATGAAAGATTTCTTTTCATGTCCACATCATTTTCCAAGCCACAGTACTTGAAAAGTTATGAGAATTTTATCTTTAAGATCTTTCTAGCCTAGTTTACAGATACAGAAGGTAGAATATGGATTACAGAAATTATAAGTTTTTTATTGGAAATAAAGTGGATGGGAGGTAGAGTAAGGATTTATATTTCAATGTGACTTCCAGGGAGGGAGAAGACTCTGTATTTTGATGCCAGTAGGAATGTTGACAGCTCTGCCCCTGAAAAATCTGTTTTTTTCAAAGCATGGATGTTAAAAAGGCTGTATTATCTTGTGACTGCCATATTTGAATACATCTTACTACACTTGTGAGCAGGTGACTTGAAACATAAAAGCTGTCTTCACCTGTTTTTTGTATTAATTCTGTCCATCAAAGAGTTTTTTTGTTAGGGAGTTGCTTTATTTTAATAAATTTTTTCACATGCAAGGATTGCAGTTCTACCATTTTACTGCTTTCAGAGGTGCTCGTTAGGTTTTTTTTTACTTGATTTATGTTATTTTCATTGTTTACATGTTGGCTGTAATAATTCCCATAATTAGATGATTCAATGAATTAGGTTATTAGAATTCAGTGATTGACACCATATAACAGGTTTTTTTCCAGCAGGTTGCTTATTAACTGAGTTGAGAACTAAAATAGTATCTTTTTGTCTGTGTGCAGAATTGCTGTTCATTTTCGTGAAACTGCCAAGTCAGCCTTAATATTTATTACACATTTTATTGTATTTTTCCAGAGCTGCGATGAATAACATTCAGCAGTTGATTATGATTTTAAACTCGGCAACTGATAAACCATCAGATACTCTCAACGTATATTTCAATGTAAGTGATGAGAAGGTGGATTTGTGAAAGATTGTTGGAATTACCACTCTAGCAAAATGTACATATGCAGATCTGCCACATATGTTTTTGAAAATCCTGTATTAACAACCATTTTTGAAGAAGCAAGTTTAAATTGAGGTGGTTTAAATGTAATAATTTTAGAAAGCACTTCTATCAAACCGGTGTGTACTGAAACTTTGTAACTTCTTCAACCTTTTTGTTACTGCAGTAAATATTAAGGTTTACTTATTTATGTATCAGATGGAAAGAGATGGATTTAAAAGGGAGACAAGAGGAGGATGTGCTTACAGAGGATCTCTTGTATCCATGTTGAACAACTTAAACATATTTCTGCCATGAAAGACACCAACATTGAAACTGCTCACATATTACTTGGGTTAATTGTAGCTGTTTGCATGTGAGATGTGAAGTTGTAATTAATGGAAGTAGCTGAAATCTAGACAATTATTCTATGTTCTTGAAATACTCAATTTATATTTATGCTGGGGAGCTGATAGATATTGCTAAGTGAAGCAGGTCCAATGTGATTAAATCATTAAAATGTTTTTAAAGTAAAATGTTTTTCCTTTGCCTTTCCTTCCTCTGTGCTCCTTCCTGTACTTGATTAGAACTGCACAGTAAACCCTAAGGACAGTATTCTGAAAAGGGTGGAAAGTCTTGGCCACATCTTCAAAAATAAATTTGCTGAAGCAGTTGGACTGGGATGTGCTGAAATTGGCTCACAGGTATCTAGCATTTTGGCTGACTATTATTTTTTTGAACTCTGTTGGTACTACCTAATGTGAAACCTGACTTGTCTCCTTCTTGGAGGACTTGACTGTCCTCCTTCAGTGCAGTTTAATAATAGTAAAAAGTAACAATATTGTTTCCATCTTGAGGACTGGACATTTTTTTCCTGAAGCTCTGTAAAGATAATATTCCAAATCATTCTCCATACAAAAGGAGATGGATAGAAATATGTTAGAAATACTTTAATGAAGAATGGGAAAACTGTTGGGTAAAATACATTTAGTGAAACATAACTTTGCATTCATTAAGTAATTTAGCCTAAAACTGTGGAAGATGACTCACTTCCTTGTAAAATCTGTAGGTGAGCTGTGCTTTCAACAAGGATTTTGGAGATCAAATCCAACCAAGTTTGTACTTGACAGTCTCATGTCTGCTAGCAGCATTTTTTATTCTTTTAGCTGTGAATCGACATAAATACTTGATTAATCAGTCTTCATGTGGCTGGGGTAGTCACATACCTGAGAAACATTTGATGCCTCTCCATTGAGAGAGAATCCATGGGGGATAACGATTTCTTTATAGCGGCTCTTCCAAAAAATCCAAATATTCTGAGTTGCTAAAACTTGAGTTTGCCTTTTGTAGTCTCTTAAAACATCTTGTAGTATTCTTGGATTTCTTCTTTTTTAACAGAGATACAAGCTTGCAGTACGTCTGTATTACAGAGTAATGGAGTCTTTGCTCAAGTCGGTAAGTTCAGTTCTGGTACCTTCATGCTGGTATTGCCTTTTACAAATACTAAGAATATTCACAAATTGATTTGATGGATATATTTCAGGAGGAAGAGCGCCTCTCAGTGCAGAATTTCAGGTATGTGCCCCTAATTTGTTACTGAACTCTTGTTATTTTAGTTTTGAACAAGTACTAATAACTTTCTTTCTCTGTAGCAAACTTCTGAATCGTAACATCTTCCACACATCTCTTCTGGCGTGTGCTATTGAGGTTGTCATGGCTACATATGTCAGTAAGTTGAATCCTAAGTCCTAAATAGCATAATTGCCTAAACCAGCAATTATTTCAGTATCATAGTCATAGAATACCAGGTTGGAAGGAATAGCAAGCATCATCTGGTTCAACTTTTCTTTGCAAAAGCACAGTCTAGACAAGATGGCCCAGCACCTTGTTCATCTGAATCTTTAAAGTGCCCAGTGTTGGGGAAAATAGGGATTAAAAAAGGGAAAAGCATCGGAAGGGGAAGGATGTAGTACTGTTGATAATATTAGTCCATCTTCCCTGCAGGAAATGCTTCACAAAGTGATGGTACCAGTGCTGAAACAAATTTGTCTTTCCCGTGGATTCTCAATGTATTTGATTTAAAAGCTTTTGACTTCTGGAAGGTGATTGAAAGCTTTATTAAAGCAGAACCAAGCCTAACATGGGAAATGAGAAAGCATCTGGAACGCTGTGAACATCAAATTATGGAGTCTCTTGCTTGGCAATCTGTAAGTAATATTTTAAAGTAATATTCCTCAGTCTCTAGCATGCGTACCTGGAAAAAGGATATCACACACAGCTCTGTTAAATAAGCTGTGGTCTTGCTGTGACTTATTTCTAGTAAAATACAAGAGCAAAACAAGATTAGTTGTGGCATGTCTTCAGGTTTTGAAAAAAAGGTGTATATGAGGGGAGGAAGTTGACATAGCTTTGCAGATTTATGTGATTGTAAGCTGACATCATCTTAACTAGTCTGGCATGAATCTTAAGGGTAATATCCGTAAACAGCATTTTGGTGCCAAAGACAAGGCAATACATTCTGTGCTTTTATTTGTAAGTTTATTTTTATCCATTTGCTATTCCCACTTGGCATTATGGCCATAGTTCTGTGCATCTGATATGTTTGTTAATAGTACTTAAAATACAGATTTGCATTGTCCTTTGAGTTTCAGTCACTTTGGTATTTTTAGTGGCTGGGTTGTTTTTTTTTAGGCTAGATCTCAGTAAATCAAGTGTTTCTTTGTATTGTATGTTAATTATAAACCCAAAATATGCTGTTAATGCCACAAAACAGAAGATAGTAGAGACAGTTAATTCTGATCAGAGAAGCATAAAGTGATGGTTTAAGAATCCATCCCATTTCTCATAGATCTGTTGAGTTTAAAAAACACAGTATGCCATGGATAATGGGATAATTTAACTGTAAAGCAAGTTTTCAGAGTAATCTGATTTTGGTTTGTGTATGACTTTAGAGTGAGAAGTCAACAGTTTTATAGGACAGGTGGTACTTGACCAGGCTGTGGGGTTATATTCCTGGAACTGAGGAACGCTGTGCCTGAGCAGCGAGGGCTCCATCTTGTGTTTAGGTTTCTAGCTCAGAAGCAGCATTCTGGCCTCAGAGGTGTATGGAAGCAGTTGCCATGCTTTACACTGAATCTGGTGGACCACCTTGTGCCAACCAGCCGTTGCCACTTGATTTCCCTTGCTGACAAAGTGAATGGGCACGACCCTGGCAGCTCCCTGAACATCAGTGGTTATGAAGGTGACATTTCCACTGAAGTTGTCAAGACTTGTGTATCTAGCTTTCTGCTTATTACCACAACATTGGTAATGAATTTATGGTGCAGTACTCTAGCTGCTGTACCAGAGTGCAAATTTCTTCCTCTGTAATGCCTTTACAAGTTTGTTTTGCGTCCTGGGAAATGCTCATGGTCTCTCCATTGCTGTATGAATTTCTTTGTGGTTTTGATGTCCTTTGAGTTTAGGCTGCCTTGAAAGCACTTGAGGCTGAGAGCCTTTTCCCAGAGCCTACAGAAACAGGGTAAATGAGGCAGTATTTCAAGAGGCAACCAGTATTTTAAGTATATGCTTGCAGGCATATAAGGAGTGCTTATTTGAGAATTGTAAAATTCAGAAAACAGAAGGCATAGGTACAGATATCCAGGTTTGACTCTCTAAAAGGTAGCTTCTGCTACTGCAAACCACTTTGAAGTCAGCTTACTGATCATCAATAAGCCATGTTTGCCACTTTCTTCACAGTAATTCAAGCATTACATGCAGATAATTGATTTAGACTTGGGCTTTCAGATTGGAGAATCTAAAGCATTGTGTTTTCAAAAGTACAACAACAAGCACAGGATTATTTCAAGTTTTCCAAGTGTTTGAATGTATTTTAGTATACTGAAAGTATCTTTTTTGAGTTGCCAGAGGTTTATGTTTGGTGCTGTTTTGGAATGGCTTATATAGGATTAGTAGAACAGACCAGTTCAATTGAAAGGGACCACCAGTGATCACCTAGTGCCAGTAAGATGTGGAATAGAGTACTTTGGAGGAGTTAAATAGAAATGTGCAGTATGCATATCCAAGGGCCCTTCTACTTCGTGTACTTGTGCTTCATGTCCCACCTGGACCCCTCCCCAAGTGCAGGGCTGTCTGCAGTCTCTTCCTGCTGGGGTTGGCACTAGAGGGCACAGCAGGGTTCCCTCAAAAGCTGAGGGAAGCCTGGAGCAGTTGGAGCCTGTGTGGAGGCACCCTGTGACTTTGCACTGTCCTCCATTGCCCGTAAGGAAAAGGCTGTGAGCTGTAAGCCCCAGACTGCATAATGGTGGCTCAGGAGATGAGAAACAGCAAAATGGTAGCTGGGTTAAAATGCTGTGGTGAGTCCCTGGGCCACCGCACTGAAAGGCCTGAGGCTGGTACATTGTAAGGCAGCACACAGAAACAAAGCCATGAGTCCTCCCTTGTGGAAAATTCACCTGTGCTTCACATCTAAATAAATATTGGATGGTTTAGTCTGAAAAGTTTAACTTACTAGAAACAGGAGGGAATGTTTCTGTAGCTGACTTGCAAGGTTGTTTAAGTCAGGAGTCCCAGAAAGGTTCAGGTAGTGGACAAAAGTGGTTTACTGTATTCTTCTGCAGTTCATTACATGGATATTGATCTCCTCATTTACCTAGATATTATTTGCATGTAGTGGTGTACAAGGTTTATCAGGTGTCTGTTTAATTAGAAATTTGCTCAAGAAGGGTAGGCAGCAAAGTGTTCATACCAGTAAATGTTGCTTACTTCCAAACACTCAATAAAGGAGAGAAAATCCAGATGACTTCTGCATAGTTGCAAAGATTCTCACCATATGTGATTGCTTTGGGTTGATTTTAATTTCAGGCAATTTTTTAATTACCTAATAACACAGAAAAAAGATGGAATCCTGAAGTTTCCTAGTATTATTAGATATAGTGTCTTTTTTTTTTTTTTTTTTTTTTTTTGAAAGTGTTAAAATGAAGAAAGATGAAAAAAAGCATGGAATAATTAAAACTTATGCAAAAAAAAAAAAAAAGTTTTGTAAAATAAGAATGGAAACATTTGAAAAATTTATTTACTGATATTTGCATAATGCAACTCAAATTTCCCCAGTTATTTGCTGTGTATTTTTTAGTTATTACCTTCCTCCACAGGTAGGTTCGTTAAAAGGCTTGTCTGCTCTTTGGAAAGTCGGGTCTGTATTTATCCAATTTTTACTCTTTCTTCTGACTGCTTTAGGAAGCAGGACTTCAATATGAGATTTAAAGTGACTGAGAACTGGATATGGAATAGATTGAATTTATTGTAGTTTTACCTTTCAAAGAGCTTTTGTGAGTAAAAATGCCGTGCATAATTGCTGTGAAGAGAAAAATCTTAAGTACCTCTGACTTTTATCTGACTTTGGAAGCTGTATCAAATGAATGTGAAGGATTCTGTTTCTTGCTCTTATCTGAAGATAATATATCACTTCTTCTTCTATTCTTTGTGAATATGTTTATTGGTTCTGCATAGCTAGCTGATGTAGTCATTTGTACTATAGGAAGATTAAACCTTTCTAGGCCATGCTTTCTTTTAACAACAAAAAAAAAAAGCATAGACAAAATAAAGGAAAAAAATCAAAGGTTCTTCTTAATAATTCTTAATTTTGAAAAGGGGCAAGTGCCCATACTGACTTAATCATGTGGCAAGTACTTCCTTTTCCTTAGATCTTTATTGAAGATCTTCAGTAAATCTTCAGATCTCCCTAAAGGGAGAAGCCCTATGTATCCACTCAAATATTATTTACTAGTGAAGTTATGTTTTCAGATGAAGATTATGTGGAGATCAGTTTAGAATATGTTGATCTGCATAATTTTTACTGGCAAAATAGAAATATACCATACAGTATTCTTTACTGTAGAACATTCGTGCTTCATCCCACTAGAGTATTTTGGGCACTACTTTAATTTTGTATCTTTAAATAAAGGGAACTGAAGTTACCTTAGACTAAAAAATAAAGGTTCCTATAGCCTTTGCTTCATTTCTATCATATTTATGTAAATGTGATTTAAACCCTGGCATAGTTAAAATCTGTTTCCTGTGGAAGGAGTACTTTGTCACCTGCCAGACAGGGAGTTCATGCTCAGCCTTTTCCATAATGTTGCCAAATTGATCTCTTGTGACCAGCCAAAAAAAGTAATTGTTTTGAATATCTCAGATGAAGGTTTTGTGAACAAATTCCAGAATCTCTGAACTTCCCGTAGACAAAGCCTTGTCAGCTGCCATGTCACATATTTGACTTACATGTTGCTGCTTGCTGCACTGTATTAGGAGGAAACAAGAGCAGGTTTTCAGCACAAGCAAATTGAATGCAAAGTCTATCAGTTTTCACAGACTGCTTTGAGAGTGAAGCATTTGTAATACCTGAAATTAATTTGGTTTTGGCAGTAGCATGATGTAGAGTGGTTTTTGATATGTTTTTTGGTTGGGTTTTTTTTGGGGGGGGGTGTGTTTTTTTAATTTTTGTTGGGGTTTGTTGGGTTTTTTGGCTTTTTTTGTCTTGGTTTTTTTGGGGGGTTTTTGTTTTTTGTTTTTTTTTTTTTTTTTTTTTTTGTGGCTTTTTTTTTTTCTTTTTTGCATTTTCCTGCCTCTCAGGTTGCACTCTGCTCAGAAGCTGTGAACAGGGAGGAGTAAACAAAGTATTAGCTTTCTTTCACATTGCTACTTAGAGAATAGACTTCATGCATCTTTTTTCACATAAGCAGTAGATGAAGAATGTGGAGCCTACACATGTACTAAATCATCACATTTTGCATACTTAAACTAGTTTGGCCAACACTACAAAATACTTTTTCTGTAAGCCAGCCTTTGCTGGGCCAGAGATGGGATATGCGAAGCCCTTCTGCTCCTTTGAGCCTCAGCTTCCCAGTACTGGGGTAGTGAAGGGGTCTTGTTCTTTTTCACTGAAGTTGCAGACCAGCCACAGCCTTGGCCAAAGATAAGATAATTCATGTCAGCCCAGTATGGTGGGCTAGAGAAGGAATCATGGCCACTCTTCCCTGCTTATCTCTCCACTAAGATGTTCTGTTGTGAACTTGTTAACTCATCCACATGAGAGTAAAAGTCCAAGGGTTATTCTTCACAGGACTGCAGTTTTAAAAGGTACATGATAGCTTTCAGTGTTCACAGGGATGAGTGGCAGCAGATGCATTTTCTTCTACAGCCCCAGAACAGCCAGAGTAGAATGAGAAGGCTCAGTGTGGCAGGGTAGAGGGAGTTCAGTCAGATTTGGTCTGCTGGCTTCACTGTGGTTTTGGTGTTTGTTTACATGGGAGGGAACTGAAGCAGTGCATTGCACTACAGTTGTTGATGCTGTAGCCTCCTCGGCCATGTTGTTTTTTAACACTTGCTATCCTAATTGGTACTTGTATTTTTCAAAGGAAGAATGAACACTAGTATTGATAGGTGTTGTTACTTGGAGTTTTAATGAGGTTTGGAGTTTTAATGGCTGATGCAAGATAAAGATTGCTCTACAAGCTTACTGCTCTTAATGGTTAAAATATGGTCAGAAGTTGGGAAGTGTACTTTGGTGTGTCTATAACTCCTTCCATAGAGCATTGCCTAAACTGTGCTCTGTAATGCTTCTCCTTTATCAGCTTCTTTTTCTCTGTGGTTTCTCTTGTCAATTGAGCTTATACAAAGAAATTTACCATACTGTTTTATCATGAATCATTGATTTAATGTCACTCAATGTTTGGAGTATTATTTGTCAACTGTGTAGCTAATGTTTATAGTCAAGATAACTCATCCCACACAAAAGATTTCAGTTGGATTTAAATTATGCAGCTCATTGTGGCAGAAATGCCTTCCTGAGGAAAGCCTTGTATTCCCAAAGAATATATTTTATTGCATTAACATGACAAACTCACTGAGCTGGAATAACAGCAGACCTACTTTGATCATGCTGTAAGTAGAAAAATGTTAAATAGGTATATTTAAGGTTTGCTTAAAAAGTATTAGGCAAATCCATGTCAGGGTAAAGCTGTAAGAAGTTACAGGTTAGCAAGTACTCCCTAATGTTTCTGACAGTACAAGCTTAACTATACAGCCTCCTATTGTTCTGATTGTACAAGAACACAGTTACTGTGGAGCTCACCATAAATGGGTGCTTAATGCCTGTTTCCTTGATTGCAGAGTACAATTTCAAAATAGGTGTCTGTAAGGAGGAATTGAGCATCCTGTATTTTCTTATGCTAGGTATCATCTGTAGTATTCTCTGTTAGGTTTCTGTCTGTAGTCTTACACCTCTTCTGGAGGTAGGTGTCTGCATTCAGTTGAAGTCCTTTCTTTGATTTCAGTGTCTTAAGTCATTCCTTTTAAAATTGGAGGAAGTAAGAATGGTCACGCCATCAACATTTTTCCAGTAGATTACTGGAAAATTTTTTTACTGTTGTATAAGAATGACTCTGAAACCTTGTTCACAGTTAGCCATTAGGCCACGTGGCAATGACCGAGTATTGGGGCTGTGTCTGTGCTGCTGGCCTCAAAGGGACCAGGCTTGGTTCCCTTGTAGTTCAGGCCTGAGTATTGCCCCACAGCCATCAGAGCTGTTTTGTCATTGGCAACGTGTTCCCTGGCACGTTGGCTTCTGTTAGCACTCCTCTGGACAATGCCTAGACAAGATTTGGGGCATGCTGCAGTTCATGGACTGTTTTCAGCTGCTGGTACGGATTAGAAGCAGAGGAAGTTGAGCTGTGTGGGTGCAAGCTGTGCTTTGCCACTTGCCCTGAAGGCCGTAGGACAAGCTGTGGCTCGTTGTGTTACTGACTACAGACACAGTCGTGGGTTCAAACACGAGTGACTTCACTGCTGGTCAGTGAGTCACACCTTCCCTTACTGTCTCTCCTCTAGGCTTCAGGAGTCCTACATGTTCCTGCACAACGGAGACTTCTCTTAGTAAAGGCAGTGTATGTCAGAGGTACTCCTTCCGTGCCTACTAAATTTTCTCTTTCCTTAGACATAAGAATTCCTGATTTATGAATGTGGGGCAGCCTCAGGCACACAAAATGCTCTGCTTATCCAGAATGACATTTGCAAGCACACTCACTGGCAGGATATGAACCATCTGGGGAACTTGACTGGTGTGAAGCCAGGCACCTCAGGAACTGAAGGCATCAGATTGTTCTTGCAGACATCACCCATCTCCTGTGCTCCTATATTTTAGGCATCTAGTATCCTGTCTCAGCACAGAGGTTGCTATGGACAGTGATTTCTAATCAGTTTTTTCTTACCAGGGGAAAATGTGTGTGCTAAGGGTCACCAAACTATGCCATTTCATGGGCTCACCATGCTCCTTTCAAAAACGTTGCATTACTAGGGTGCAGCTTTAAACTTAAAGAAGGAACTGAGAATTATTTGAGGTTTTCTGTCCGCACATACTAAATATATTTCTGCTTGCATCAGAAGGGTGTGTGATGAGAGAGAGAGGTCACTGCCACCACTGCTGCTTGGCGTGATAGTACTAAAAGAGTGTGCTGATTCTGCTGCATCTGCTTTTTTTTTTTTTTAAGCTCATAAATTACCTCTGACACTTCAGTTGTCACAGCTGTGACTGGAAAATCTTCTGTGATTTTGCCTTTATCATACAAAGTGCATTCTTAGGAATCTCTTAAGATAGTTGCTTTTGGGGTATTTGTGAATATACCAGGTAGTGTAAAATAAATATTACATATAATATGTTTATATACTTTGTTAGTTTATGCATATATATACATGCACACGCTTTTTAAATGAATAAAATATGTAAGACTGTTTCTGCCTTACCTTTTTAATACTACTGAAAAGGAGTTTCTTTTACAGAAATCATGCTGTGCTTTTTGAGGTTTGAAACTTTTGTTTGCCTTAGCTGCTGAAGGCAAATTGGAACAGGAAAAATACTGAATGACAGTCTTCACTGTCTGCACCAACACTCTGAAAATCTTCACTGCCACTCCTGTTTATTGTGAGGATGACTCAAGCTGTTATACTTGGGTGTTACCAACTGAGCAAATCCTCTAGGCTACTGGAAGAGAAATCAGAACACTTGAAGCTGAGGTCCTGTGTTTCCTGCTTTTGTCTGTGTTGGCAATGTGTTCACTTCTTGCTTGGCACTCACTGAGTGTACAAAACATTCACTGGGGTTGTAAGACTCTGGTTACAATAGCACAGTAATAATGGATTTCTCTGTTGCAGGTATACCAAGTCAGCCCAACCCTTAAAATGCAATTTTGAGTCAAGTACAAACACAGCCAAAGGGATTACCTAAGAAGCAGCAGCTATCTGGGGTTTTCATTCTGTGAAATTTGGATGCCATTCTTGATTAAGGATTTCAGCTTTTCCCTCGTTGATCTACTGCTTTAAAGTATAGGGTTTCTCTTATGTAGGGAGGGATATATGAGTCCTAAGTTTTAAACTTCTGTAACTTAAATATTTAGGCTTCCTCTATGTTTTGAGACAGAGTTGAACTTCCAGAAAGCAATTCATTATATTTATCTTAAACAAGTATTTTACAATGGGATTGTTTACTTTTGGAAGGTACCTCTCTCCAGTGTAGAGACCATCTATCTCAATGACAAACCTAAACTAGATGTAGAATGTTTGTCTGTTAATGTTAGTAGAAGTAAATCATATGCTTAACAGTTTTTCACCCTTGCTCCAAATCTAAAGTGCAAATTCATTTTAACTCAGTTACATTTAGAAAGTGCTTTCAAGGACAAACTTCCAAAAATTAGTAGATCCTTAGTAGATCTAATGTTGGAGAATTTTGCAGAAGAGTTAAGACTTGAAACTTGAATGGAGACTTGAATGTGTACAATTGACTTCCTTTCATAAAGCAGTAATTTTTGCAAAATTCATCTGAAAAGCAGAAGAGTTAACATAGCCTCACTTGCTTTCATGTCATGGCATTAATTTTGGGTGCTTCCTGTTAGTACCACTGATATTGAAGAAGTTTTTTTCTTAAGGGTAGCATCTCACCTTTTGAGAAAGGTGGATTTGGGCAAATCTTATAGCAGTGTTTGTGTGTGTGTGTGTGTGTGTGTGTGTGTGTGTGTGTGTGTGTGTGTGTGTGTGTGTAAAAGTATTCTTTTATATCTTCATAGAAAAATAGTAATGCTTTGTTATAGACCTTCCTTTGTTGTTGGTTGTGGTTAAATTCTCATGTTTAAACTACAGACTCCTAAGTGCAGGACAGCTTATAGTTTTGTTATTAATTAGATTGGACAAACTGCTTGTTAAATAAGAAAAAGTAGTAATTTCCGATATAAACTCTTAGTTCTGGAATTGTTAGTTTTCCAAGAAAATGGTAAGTTTTATAGAAGACCTGATGATGTGTGCAGGGTTCTTTTTGTTTTAATTTTATGAGAAGTTCTGTTTTCATATGGGAAAAATAGGGCTTGCTTTATAAAGAGTTGTGTACCAGGAACCAGGAATGGAGGCAGAGGTGATAAATGTGAAAGTCTTCAGTGTCAAAGCAGAATTAGAGGACTGGAGCAAACTTCTCTATCCATTTCCTTGCAGAAATTACTGGACTGCAAGCATGGCTTTCTTAATTTGCATTAATCTTAAATGAGCTCCATTGAGTACATTCTGAAAATGTCCTGATTCAGTGATTGTCAGTTGTATTTATAAAGTTTTTTTTCAGCAATTTGATAACTGGATAACAAATGCAACCCAGGCATTTACAACTTCTAGATCTAGAATTATTCTGATTTACATTTTACCCTTAGCTTTTGATGCATATCCTCTTTCATTTTGTCAGTGATGCTCAAATGCCAGGAACCCTGAGGTATAAATTATAATAGTCTAGCAAAAAAGGGAACTTTTCAGGATTTACAGGTCTGCCTAGGTGTAAGAAGCTTATATTACATTTACTGCAGGAAAAGCATGTAAAAAATGCTCTTCATTGATAAAACTCTTAGACAATAACTTGTAAGAGTGCATAATGCTAGAGGATACTATGCACAAGGGGGATTTTCAAATTGTAAGTCTCAAAGTGAGCCTTGATAGGTAATTTTACCTGAGTTTTTTATGTAATTCTGAAAATCCCATCTTTGGCAATGGTTGAAATTACAAATGAAGATCACTTTATTTGCAAGAGGTGACAGAAGACCCTATTATTAGGAGTGATACAGAAAGACTGAATGGCAATCAAGTGCACCTTGTCTCTTCCAAAAGAAATGGAGAGACAGTAATGAAACTGGTGGATTTGAAACAAAAGGAGGTTTTTTAGGTTTGTTCCCCCTGCATGCAGACACAGAAGATCAGCTTTTTCCTGTAGAATGCTCTGGATGATAAAACGTTTCCATGACTTCAGAGGGAGACAAGACAGCTCACTTGAGAAAATTTTGATGTTGCTAAACCTACAAACGCGTCTGACATAGAAAGTCCTGAGATATAACTTAAGAAGTTGGACAGAAATTGGACAAGAGAAAGCCTTGTATGCTTTTTATGTCATCTTTTCCTCAGGCATCTACTTTGGGCCACTGTTGGAGGCAGGATTGCAGAAAAGCTGAATGTTTGGGGTCTGATCCAGTACAGCCATTCTTACCATCTGCCTGATCCTGCAAGCTCTTTTCCAGTCTTTACATTTCTGTGACTGAGTTTACATTCTTAAGCAGTAAGTTTGGAGGTTGATTCCAGTTAAGGATTTCTTACCTGCCTGTAGTGTCATCTATGACATTTTTTTAAAGCACCTTTAGATGAAAAACACAGAGATGTGCTTGACTTGTTATTGGCATTTCTTTAAATTTCAGTTGTATATACTGAGTGCAACAAGGTTTGACTTGTATTCTGTTCCTAAGAAAGCCAGAAATTAAAATTTTAAAAAATTTTGAAAAAGAGTGGTATTGGAAATTGTTTGCATTTAAACTAATGGTATGTTGAGGTATATGAGAGGTATTGAGAGAGTTTCTCTTTCCTTGTCTTTTGAAACTGCTGGTTTATCTAGTTAACATTGGCTGCCTATCTTGGTTTAGATTTAAAAATCAACTTGGAATCAACTAAATTTTCACTGTTTTTCTTTTTGTGAAATTCTTTTTATGCACTTTAAAAGGAAAGTGCACAGTATCTCCACTCTTCAGATGAAGAAACCAACTACAAAGAACAAATTTGGAAGTTTTGATCCTAAACCTGAACTTATTCCCTTGGCATATGAGTAAAAATAATGTACTATGAGGAAGTGCTGGATGCAACACACTCAGATGCTCAGGAGGTCTGACAACATATGCCTTTTTAAAATTGAGATACCTAGACATGACTTCCTCATCTAGATTTAAATTTTGGCATAAGTTCTTACCAGAGAGACAGAAGAGTTTGCATCAAAGCAGGAGCAGTGGGAAGGAGTGAGGCTGTTCAGGAATGTACCAGTGAGAACATTGCTCCATACACAGCTCTCCAGGATAATCTTGTTGCAGAACTGGAAAAGGTGGAGAAAACACCATCCAGTCCTGATAGTCCTTGTGGCTTGGCTTGATATCAGCTTGTGGGAGATAAAGGTTCACTCCTCCTCTTCTGAATCAGTTAGATCAGGAATTTCTCAAGTGATGATCAGATTCCCTATGTTACAAATGCTGCTTTAATTTTTTTTCCCCATGTAAAGAGTGTAATAAGATGTAAAGCTTCATCAAACAGTTTGAAGATGTCAAGCTGTTAACTGGTCAAAAAGTTATTGCACTGTGTTGTACTATGCTATTGCAAAAAGCAGAATTTACTGCCCTGGAAAATGAGTGCAAGGCAGAAAGAGCAACTCTGCTGAAAGGTGTACTCTGCTTCCCCAGACTCTTTGAGCTCATGCACCAGGGAGAGAGTTTGGTTTAAAGGAGAGTAGCCATGCATGTGAGTTAATCAGCTTGGTCTGCCTTGAAAGTTGGTGATTTTTAATTATTTTTTTTTCCTGCAGTTTCGTAATCTCAGACAGAGCAGCTTCTCTTTAACAGGATTAGGCTCCAGGGTGCTGGCTGTTGTAATGCAGAAGAAGTACTGCTGAACAAGTTGTCACTAAACCAAGTAACAGCTTTGCCAAGCTCGGGGAGAATAGTAATTTAGAAACAGAGCCCAGCAGTCACATCAAGGGCTTTAGTCTCAACCTCTTTTGAGAGGGTCTTAATACTAAACAGGCTCTTTAAAGAGAGATGCATTGAGACACTAGAGATACATATCTTTCTGGCTTTTGAACTTTAGATTTGTCGGTGACTTTGGATTTGTCAGTGGAATATGGAAAATGTACAGAATTTCTACTCATGCCAGGGGTTTTGTTCGTTTTTCTGAAGTCAGATATGAATCAGAAGAGTATAGGTATCCCAGCTGAGGTAACTGCCTATTTTCAGATATTATGCAAACATTTATCTCTATGCTACCTTTGTAGCTTTAGTTCATACTGATTGAATTTTCCTTTTATAAGTTGTGTGGATAAAGATTTAAAATGCTGTTAAATTTAGAATTCAGTCAGCATTCATTTCTAGTAGTGCTTGAGTAACTCAGTTTTCCAGTAGTAGTAGGCAACGTGCAGTTGATTTATAGCAATTACACAAAAGCTTTGCAAAGAGAAGCAGACTCAATCCAGTAACATATCATATGCTCTGACAACTCAATGTAAGTTTTCTTCCACATCAATTCACACTTCTGTAAACTGCCCTGAAGTAAAAATGCCTCAGTGCTGTATCTGTATTGCAACTAACTGCTCCAAATCTCAAGTGCAGATTCATTTAAACTCAGTTCTTATTCTCGATGCCATTGTTTTTTGGGGAGGAAAAACCAACAATTACTACTTACTATTACCTTTTCAATATTTATTTAATTTTACAACGATGTTAAATTAATTTTGAGAAAAATGTACACAGTGTTCTAAGAGCTGGGAAACATATGTAGCAGGATGTTTCAAAGCACTTTTGTCTACATGTTCCTGTTTGTAACAGTAGTATATGTAGATTTCTCCTTTTACATGGCTTTGACTTTTCAGAATGTCTTGATTAATTTTGCCAGCACTTAACCCCAATTAATTTATTTTTATACTTCATAAAGTTTGTTGCAAAATAGCATTTCCAATTTTTAATGCTTCTGTTAAAAATATTTCTAGAACACAAAGATTGAGAGGAAGTTTCACTCCAAAAATCACTGTCTTGAATTACGTTATGGGTCACTAAATAGTTTCCTAGAAGAAATACTTTGGTTGTTGCACATGTTCATTTCTAGTTAGCAAAGGTCATGTTTTTCTAAGAAACTACTACTTTGAGATGGAATTACCTTATTTAGAGAATGTTATTTTGCTCAAAAGTCATGTTGAGTTGAAGGACTTCTCACAGAAGAGTTTAATAAAGTGGTACTGTACCTAAAGCAGTAACTTCAGTCATCAGAGGTTATTTTCTTATAATTACACAGACATCTGAGACAGAGGTGAGAAGAAAAACCAGTTTGTCTGAGTTGTTTCCAGATGCCCTAAACTACCAGAGAATTTAATTACTTTATGGGGGTCAGACTTGTGGAGAGAGCACGTATTATATCAGATAAACCCAGGAGAACTGAAGTTCTTGTAGCCTGTTAATCAAAGCCTCAAATGAGCATAAGAAGGGAAGTCTCTAAGGAGGAAGGTGCAGGGGGAAAGACAGGAGGGAGGGGTAAGATAGAGAGAGGACACTCCTGAGCAGGTACAGTAGCTGAAATAGCATGATCAATATGGTCTTGTTTTCCTCAGCAACTGGATCCTGCAGTGTAAACCAGGTAGTTTCAATTCTGTCCTCAGTAACTTAGAATCTGATATAATTACTAAAAATGAGCAATTGTTTTAAATTCAGAAAAAAGAAAAAAAACAACCAAAAAACCCACCTACTTTTTCATTTGTGTTTGACTTGACAGGCAGTCTTTGGACTTCGATAACCTAATCTGAACCCAAAAGTTCATTTCTAACGTACAGCCTGTCAGAACAGACATTAGACTTAAATTCTTAAAATGCTTTTTCTGTGTACTATTACGCTTAACACTTTTACAGTTGTATCATAAACTTTTATGATGTGAAGGAAGCATGACATTTACATATTAGAATATATTTCCACAGCTGAAGAAATGTGCAGGCTTCTAATTCCAGTTTAGTCCCCGTAGTCTTTTAGTACAGTTTATATTGTAGAGTCATTGTCAAATATTTTCATTTTTATGGTCTGTAGGCTGTGTTGAATGAAGTTTTCTGAAACTGGCCTTTCAGAGAATCTGATGTTCTGGGTTCTAGTGGACCGGTTCTTTTTTATTGAGTTTTGAATTGTGTCTGATGTAAAGTAATAGACTATGGGGTCGAAACAGCAGTTTGAAACCGCGATGCACAGCGTGATCGGGTACATGGTCCTGACTGCAGTTACCACTGAGCAGTTAACCCAGGTCTGTGTTCTCATAAGGGAGTAAAGGATTAAAGTAACATTATAAGGCACAAAGCAGAAGCAGAATATCAACAAGTGGACAAAAATCATTTTGAGTACCTTTTTCTTGCTTAACTTATTCCGACTTAACGTAAGCGGTTTATTCAAAGTCCGTAAGACCATAGTAGAGCAGGTCACGTTCAAGATGAGTGGAATAAAAAACCCAACTATTTCAATGAAGATAACAATCCGGGATAGGTAGGTTTTCCATGTGTTCTCTGAAAAGTTTTCAAAACACATTCTTTGTTCCGTGTTATTACGGCGGTTTGTAGACTGAAAAAAACTTGCTGGTGTGCTGCCTGCTAACACAGTTATCCATACTGCAACACAGACAATTTTTGCATTCCTTTTTGTTCTCAGAGTCTTGGATCGAAAGGGGTGAACGATTGCTAAAAAGCGATCTACGCTTATGCAAGTCAGAAAGAAAATGCTCCCATACATATTTGTATAAAAGAGGGTGACAGAAATCTTGCAAAGAATGTCTCCAAATGGCCAGTTTCTTGTTACAAAGTAATAAATCCTGAAGGGTAATGTAAACACAAAAAGCAGATCTGATATTGCTAAATTAAGCATGTAAGTTGTAGTCTCATTTCGCACTTTTAAGGTGCAAGTAAAAATGTAGACAGCAACACAGTTTGCTATGAGGCCAAGAACAAACACCATACTAAAGATACAGCCATATAAAGTATACTTAAAGGAGTCTTCAGTGGAACAATTAGAGCTTACCATTATAATGGTATATTTAAAACTCCTGTGATTTGGAGGTCTCTCTGGTATTTCTATTGCAACTTTTTCGAAATTCCAGAAGAACTTGCAGTTGTATTTGAACTGTGTGCTTTGGTGAATCTGTGGCACTGGAAAGCTTCAGGGGAGACACACTATCTCTGTAGCAAGGGAACACATCTCCAGCAGTAATCACCAGGTGGTCACTCTTCTCTTCCAAGAGCTATTTGTAATCACACAGGCAGTCTTCAAAAGTCAAAAAAACCCCGTATCATCTGTGGCAGATGAGGTCCCCATGAAGCTCGCTTAGTTCCATTTTCCCCTCAATTTGATGAAGCCTTTGCAGAAATTTTTCCCTTATTGGTGGCTGCGGCTCATGATGATGAGGTCTTGTCCAGCCAAATTTACCGGGTGTGTAGGCTTTAGAAAACGATTTCCTGGACGCCACAAAGTGTTGGCGCTTGCATTTTTTCCTTCAGCCTTCTGTCTGTAAAACCAGCTTGCTTTCGGCTCCTCCGTGTGCTTCCTGGCTCGCTCGCCCCACGGGGCGGGAAGCAAGCTGCTTGTGAGGGCAGAAATGAAATTCCAGAGCGTGTTTGTTCCTGCAGAACACAGCCCTCACGTCCCGCCTAACCCCGACAACAGCCTCTCGCCAGCCCGGCTCCTTCTGGAGAGGAGGGAAAAGAGCTGGGGCAATTTGTAGCATGACATCACAGGAAGAAGAGGTCGGACTCGCTGAAGAATGGTTTCAATTCAGTTTGTTTGCCTTCCCCTAATCTGATAATGTGTCTGCTGGGACTGTACCTTGCAGGCGTGCAAATGGTCACCAGCAGAGTGCTGCTGCAGCCTCCTGTTAACTCTTTCTGTACTGCTCCAAAGGGTCCTCTGGCAACCTGGCTGGACTCCAAAAGCCTCAAGGCTTTTATGCCTTAAAAAAACCCATTTTTCTTTTTGGAGGTGATAGCAATTGTGGGATTTTGTAATTTGTGTAGGATTGAACTAAGGTTAGGTTTTTTTGATAGGCATCTCTAGGTAACACGTTACTCACCAGAAATCTGCTAAAGCTATCTTGATTCTCTCAATGCACCAGTACAAGGTGCAGGAAAGGCAAAGTGACATCGATAGGTAATGAAGTAATTTCACTAAATAATTACTGAAAGAAAGAGGGATAAAGACTGCCAACATGAAAGATTGTGAGTTGTTCCTGGATATTGCCAGGACTGAGATGTGGTGCAGTGAGAGGAGAATTTTTAAACTCATTCCGTACTAAAAAGAACATCCCAAGCTCTTTTTGTAGTCAGAAAGATGATTCTTTTTACAAAAAATGACACCTTACATTTTTTTAAAAAATTGGGCTGTAGAAAATATTTTTTCAATATGTAAACACAGAATTAGTAGAGCAAAAGAAATACTGCACTATGCAATTGTTTCTTATAATTTAAAGGGGGCCTGTTATTGCACATGCACAAAATACTCCCATTAGTCACTGATTAATGAAACGAAAACATGTTGTAGCTAATTAAATTGTTAAGTAAATATAAAAACAGCTCTTAATGCCTTTAGGGACAGATATGAGATAAATCTCAGTTTAGACAGACTCATCTATTTAACAACAGCTTGGATAGACTTACTTCTGGCATAAAAACCAGTCTATTTTTAAGTCTTAGAATAACAAATCTCTTCATATCTGGCTGGGTGGCATGGTTCTTTTGAACTAGATTTTAATCAGTTGTACCTAAGCAAGGCTCTGGGCAAAACCTTTCTAGTCTGCTGAAAAGGAGAGTAAATAATAGCACTTCACAGTGTTTTGGCATAGTTTCTTAGTGTAAAGTATGCCAGACAAAATTCAGGAGCATGCAAAAATGGGTCTTTATAATTTTATTTTAAGTTTTCTTGATAGCTTTCTTCTGTGAAATTCTTTCTCCTTGATTTTTGAGGTGAAATTAAGCGATTTCATTTCAGTAGACTATTGACACAAGAAACCTTTTTGACTATTTTTGAAATTCATACTTAAGCACTTAACTTTGAAATTCAAACTTGACTGTAAAGTGTAGTGCATTTTCCACTTCTAAGACAGCAAGAAATGAAAATGTGAGCTGGGAGAGTCTCGTGTGTCCATCCTAAATTGTACCTTAGCATCAAGTTGCCTTACCTGACTTTCCTCACAAAAGGAGTCATCACATGTGGTTACATTTTGGTTTTGTTCCTGAAAGCCATGGGTGGTGAAACGGAAGATTTCCTGAAAGAGTCCCTGAGCTCTGCATTGGGCCATGGGAGCTCTGAGCTCTCTTTTCCTGTTCAAGCTTTGCACAGGAAAACTTCATGGGGCAGGCTCAGTTACTGGAATGAAAATCCCTGAAGCAGAGAAATTTGATGTCGTATGTCAAAACCTCAAGGAATAATTTACGTTTAGGGAGAGAAATGAATGAAAATTAGTATGTCTCTGTGACACGTGAATACTTGATTTTCTGTTTAGGTGAAAGTGTGAGTGCACAGAGGCAGAGTGAGGGTGCCTACCAGAGTCACTGTTCATTTCACCTGGATAAATGTACTTTAGACCCATCATGAAGTTTTGGCCCCAGCCTTTGGTTTGTCTGTCAGAGTCCTGGCCTTGCTATGGCTCATGTTGTTCCTCCTGTTACAGGCGTGGGCACTACAGAGCTGTATTTATGGGCTTAGGTATATGCTTTTGCTTTCTTTGGGCCTTTCTCTTACCCCTGCACCTTTCTGGTCCAGAACAGTATGTGCACTTTACACTAGTTGAAGAACTGAGTTATATTTGCATGCTTCCAGACATAGAATTCAGGTGCAGAGAAGTTCTGAAGTTCAATTTCAGGGTTTCAGTGAGGAGGTATATGACTGGGCTGGCAGTCTGACTCATTTAAGTGTGAATAGCAAAGGTGAATTACATGCCCCTTTTTTTACTAGAACTGACCAATTGTTACCAAGCAGTGTTGTCATTTCTATGAACTTCCCAGAGCTGAAAGACCTGTGTTAGTGCACCATGAGCTGTGGGAGGTGAGAACAGCCTCCTTTCTGGCTGGGCTCCAGCATGAACAGGGAGAAACTTCATCACGTGTTTTTTGCACGCTGGGTCACGTTTCTAGATGTTGGGCTCTGTGCTGTCAGATATGGAAAAGCCTCCAGTAAGCCCCAGCACTTTAAAAATAATTTTTAAAGAGTTTATCAGTTATTATGGAGAAATAATTTGTGATAATGGTCTTGCTTGGGTTCTTTCACTGTGGGCAAATTTTTCTTTGGGATGGGGAGGTGGAACAGGCAGAAGGAAGCAGCTGCAGGGAGGGCCCTCTAAGCTGAGGGGGTTTTTTCCTTCAAAGGAAACGATGCAGCCACTGCAGGGAGATGCAAATGGAAGTCTGTCTGATTTTCTGCATCAGAGGTGAGAATGAGTTAGGGCCTGTCATGTGTTGCTGGTGCTAGATGAGCAGAGACTGCATTTCAATCAGCAGGCTTCCTGTGGCTTTTGAAGAGGCATCGAAGACAGAGTGTGGGCTCCTTAAAGCTAAGAGCTGATGACATGCTTGAAATCATCTCTCACTTCAGCATTGAATAGATTTCATACATTTCTGTGGTCATTTTCCACTTAACTCTGCTTATATGAATTTAGATACCCAAGACTCTTGACACACTTGAGTGATCTTGGATTTGTGTGGCAAACCTGGTACAGTGTTCCACAGGGGGACAGAAAAAGTCCTTGTAGCCCTAGCAGCATGGTAGTAGGATGGCTGTAGGGCACTGCCATCAACAGCTGCTGCTCCCTTCTTCTTCCAGATGCCATAGAGTTGAAGACTTGCTCTCATTTAGGTCAAAGGGGCAGCTTCCCTTACATTTCAGAAGTTCAAATAAGAAATATTTCACTGAAATTAAACAAGTATTGGAAGGCTTTCCAGGCTTGCAAAGTTGTTTTGGCTAATGTGCTGTGCTCCTGTAGTGCTACTCTACTCTTTGGTGCTGTGCTCAAACACAAGTTGTAGTAAAAGGTGAAATGAATTTTCAAGTTGTCTTGTGTACCACATTTGGTCTGGTACTATAAGCCTGTATTTACTTTAAAAAAAACCAATAAACAAACAAAACCCACCAACAATAAAAAATGAGCAACTTCAATATTAATATTACTGTAACAAATTTTTACAGTGCTTGTAAATCCAGTGTATGCACTGTTACATGAAGGTTATCAGTGGTGCACGTAGCCTCGTGTAACTCCATTACTCATAAACCAATGTTGCTGCCTGTAAAGGCACAGCTGTAAGGGCATTTGCTCTCTCTTTGGTTAAGCAGGCTTATGCAAAAGGACTTGTCTATCTACTGCAGGGAAGCCAAACCCTGGCAGAACAGTATTTTCTTTGCCCTAAGTGTTTTTTTTTTTAATCCAGTCATTTTCATGGGATAGTGATGATTTTTGAAGCATTTTTTAGTTTGTTCACCAGAATTTCTCTCTAAGCATGTGTATATACAGGAAGGAATTTATTATGGTTGAGATGCAGGGCTGGAAGCCAGGAAATCTACTTCTGGCTGTGCCACAGATTTTCTGTTCCAGTCCTGGCAAAGTTTTCTATGACTTTGTGCTTTAGCTTTCCTCCACATAAGAGCTGCTTTACTTCCTCACTGGAATCCAAGACCATCTTAATTGTTAAAAACTATTTGAAGTCCTTGGATGGGGAACCCTTTCTTAAATATGATATTGGGATAATTACAGTGGGTGGTGAGTACGATAAAAATACAGAGAGATTAAAATTCTGTGTTTTTTTATGAGATGGCTGCCAAGCAGAAGGTTCTACTGAATGACTTGACTAGAATAAGTCTACTGGGAGCAGGTACAGAGAAAGCAGGGCTGGGAATTTCACCTTCTCAGCCACCTTTCAGGAGCTGCCTGCTCAGACTCCTAAACTGCAGTAAGCTTGTCCTGGTGAGTGATTTACTGCCTTCTTAAATTGCAGGGATGGTGTCTACCTATGGAGACAGTGTGAAGTAGTTAGCACACTGAATTTTTCCCCCATAAATTTTTTCCACTTTAGTAGGCAAGTCTTAAAATGAGGATTATGAGAGAGTGAATTGACTATTTTTGTCTAGCCAGGCTAATACCTCATGACTGTTGCATAGCCAGTTGAAGACTTCTCTGTATCAGGAAACTCATTAGCCTATTGCAAATGAAACTACTTGTACAAACTACAAGTTAAAAGAGCTGTAAATATTTTCCATTGAAAGTTTTACTGACCTAGAACCAGTTTTCCTGATTTGTTTTTTGTTATTATACTAAATAGGTTCTAATACATAGCTGGCAAAAATCTTTCAAATATTAAAAAAAAGGCATGAGAAGGTAAAACGTTTGGACTGAGTTTGTGAGGTTCTCTAAGTTAAAATAATTTATCTGTGTGCAGTTGCTTAAAAAGGGAGAAGGAAGCTTGGAATAAAATGAGAATTCTTCAATCCTGTGCATTTTAAATGCTTCTCTTTTCAGAATGGTTTCAGTTTCCTTTATAGGAAACGCAACTGCTCCTCTCTGGCTTGTAGAGAGAATTTCCTTTTTTTTGTCCTCTGCTCTTGGACTCATAGGGCTTTTAAAACCCAAATATATATATAATATACATACAGTCTCTCTGAATAACTTGAGCACAATGAATATAAAAATACATGCAGCAAATATGTAAGTCATACTTCAAGAAGTGCAATTTCCTTTATACACCTTATTATTACTAACAAAGTGAACTACTGAGGAATACTATGTAAGAGGGGATACAGGCATAAAGGAAAACTGACTTGTGTTGGGTAATAATTTTTAAGCAACTAAGAGGCCAAAGAAGTATATAATCTGTTGCTTTCCTAGCTGGTTACCTGTCCTTTAAGTGCAATTTTGGGTCTGAAGTGCTCCTGTTGGGACTGTGTTCAGAAGTCACAGTATCCCTTAATGTAATTGTAATCCTTCAGAGTACTTACAGGTCTACTTGAGGCTTTCTTAATACTCTGATTGACAGGGAAACTTGTTAAAATAATGAGAATATGGGAGAATCTTTAAAATTAGTACTAATTTGAGATTTTTGTTTCATTTTATGTAAAACTATTTTGGAGTATGGTTTTGGGGAAAGTTGGTTATGCATAGTGATGGAATAAGTGCAGGACTATGTCCTGGAGTTTGTCATGCAAGTTCTGGAGATATTTTTAGACTATATAATTTCAGAAAATATTATATGTGTCCTCTGCTTATATTTTAGAGCTTGCATTATTTAGTTTCTGTTGATTGTAATTATTGTGGAACAAGTTGAAGAAATACGAGATTTATTTTTTTTAAGCACGGTGCTGTACATCTGAAAATAATTTTTGTGGTAGCACTAACAGAAATGTGCAGCATCTAACGGTGAAAGAAGGTTTCTTATCTCAAAGGTTCATTTAATGCTAATGAACACATTAGGCCTACCTGGAGTTATGTAAATGGCTGTAATGGAATACACAGGTTGCTTGTTTACACTCTAAATACATGGCAGTAGTTACAGCAGTGTTTTAGGCCACTAACAGATGACTGACAAATACCTGCAAAAAGCTTCTTGACTTAAATTGTTCGTGTAAGTCATGGAAAGTCCCAGCAGCAGTTTTTGCTTACATTCAAAGATATTTTGATGTGCAGAGTAAGTTTTTCTGAGAATGCAATTAAAATAATATCCAGGGGGAGCAAGCAATAATTGGATACGATATCATCTTCACGTCCATTTGTTAATCTGATTTCAAATGGTGGCCCCCACCTTTATCTGATATGCACAGCATTAACAAGTAAGAAATGCCACACCTGCTTACCCCTCCCTGCAGCTTCAAATTTAAATCCTTCATGTTCTGTTACAGACAGTGTGCATGGATGTATATTTAGGCACTGCCACTTTAAGCCTCTGCCCCTTTATATGGCCTCAGTTTAGGGGAGAAATTACTTGGCACAAAGAACACAATCCCTATTTCCATTGCATCTTTGGAGTAGTTTAAGGTAAGATGATCAAAAATGGTTCTGCTGCAGTATTCCTTGGAGGCCCAGCTGTGTCTGTAGTAGACAGTGGCACGGGGGTTGACATTTTGTACCAGCCATCCAGATAGAACTTGAGGTGATGTTCAGAATTGTATTTTACAGATTAATTCAGGGAGGCTTCTTTATGTATGTATTCCACGCATTAGAAATGTGTTAGATGATTATGACATACATTAAGTGTAACTGCTCTTAGAGCAGGCTTGTGAGGGGTTAGGTAACACCACATTTTTTCAAGCTTTAAGCTGTAGATTGAGTGGCTTGAAAGGATTGGGCTAAATTGTGAAGTTAAAGGATTGAGAAGGTGAAGAGTTTGAAAAACAGACATTGTTTAGAGAGAAATGGGAAAAAGATTAGGAAACAATCTTAACAGCATCATTTTGAAAGGGTAGGAAATAGGATGAATTTCTAATGCATTTCTAAAATGTCGGGCGGGAAGAGAGATGCCTTCATCAGAACACAATACCCAAGTTTCTGAACTCTCACTTACACTTTTTTTGCCTTTTAAAAAAAATACACATTTATTCAGTCACTCTGCAAACATGACTGACAAAATGTCAGTATTTTAAATTTCTCTATATATTTATTCTGGAAATAAGTTAAATGGTTTTCTCTAAAAAATTCTGGCTCTCCTGAGCTTATGCTTTCTACAGCATAGAATTAGAAATTCAAAGTTTAATTGGAGTTGGCAGAAATTTACCAAATACTCTGTGATTAAAAATTCTTACTCAGTACTTTATAGTTGCAAAATATGACTGTTTTATCAAAAAATAATTTTATTTATTAATAAAATCAACAGCTAAGTTAAGCAAATACTAGGACAGTAGGAAGGAAATGTAAGAAGCTTCATGAACTACTTTGGAAGCTATTCCAAGGATGAAATAGGTCCAGAGAACAGAACTTGTTAGAATTACATTTGTAATTCTTATAGCCCGAAGGGTCTTTACTTTTTTGATCTTTAGTGTAAGGTTTTACCCAACATATATTTTCTAGCCAGGACTGAGGTACACTGGTTCCATGTCAAGATTACTGGTTATCCATGTCCTTCTTGAGGATGTATCTCTCTTTCATGCCAGATGACTTGCAATCACTGCATCAGGTGCTTGCAGCTTCTTGCAGTTTTGGCTAAGTGGAGGACTCCATTTTGGTACTAGAGGATTTTAATCTCTGCCAGAGATACCACAAAGCCTGCAGTTACATTCCTATTCTTATTTTTATAAAGGGTAACATTAAGAAGCTATTTAAAGAATTTACCATGATCATTCAATAAGATTTATATGTATTTGTGTAGTTTAAAAAAACCCTATTAATTTGGTATTAATTTGGTTTCCTTCACAAAAATGGAATGTAAGAAGTTAGGGGAAAAAAAAAGTTTCATAAGAGTTGCTCAAGTAGGTGAGCTAATTAGTATAGATAAATCCTGACAAGAAACTTCTTGTCAGGGGAGAACTGCTGCCAAAAAGCAGAACTTGGACTTCATTGATGTGAAGAACTATTACTTTGTAAATGTCTAAGTCAGCAAATAACCTCTTTAAATTTTGCATCTTAAGATCATTTTAACAATTGTTTAGCATATCATTAGTAGTGGTAAACTCCTACTACAAGTACTTAGCTGATTTTCCCCTCTGCAACTGCTCTTTCCTTCCAGCCCATATCCTGAAGTTTTATGAAACAAATTCAGTACTTTATGAACTTATTTTAACATTTTTGACCATATTTAGCAGTTGCACTTTCAGTGTGGCAATCAGCTACTACCTAGAAGGTAAAAAAGGGAATGTCAGAACTTTGGAGGAGGGAAAAGGGATGTGTTTCTTGCATAGTATATTAGAATTTTCTGCTGAAATCTTGAAAGGAACAAAGTTAGGGTCTCAGATACAGAAGATGTTATTTAGGAAAGACCACAAAGTTCCTACTTCTGCTTCTTAACTGTCTTTTTATTTCTTGAATTTATTGGGTTTTGATAGAGTTTTTAGATCGACATAAACAGTTGAAATGTGGGCTGTTGCTCAAAGCAATCTTATTGCTGTCCCTTCAGGGCTTTTCCTCTGCTTCTTCCCTTGTGCTGTGTGTATGTGCACCCTCAGCTGAATGGGGGGAACAGTTTGGTTTGAAAGGAATTCTAGCAATTATTTTTTTCATAGTCATGGCAGTGCTAATGCTAAAGCAAGGGATGGAGCAAAAAGTGTAGATATGTAACTTAGGGAAGCACCACCAGACTTAAAACTGATTTAAGCCAACTGTGCTGTAAATGTTATGACAGAGTGTTCAACTTCAAGGCTTTCAAATCTTTATTGTTTTGACTCTTGGCCAGGCATTAATTTAGTATTGGTTAGTCCATGAGGAGTTTAAAAGCCTCTGCAAAGCTGAAGAGTGATGTATCCATGCTTCTGGTTACCACCCTATAATTTATTTTCATGTAAATGGCTTTATATATTTATATCCTAATAAAAAAAGCTATGAGCAGCAATGCATACTATACATTGTCTTGCTTCCCTTTGTGATGAAGAGGGATGGTATCTTTTTAAGGCAAATATCTGATCTGGACTCCACTGAAGATGCTCTGAATTTCCTAGCTGATGTCAGGATGTTGGGTGCTTTGGGCCAACTGTCTTCAGTAATGGTTTGCATTTTTATTGTAGTGTTCCAGTCTAAAGAGCCAGGTTGACCAATTTAAAGAGCTAGAAAGTTACAGACAAATGTGCTTACAGGTACCTCATGCTACCTGCAGTTAAAACAAGAAGTCTGGAGAGTTGGGTATCAGAGAGATAAATCCAGGTTCTTTGAGATTGTTGGTTTTGGGTCTAACTTGAGAAATACCTTAATTTTAAAATTTTTTTAATTTTTTTTTTTTTTAGTGAGCCCTTTGTTTCTATTTCTTAGCCTTTCCTAAAAATGATACTTAACTTCTTGTGGGAGAGACAAAGTCAGTGAGAGATCTGTATAACTGGGACTGGAAACTTTAATTCATTTGACCATGCCACACATCTGCACTGTTATTCCTGCACAGATCTGTTGATCAAAATGCACTTTACATTGCTTGAGCTAGAGCTGTGCTCAGAGCTGTTGGTGTAGTTGAAGTCTTTGTAAGAAGTGGGTTTTACTCTGGATCTGTACCCTTTACTCTGGATCTAAACCCTGCTAGGCTTTAGTATGCACAGTGTGCTGATGGCAGGAAATGATCAAAGTAGAAAGTGTGTGAAAGTTTGAGAGAAATGTCTGAGCTGCAGTTCAGGTTTGTTTTTCTAGTGCAAATAACAGGAGAAGCTGTAAAATCCTACAGACTTCAAATTGTATTATATTCTACCTAATGTGTGAGCTTTACATGCTCCTGAGCTTGAGAGCTAAAGGGAAACAGCTGGGAGGTTTCTAAGCCTGGTGGTTTCAAATTCTCTGGAGAGAGAGGAAAGCTTCCCAGTGATGTGAGCCTTCCTTCATTTACACACATATATGTATATGGTTGTATGCAACTTCAGTAAAAATTTTCAGATTTTTCAGTTACATCATGCATGTTGTTAGTTCATGGCATGATCAAGTTTCAGAATTAGAATGATACCTTTTAAATCACTGATCAGTGACCTTCTATTTTGAAATTGCTAAAAGAAGTACCACAGCTTGGTTGTAGGACTAGCAGAAGGAGTTTGAAATACTTTCTGTTGGAAAACATGCTGGCAAAATGTAAGATTTCTGCAGCATTATGTTTCTGTAAAACTTCTTTTTAAAAGGCCAACTGAATTAAAAATATAATAATCTTAAGAAGCTAATTTTGTTTTCCTTAAATTTAAGGAAGTAAAACTAGGAGCAAAAGACTTTAATTTTTTCAAAATAGGATGTCAAATGCCATGGTTTCATCAGAAACATTGAAACTTTGATTCTGCCCTTTTTACAAATGACCAAGAGTTTCTCACAGTAAAAATTCAGAGACCTTGAATAGAAAGGCACTTTGCTATTGAAGAATTTCACCTTTTTTTTCTTGTGAAAACAGCAGGATATTTTTAGTTCAACGAGATCAAGAGAAACAGGTTTTGATTATTTGATAATTTAATGTACCTTCTCAGCTAAATTAATTTTACTACTTTGTGGATAGGTGCTTAATGTCTCTGATTTATGAGTTCAAGGAGAGTCAGGTACCTTCTTTTCTGTATGTGTTGCATTTTTCAATTATATGCCAATAGTATTAAAACTGAAAGATAAATGGCCAAGGAGCAAACGTTGTACAGAGGAAGGCAATGGCAGAGTCCATGCAAATTTCTTGATTTTCATAAACACATCTACTCCCTACACACAGGAGTATCTGAGCACTAAAAAGGAAGAAGTACCAAAAATACTCTTGAAAGTTTTTCCATTTGTTAAGATGTTACTTTTTTAACACTTGTCATTTTAAAGGAGGCTTGGCTTCCTCAGTATCTGTATGAAGACCCAAGACTCATGGCTTTGTCTCAGCTGCACAACCTTGCTTTTAAGTCCCCAGTTGGATGCAGGCTTTTCAAACCAGCACAGTTTTTGTAAGGCACTTCTCTGAGGTACCTGGTTGCCCCCATGGGTCTTCCAAGGAGCTCCCAAACCCAATCCTTGCTTCAAATTCCAGAATGGCTGGGCATAGGGGCTGCAGGTGGGAAAACTGGTTGCTGAATATGGATCCTTCTTATATGTGTGTAGCACAGAGCATTCTCAAAGGAAGAGATGTGTTTGCATTAATGCTGTTCAAATGTGAAGTGGGCAGTCTGGTACGTGGTATTTCAGAAAAAAAAAACACATTTTTTTTGGTCTTTTTATAACTTGATTTCAAAACTTGAAGGTGATTAACCTTGCTTTCTTAGATCCCTGTGAAGTTATCCAAACTCAAGTTTTAAACACAAATTTCTGTTGTTTCCCTGGGTATCAGCAGGATCTATTTTGCTTTTGTATTTAATCACTCAAGCCTTTTTGTCCAATCCCAAGTTTTGTCTAAAATCACTTACCTTTTGTGCCTTACTCAGCTTGTTTAAGTAATTCAGGCAGCTGAGGGGGGAGGAAATAGCTTGGTCTAATTTTTAAAAAGCTTGAAGGAAGCTGAAAAAGAAAAGGTTGTGGTGGCAACAAAAATGTTGTGGTGCTGTCAGCTGTCTGTATTGCAGCACTCAAGTTACTATGTCATTATTTCTATCCATTTTTTCTACTATCCTCCCTGCTGGCAAGGTGACTTAGATTAGTTGATTTTATATAAAGTAGTAACCAGCAGTTGTCTTCTGTGAAATCCAGTAATCACAGATTTTATATTTACACAGAAAAGTGCCTTGGCTTGATCTTGTGGTGTAAAGTAGAAACAGTGTTTTGAAGCACTATAAATCACTACTTCCTGCATCCTTTTCCTCTGAATATCTAAGGGGCAAATGTTCTGGCTTCCAGCGTGGTTTTTCAGACAGTGAGCTTGTTTTTCTTCACCGATCACTCTTCAATAAATAAGGTTGTGTGACCATGAGGAAAGGCACTGAATATCATTTCTTACATGATTTTGTGAAAATATAGTGGTCTAATTTAAGGAAATGTTAGCTCTGCCTTCTTACAGATGTTGCTGAGGTCCACGTGACTATAGCTGTAGCTGCAGTTCACAGACATCCTCACTTTGATCTTACATAGACTGTTTAGATTTATTTTTTTTTACAGTGTTTTTGGCCTTCTTTGCTAGCTTAGCTACAGCTTTTGGTGTTTGAAAAAAGTTACAGCAGATGTATTGCATTATATTAAGGTTTCTTTAGTCTTTTTGAGGATCCTACAGTAATTCTATGGATACTTGCACACAGTTTAGTGTAAGACAATTCTGACTCCATCACTTTCTGAGGGATACCTCTGTTTGACAGTATTAGTTACAATTTTTCCATCTTAGATCTATGAAAAGCTAATTCTGACATACTAATTTAGGAAGTGTTTCTGGTGTGGTTATACAGATTTACAGTTTGTACTGAAGGAAGCCAACTAACACTGTAGGTCAGTGAAACTGCCCTCAAGAGGAGTTGGGGGGAGTGAATTGCTTCAGAACTAGCTGCAAAACTTTCAGAGGAAACAGTAGGAGAAAGACTTAATAAATTAGGTTAATATTAGATTTGTAAAATTACAAAACTGTAAATTGTAAAAACTAAGTGTGAAATGGTTGTAACATGAAAAAATACAGACACCAGTGTCTTCTGAGGTTTTGTTTCAGATCTGTTCAGACAAGTTATTGAAAAGTTTGGGGTGTTTTCAGTGATTTTTATACTGTTTTGCATCACACTGTCAAATTCAATGATTTATTTTCAGATTGGGAGTATGTATTTTCAATGAAGACTTAAATAATAGCCCAAGACTTTCTTTAATCTTCTCTTGCTAATCTGATTTCCAGTGCACTACTCGTTACCTCTATTATATTGTATTTTGTTTTGATTGTTAAATAACTGCTTGTAAGGCAGAAATACTTCATTAGGGACATTTTGTTTAATTCTGTCAGCTGAGCATTCAGAAGCTCTGCATATGCTTCTGCTTTGAGAGGTAAGCACAACACAATGACAGCCAGGTTTTGTCTTGAGTAAATACTGTTGCTATAAACCAACATATTCTGTAATGGTAGTCACAGAAGTATCAGCTCACATTAGGATCAAAACTCTTCTTAAATAATGGGTTTATACCCAATATGTTGTTAAACTGATAGTTATAATTTTTTGTTGTACAGCTGTTTATGTTACAACTTCCTCTTTGTTCTCTTTGTCATGTGTAATTTTCTTCAGATGGAAATATTTTCTAAAAGTGTTTAATAAATCCATTGCATGAAACAGTTTTCATGCTCCTTTTACCGTGTTTTATTATGAAACATGGCATATTGTTGCTTCTGGAACTCCAATGTCTTTGTCCTGTTTTTCTCTTTTAGATGATACAAAGCACGTTGTGGGATATTTAATAGTGCTTTTTACTTTTAAATACCAAAAAGCACTCTGTTCTTTATGGTTTCAGGACATGTGCCATTCCCTAGCTAGTACTGCTTTTTCTAGACAATTAGTCTTATGGACATGCTCATCCATATCCTCTGCACATTGTCTTTTTTGTTCAGTTCATAATTCCTTTACTCCTTGTTATTGTTAAAAGAGACTGTCCTGCTGTTTCAAGAACTGCTATTTACAAATAGCATGTTTACTAATTTTAGCTGGATTAAGAGGATTGTTGGTGGTACAATGTAGCTAAATTTGTCCATCTAGTGACAAACAGGAAAGAACTCAAGACTTGAATTTACAGGCTTTAACTGAAACGCTCAAGGAGGCATTCATTGTCATGTCTCTTCTTGTACTTGGAAAAATAATTCCTGGAACTGCTCTTAATTGTTCTTGTAACGGGGACTGTGTAAGTCAATCAGAAATGAAACTGCTAGAAAGAGTGATATGTAGCACTGTGACAATCTGCTTGATCATCAACCCTAGAAATTACATAAATAAGTTCTCTTTACTGAGATAGTTACTTTGTGACCCAAAAATTTTTCTGAAGAAAAGAAGTGCTTAAGTACTGCTTTGCCCCCGAGTACAATGATTTTTCTTATATGGAAATAACTATAGAAGTGTTGTTCTTAATACTGTGTGATGTCAGTTAATATAATGATCCTTTTAAGCATCTGTTTTCTTCTTCCTTTGCTGAGTCTTCACACACTGTAGTGTTTTCACAGTTTAAGGATCTTGATGTAATTAACCTCAAGATTTTTGGCAGGACATTTTGTTGTTGACTGATATCACACCATTTCCAGCAGTCAAATGATTCACATAGGGTTTTAGTTGATGTATTCTAGGTGATTTCTTGTGCTGAGGGGAGAAAACTGGCACCAGTTCAGATTGTCTTTAGCTTCCACCTGAAAATCTTGGGAAGTGAGATTAATCCAAGAAGTAGTCATATTGAAGCCTGGTTTTACCCTGGGGAGGCAGGCAATAAACATGCCAAGTTCTTTAGTTATGGGTTGTTTCTGCAGCACCACTGCCAGTGCAGACCCCAGATCCATCTGGAAGAAGCTCGTAGCAATGGCTTTGGGGAAAAATCAGATGCAGGTTGAGCCTACAATGCTATTTTCTTACATAGCATTCAGCAGGAAAGGATTATTGTATTCTGTAGTGCTTTATGGACCTACCAGTGCAGTTGCTTTTTGAATTAGTGCGTATTTTCCATATTCACAGTGTTCTGTAGTTGTTGCTTCCACAGCAGAACATGTGGGCTGTATGAAAAATTTGGTGGTTTTGGCTTTCAGTCCTACGGCCTGAAAATTTAGTTTGGTGACTCTGATAATCCAGGGGCTATTATACTGGCATAATGCAAATATTTTATTATTTTGCTAATAATTCTTTCAGCTTTCACTTTTGAGCATTGAGTGGTGTTTTCAGAATTACTCATGCTAAGTTTGAATACCTTTTTTTTTTTTTCCTTTTTTTTTCCTCTCTCCTCTTTTAAATAATGGTAATGTTAGAGCCTTTTTGAAAAATGCAGACATTTTCCTCTTTCATTATTTTTGCTTGTATCATCACCTATTATTACAGCTATTTTATCATCGAAAGTCACGGGAGTGATTTAAAGAGTGAGCTTATTTTTCCTAAAATGGAATAGTTTTGTGCTTCTGGCAGCCATCTCTTCCTTACCCCTGCTACATTTCCTTGACATTTGTTAATGTTAAACAGCAGCAGTTGCAACATGGAGCATGAGGCTTCACTGATAACCTCTCTCTGCTGGGAAAATTGACTTTATTCAGTCTTTTAGTATCTGTTGTAGCTCCATTCCCATCTGCCCTCTGGCAATGCTTTCTTTAAAGAGAACCTTACCTGAAGGAGCCTGTCAGAGCTGTTGATCTGGTTTGGAGATCTTCTGCAGGATCACCCTGTTCACAGATGTGTTGACTGCTTTAGAGGAGAAATCTGGGAATTTGTGAGGCATGGTAGTGCCACTGAAAGGTGGGTGTCATCCTCCAGCTGCTCATTTCTGCCCTTTCATCTGACCAAATGCAACCACTTGCATTGCTGTAAGGTGAATTAAATAGGTGAGCTACTCTGAATGTAAAACTAAGGCCTCCCCTGCCAAATGTGTTTTAAGAACTCCAAGTAAATAAAAAGCAAAACAAGGAACAACAAAACCATAATTCCCTGGATCAGATCTCCAGCTTTGTTGACACAAGAGAGGTTGGGGATGATGGGGAGGAAGGAGGGAGGATGTTGATGGACAAGTTTGGAACTGTGTTTGAATTCTTAGATTTGCCAGGTCTCTTCAGAACCTTTGGAGGAAGACTAAATTACTGTAAAACTGTAAAGAGAATAGATTTGCAGCATCATTTAAAAGCAACAGAGGCTTAAGATGTATACCCAGGCTCTGGTGGCCTCACTCTCCTTCTCTGACTTGAGAGATTTGACTCCTTATTCATGTGACCTTAAGTAGCTTTTGATAAGAAAAGTTGGTTTTACCCATGAGAGGTATCTGATCTCATGTTATTGAGGAGCTAGAGACTGCCTAAATCGGTTCCACATTTTATAGATATATTTTTTAATTTTAAAAGAAAACTGGAACATGAGAGAACTGGACGTGAAAATTCTGAACTGGCTTGAGGTTAGAGCACCAGCTTTCAGGTCAGCTGGTTGTGTGCTTTGCATCAAGGACTTCAAAAACCAAGTTTCCACGGTTTTAATATGTATCAGTATGTGGTTTTCATTTCCTCCATAGTTTATGACATTCTAAGCCTCTTATGTGAGGAGGAAAAGCCTGTCAAAATATTGCTTTCAAATGACCAGAACTAATAAACAGTCACTGTTTCTTTTCTGCTTTTTTTTTCCCTTGGCATACTACATCCTCACAAACCTTGTTGAAACTATTACTTGATCTTAAATGCTGGAGATCAGTACAATAAGAATAGGACTTGTATTAAACATACATTTGCTCTAAGAAGTTGAAAGCTGATCTGTCAAGTGTTCTTACATTAATTTAACCATTAACATTGCTATTGCTAATGGATTTCTTTATAAATTTTTGTAAGAACAAGCCCTAATAGGAAAGTAATATATAACACAAATATATAACACAAATTAAATTATTTCTATTAAATCAAATTACTAAATTGTTTTTATTTAAACATGATCCTTAGTCTTACTGTTTTTTATAGCAAAAACTATTTAGGCTTAGAATGTGAAGTGTAATTTTTTTGGCAGGCCTAAATTATTCAGAATTCTGAATACTAATTGTCATGTGAAATATCTGAAAATACAATTGCAAGCAAAAGTCAGCTTCCTGGGTGTGTGCAATTCTGGCATGGGAAAGAGGGATGCAAATAGCTCCTCGCACTCCTTGCATTTCCATTCCAAAGCTGTCAGTTCTAAACCCACTTTGTTTTGCCTTGAAAGGTCAATGCCACCTGTTAGCATACTGTGAAGAAGAATATTTATTAAATATTTTGTATTCTATTGACTGATTCAATAATTTGAAGTGGTGTTATTAAAAAAAAAAACAACCAACAAAACAAAAAGACCAAACAGTAGCCCCAGGGAAGCTTGGCATTGAAATATATATTATACTTTAGTGACAAACACTTCATTAACATTTCTTGTGGACAAATAACTAAAACTTGAAAATCAATTAGGAAATTATAAAGAATAAAAACATTAAGCAACAGAAAACAAAGACAAAAGCAGTTTTGATATGCTGCAAACTTCTAATTAGTGCTGCTGAGAGAAAAGCTACTCAGGGACTTGCTCTTTACACCCAAACCCAAGGACAGATGTTCCTCATGTAAGGATTTTATGTCTTTCATTAAATCTTTTCATGGAAACCAAAGTCCAGTTAAACATATTGTTGGGACAGAGCTGATGTAAATATCAGGAAGCTGGGAAGCACCTCTGTGTCCTGTTTCACCATAGATAAATAAAGATTAGCCAGCAAGAATTTCTGCCTGTTTTGTCCATAAAAGGAGCTTTCAGCCTGGGAAACATCACTGCAGATCCTTGTGATGCAGGTGTTCCTGCAGGGAAGTATCCTGCAGAGGCTCACTGCCTGAAGCCCCATTTAATTCACTGAGTTGGGTGTTGCAGAGTTATAGTTAGCCCTGAGTAGTGTGAGAGAAGACCAAGATGAATTTTTACTCTTCATTCTGATGCCAGTGGCTGTTTGACCTGGAGAAATTTTAGGCCTTAATTGCTTTCTTCCTTTTTGCACTAATAAAATGGGGCCTTTCTAGCCATCACAGGGGTGTCTCAGATGAAAAAAAAAAAAGTGTTTTGCTTAATGAGTAAAATTTGTGTCTGCATCTAGGAATGGTAATCAGTTACTAAGCATTAAATTGAAGTAAAAATGGCAAAGTTCCTTTCATGTGAAAGGAATGCATTGGAGGTGACCTGCTGGCCTGAAGTGTTGCTTAAAAGCTTTAAAAGCCAATATAAAATTAGTAAAAGATAGTGTGAATAATGTCACTCTGGAAACAAGTTGCTGATAAACATTCTGGTTCAAAAAAGCTGGACCCAGGGTTTCAAGCTCTTTTGTGACTCTTACTTAGAGCACTGGTAATTATCTGGTTAATTACATCATATTTTGCTTATTTAAGCAGGAGAGGTAGATTGTTGACTACCAAATGGTGGGACTGAAGCTCACCAGAGTTTGCCCTGATAAACTTGAAACCTACGCAAGCTGCAGATTGTGCTTCAGATTTACTAACTCAGTCTTTTTGATGCTTACATACAAAGAAAGGAGGTAAAGTTGTAATTAAGTGACCAGTTTTGCAATGTGGGGGAATAGATGCATTTGAGAAAACCCATCTCTGCATCTTTTTAGGTTGTGCCATATACCCAAGTTGTTTTTTTTTTTTTTGTCTCATCAGTGTATCACCTACTTGTGCAGCTATGTGGCTGTGTGTTTGGAAAGCTGACAGTGGGAGTGCTAAGAAGTTCCTGGGGAAAGAGCACAGGGTCTTAGTCTAAAGTCCTTCCAGCTTTAAGGTGGAAATTGTGATCAGCAGCACACCTGCCTTAAATTTTAGCAGTTTTCAGAACAAAGTAACTTTTTCCTGCCTCTTGCAACCACAGGGCCAACAACATTTCTGTAGTCAGGGTAGGTGACTTGCCCGTGGTTTGCTCAAGGGCACACATTGAAGTTGGTACTTTCTCATATCCCACTGTTACTGCTGGGGGCAGCTGGGTGACAGCACCTACTTATCTTGACACATTTTTAACCACATTGTCAGTTAGCATTTGTGAGAGCCAAAAAAGATTAAAAACTAAAAACAGTACTTTTGTAGTCATTAACAGCAAAAATGTCAAATGAAGTGGGATTCACTCTTAGTCAAGGAATCGAGTTGTTTCAGTAATGAATTAGTGATTGCTCTGGAAAAGTAACTTGTCTTCTTCAGGACATAGTGAAACACTGATGGGAGTAATAAAAGAGGTAAAGTGGCCAAATGAATGAGAAATGGAGAAGATCTTGGCTCTGCATTTCTAGCAAGGGCAGCAGTGAAAGAAGCAAGTGAGAAGTACTTGCACTTCTGAGCACAGGAAAAGATGATGCAAAGCAGCCCAAGAACTGATCTGGTTGAGAAATGTTGGAGAAAAAACGATGTGGTTATGACTCAGTAGCTTATGTTTTTCACTTGCAGATGGAACAGCTCCAGTATTGCCAAAATAATAATGAAAAATTTACACAATGTGGAAAATTGTAATTCTCAATTCACTGTCATCTTGTTGCTCTGAAGTTTTAGTTAATGTACTTCAGAAGAAAAGTGTTCTTTTTTTTAGAAATAAAGCTAAATGAGAGAATTCTTAATGCAAGTTTTAATTCTGGTAAATCTATTGTATTTTTACTAGGCCCTTGCATATTGCCTTAGCCAGGTGATGCAGCTTGCTTTACATGCATGCTGTGCTCTTTGTTGTTATACATGAATATTAGTAGCATGCATTTATAGAGTCAAACCTTGGACAATTGAATGATGCATTATAAATGAAGTTGTGAACTGATTGATTTTACTGCTGTCTTTTGGGAGATCATATGGAGGAAAGTGCTGAATGTGTGGTTTTGCTCAGTTTGTTCCCAGTCTTCTGGATGCTCCTTTTCCCCTGAGAAAGCAGATATTTGCTAATCAAATGTTATTCTGTTGCTTCTGGAGTTCTGCTGCTGTACTTCTGGAAGACAACATTATGCTCAAGGATGAGTCTCCTGTTTAAAGAAAGCAAAAAGCCAGAAACCATCAACCCTGTGTTTTCAAAATTAGGGATAAATATGGTGGCAATATATTTTTCCATGCAGTCTTATTTTCTCAGCATAACAATACTCTGTACATAACAGACAAGTAGCAAATGCCTAAAATTTTGTTTCTTCAATACTGCTGTTTATTACTATAATCTGCTTCAGCCAGAACCTTCTCTGATCAACTTAGATCCTCTCTGCATTGCCTCCTACCTCAAGCTTGTAGTAGTTTCAGTCTTATTTCAGCTGCCTCCCCTGAAATAGTGGTAATTGACCGAAAATAGTTTTGTTTCTTTTGGGCCATGAGGGCAGAGACTTAATTCATCCAGAGTGACTGCAGCTCTTACCAGAAGTGTCCTTGAAATATGACACTGTGGAGACCAAAGTAGTCCCCCGTGCAGTTAGATGAGTTGTGACTGTGGTTTGTGTATTATCATATGTAAAATATTGGGTAGATGTTGCAGCAGAAGTGGATTGATACGAGGTGCAGCAGTAACTTTCAGTCACCAATAGGTTCTTTGTTTTGTTTTAAAATGTGACCTTTTATGTACTTCTGTTCTATTTGCTCTTCTTTTCAGGAATGGCTATTTAGTAGGATGTATATATATGTATATATATATATTCAATGGACTGCTGTTGAAACATAAAAAGTGTCTAGTGTATTCAGTAGTTTAAAATTTTTGGTTAAATAGTAAAAATTTATCTGGTAAAATGTGAATCTTCTGAATTTTTGAAAGCATTTATCTTTTGTTTAGGACCATATTTTGAGGGTTGTATTTAGAGGAGAAGGAACAAAATCCACCTGGTGTGGTTGTCTATTCTCAGCAAAATGTGCCTGTCATTTTTCTAGGGGTCACCTTTGTTTGATCTTATCAAGCTGTCAAGAGAACGAGAAGGCCAAACTGATCAGCCTGAGCCCACTTCCACTCTCAATCTGCCTCTCCAACATAATCACACTGCAGCAGACCTGTAAGTGATGTGTGTTTGAGGTCTAGTGAAATGTGATATTAATATTGCCCTTAATATTTAAACCTACTTGTATTCTGTTTTCCTACTTGCTAGGCATGGTGCTTAGGTCATGTCAAACTGTTGAATTTGCTGTTGCTTCTTATACACATGAATTTAACTAAATCAAATGCTGAAATATTTTTTTGCAGACCCTCTCAAACTTGTTATTGCAAACTGTTATCTTACTTGCCTAGGAATAAATAAGTCCCTTTGTCAAGTATTTAATCAATAACTTGGATTTTTAATTCCTGTTATAGTAATAATAGGTTACAGTAGCAATTAAATTCTTATAATGGGGGAAGAGGGAAGGCTTCCTGAAAGTGTTATTCATATAAAATTGTTCCTTTATCATGTGATGTTAAGTGCTTAATGTATGTTCAATGTCCAGCTATCTTTCTCCTGTGAGATCTCCTAAGAAGAAAGCATCTGGACCTCCTCTAAGTGCTACTCCCACACCAGATGCTCAGCCAGCTGTGACTCCCCCAACACAGAAACCACAGAAATCTGTTGCCTTCTCTGTGTTCTACAAAAAAGGTTTGTTACTTCTGTATGTGCTGAAATTGCAAAGCTATCTCTTGTTATTTATCATATTTTGGTTTTGAAACTCAACATTTTTTAAAAGGTAATAAGAGAATCTGTAGTAAACAGTGTGCAAAGTCTCAGCTGCCTCTAGAAGAAACAGTAACATGTGCCAGCAGGTTAACGCAGGAACTCCACACACCACAGGTTCAAACTGAAAACTTGATTGTAAAATTCCCCCTGTACTTAGCATTGGTGAGGCCACACCTTGAATATTGTGTTCAGTTTTGCTCCCCAGACCCCCAGAAAGTGCTGGAGTGAGTCCAGAGAAGGACAAGGAACTAATTGAAGGGTCAGGAGCACAGATCTTATGAGGAGCAGCTGAGGTTGTTCAGCCTGGAGAAGAGGAGGCTGAGGGGAGCCCTTATCTTTCTCTACAGCTGCCTGAAAGGAGGGTGTAGTGAGGGGGGGGTTGGTCTCTTCTCCGTGGTAACAAGTGATAGGACAAGAGGAAATGGCCTCAAGTTTGTGTCAGGGGAGCTTCTAGCAGCCTTCTGATATCTGAAGGGACCCACAGGAAAGCTGGGAAGGGACTTTTTACAAGGGTGTATAGTGAAAGGATGAGGCCTGATAGTTTCAAGCTGAAAGAGGGTAGATTTAGATTAGATATTAGGTAGAAATCCTTTAGTGTGAGGGTGTTGAGGTACTGGAAGAGGTTGCCCAGGAAAGCTGTGGGTGCTTCTTACCTGGAAATGTTCAAGGCCAGTTTGGATGGGGCTTTGAGCAACCTGGTCTGTCGGGAGGTGACATGTAGGGTTGGAACTAGTAACATGAGGGTTGGAACTAGAAGATCTTTAAGGTCCCTCCCAATCCAACATGTTCTTTGATATTAGGAAAGATTTCTTCATCAAAAGGGTTGCAGGCACTAGAGCAGGCTACCAAGGAGATTGGTGTAGTCACCATCCCTGATGGCATTTACAGGGTGCATAGATGTGGTGCTTAGGGACATGGTTAAGGGGTGGACTTGGCAGTGCTGGGTTAATGGTTAGACAAGATCTTAAGGGTCTTTTCCAACCAAAATGATTGTATTATTCTGTAAGAATGGTCACACAGGCTCAGATAGAGGATTCTTCTAACATAGCACCCTTTTTTTCAGCAGTGACCATAAATAGATTCTATGGGAGGCTTAAGAACTTGACAAGCATATGTGGTGCTTCCTCAAAATGTTTTCCCAAGCCTTGACTTTCTCCAGCTCCAGGGTTTTCTGAGCCCTTTTTAATTCATCTGCTTATTAACTTTCAGTAGGTTTGTGTTTCTAGATGCTTGTTTGTGGCTTCTACTAACTTCATTTGGTGGTTTGTAGTTCTTGTAGTGGGAGGTTGAACATTTAGTTGCTGTCCATCCTCCATCATCCCCTCTTTTTACTTTGTATGCCCTATCATTATCATTTCAGTTTATTTTTCTTCTCTTTTTCTCAAGTGTATCTACTGGCCTATCGTCGACTACATACCCTGTTCTTTCAGCTTCTTTCTGATCATCCTGACCTGGAACCCTTGATCTGGACACTCTTCCAGCACACACTGCAAAATGAGTATGAACTTATGAGAGACAGGCACTTGGACCAGGTAAGCTTAACAAGAAAGTATAGAAAGACTCCACTGGATGTGTTCCTTATACATTCTTTAGCCTTCAGAAATTGTTATGTGTATTTCTCTATTGATAACTCAGAAATTAATTTAGACTGAAGTCTGTCATGTCAGGTTTTTTTAAGTACTGGCAGTTGCTTCCAGTAGGATCTTTAAATACCATTTAGTCCTGTTTTCAAAATAATGAAGACACACCAACTTTTCTTGTAATTGCATAGGAAAATTTTTAGTTTCTTTGGCAAGAACCCGCGTGGCTGATAAATGTTTTATTATTCCACCTTAAAAGAGTAGCATGTGAAATTATTACCAGCTCTAATTAGTTGTCATACAGAACTAGAGGGAACTGAAGCTGACTTATACTCTGGAAGTTCTTATGAAGTTGAGTTGCATATTAGTTTACAGGGCACAATGAGTAATAGGAAGCTCACCAATTGGTTTCTTAAGTTGAAATGAAGAAGCTGAATTAATTTTCTGCATCTCCAGTTGTCTTTTCTTGTTTCTTTAATAGATCATGATGTGTTGCATGTATGGCATATGCAAAGTAAAGAATGTAGATCTTAGGTTTAAAACAATCGTTTCGGAATACAAGGAGCTTCCAAACACAAATCAAGAGGTATGGAAATTCTTTGTTCTACCTTCATAAAAATGTTACAGTCTAAGTGTTTATGGGTAAACATAAACTGTCTGTGTGAAACAAAAAACCAAACAAACTACACTTGAATGTACCAAAAAAAAAAACCTGCTTCACTGCATCTCCATTCTGTGGAAGAGAAAACTGGATCTAATACTTAAATATCTCCTTAAACATCTCACACAAACAGTTTGGTAACTCTCTTGAGAAAGCAAGCTTCATTCCACTTTTTGCTTAAAAATACTAAATTATGGGTGATTTGTTGTATTTGGAGACCTTATGAAGGATTCAGTTGTACTGCTAATAGGATTTGCAAAAGCAACCCAAGTTCTTTCAGAAGTTTCCTAACATCCAAGTAGTGGAAGTCAAGCCAATAACTTCCTTTAGAAACTTTGATAGAAATATGGTTAGGTATCAAATAGAGATGTATGGTTGTATATCAAACAGGTCTCTATGTATTAAAGTTGGAGGCTTAATTCTAAGATTCAGAAGCTCCTTCCTTTGTAAGGGCCTTTTATTGTACGTAATTTTTTGCACAAAATTATAATTATAATAGGAAACCAAACAAGCAATCAGTTTAATGACCTATAGACATCCTTCTATTAGCAGAATTTCTTGCAGTGTGTTTGTGTCTTGACAAAATTCCAGGCTTTTGTCTCCAAGCCTAAACAAAATTTATCCACATCAGGTCAGAAACGACGTTTTCAGCCTTACAAGGCCTGCACAGTAGCAAAACCTTTTTTTGGCAATTAGGTGTGGAAAAGTAAATAGAGTTTGGATTTGAAAAATGTTGTTACAGTTCTGATGAATTTGGTTTGCATAAGGGAGCTGTGCCAATTAATGCAGTAGGTGCCACTACTGATGTTCATAAATGTTTTTGGGGAAAAAACCCCAATAAAACAGTTTAGTACAGTTCTAAATGGTAGTTACAATAGGTTGTATACAGTACCCATGAGAACTTAGCTCTTACCTAAGACAAATTTTTGCATGGCTTTAGAAGTTTGTCATATGTAAAATTGTAACTCTTTTATTACTTTATCTGTTTACTGTGTCTGATTTTTCTCACCCTATGCAGACTTTCAAGCGTGTTCTTATCAGGGAAGAACAGTATGACTCCATTATAGTGTTCTACAACTTAGTGTTTATGCAGAAGCTGAAAACAAACATTTTGCAGTATGCCTCCAACAGGGTAAGCTTTTACTTCTATTCACTTTTATTTAATAGACTAGGAATATATAGACAAAAAACCCTTATGATTGCTTTATTGTTTTTCTAGCCCCCCACCCTGTCACCTATCCCACCCGTTCCTCGCAGCCCTTACCAGTTTTCCAACTCTCCTCGGCGTGTCCCTGCTGGCAACAACATCTACATCTCACCCTTGAAGAGCCCATACAAATTCTCAGATGGGTTTCAGTCTCCAACAAAGATGACTCCAAGGTCTAGGTAGGTTGTCAACAAGCATTTTTTTGACTAAATTAAAGGTATTTGAGGGATTTTAGTGGAAGCAAATTAGAAAACAGCACAGTCTGGATTGTCAATTGTCTGTGGTTATTGTTTCTTTTCTGGGTAAAAGTTTGTGCCCTGTATCTGGGATCTTTAGTTGTCTTCCAGCACTTTTCTATTTCAGTTTAGTCAATATTCTCAAGGAATTTGTTTTGTGGTTTGGTTTTTTTTTTGAGTGGTTTTTTGCTTGTTTGTTCAGGGGTTTTGTTTGTTTTTCAGAGTAGTCATCCAAGAAGGGCTTTCTGACATAGATGCTTAAATGTTGTTGGCTTTGTTTCCTGATCACACTCCTGAAGAACATAGATGAGCTTTGTATGCTTTTTTAAAGAAAAAATACTCTCTTCAGAACAAGATGGTTCAGAGTATTAAGTTGACTGAGCAGAATATTTCAAACTATTGGTCACTAGTTTTTAGCAGATGAGGATCACAGCAAATACACAGTTCCCCAGTGAGCTTTTCAAACTAGGATCAAGGAGTCACATTGTACCTGGCCCACTGTGTGCAGAAGTTAAAATATTTTATATTTTATGTTGAAGTTCTGCATGGTTTTGATTAACAAACACCCAAAGGCTATAATGAAAGGCTGATTATCTGGTACCCAACACTGAAGAGTCTTCCTGCTGATAAGGGGCAGACTGTGGGGCCTCTGATTGTTTTAAGCCAGTTTAATTTTTAGCTGTATAGTACAGTTGATGTGGCAATTCAGCATCCAGTGGCCTGAATGGAGAAATGGGTGGTCTCAACACAGCAAAACCCAGTCTGGGTTTGCACTTTTAAAGCAGAGAGAGAGAGAGAGAGAGAGAGGAAGAGACTTCTGCTAAGATATGCAAATTAGTGGTTTTAATTAGTGCTAAATAGAGCTTAATCTTAGTGTTAAATATACCTTAATCTTAAACACTTCTCTTCTTCATTTGGCAGAATTTTGGTGTCAATTGGTGAATCATTTGGGGTGAGTTTTAATGTTTTTAATGTCTGGTCTTGAGTGCATGTAACTTAGGAATGGAATAGTTTGCTGACACCTGTGAAACTGGCCAGTCAGTGTCTCTAGTTTGTTGCAGTGCTTCATGGCATTTGTGAGCACAAAGATTACAAAGGTGTCCTGTTAGCCCCTTTCAGATATCCACATTTCACTTTTAAAATGTTTTGCATTTTGTTTCAGTTACTTTGAATACTGATAGAGTTCTTAAACCGCAGAGTTTTAGACCACATGATTTTTTTTTAATGGGTAATCATAGAATCATAGAATTGGCTGGGTTGGAAGGGACCTCAGAGATCATCAAGTCCAACCCTTGATCCACTACCGCTGCAGTTCCCAGCCCATGGCACTGAGTGCCACATCCAGTCTCTTTTTAAATATCTCCAGGGATGGAGAATCCACCACTTCCCTGGGCAGCCCATTCCAATGTCTGATCACCCTCTCAGTAAAGAAATTCTTTCTAATGTCCAACCTAAACCTCCCCTGGCACAACTTGAGACCGTGCCCTCTTGTCTTGCTGAGAGTTGCCTGGGAAAAGAGACCAACCCCCCCCCGGCTACCCCCTCCTTTCAGGGAGTTGTAGAGAGTGATGAGGTCTCCTCTGAGCCTTCTCCAGGCTGAAAGGAAGGTTCTGATCTGGAAGGTTTCAGTAGCTTTGGGATTTATTGACAATTCTTTCCTATTTTCTTGTGATTTCAGACTTCTGAGCAGAAGTTTCAAAAAATAAATCAGATGGTGTGCAACAGTGACTGCCAGCTCAAGCGCAGCGCAGAAGTAAGTGCTGCTCCTAAGCCCCTGAAGAGGCTGCGCTTTGATATAGAAGGGCAAGATGAAGCAGATGGAAGGTGAGAGATTCTTTTCTGCTTTTGGATAAACTTAAGTATATCTTGTTCTCCCTGACTTCTTCCTGAGATCCTAACTTCTCTCATTGTGTGAATTCTAGTAAATATATTAAATGAGAGATGGTAGCGTAATACTCATTAATTAGACACTTCCTTGTCAGAAGCAAGGGTTTATTTGGTGCCTGTACATGCAGCATCCCAGTGGTGCTGCTGAGTGTTAACCCATGCTGTCATCTTTTGTCAGTCTGTTAAAAAAATAAACCCAGATTTTTTTGGATGGATGAGAAATCAACCAGTTCTTCAGTGTGGAGGAAAAAAGGGTTTGCATCTTTTTAAGAGAAGGAAATAGCACTGAAATGAGCTAGCCTTGATTTATAGTTAGGTTTACAAGGATAAAACCTAGATTTTGTAGGTTTGTTTTTTTTATCATTTCTACTCAATCAAATGCTTTCTATCTACAGCAAACACCTACCCCAGGAGTCCAAGTTCCAACAAAAGCTTGCAGAAATGAGTGAGTATTATTCTTTTTTCCTTAACTGCACTGCATTGAGTGTCTTGGCTAATAAGTTTGTGCCTACTCAAATAAAAGCATTGCTTAACACTCATGTCATTTCAGTAACCTGCTTGGTGTCTTGTACTTGCTTCATTTAATCTTGAAAATGCAGATTACAACGTGGAAATCCTCAAAAGCCTTTTTGAGGGTATTGAATAGCACAGCAGCTTAGAAGATGCTGTATTACATGTGAATAAGAAAATGAGCACGACGCATTTTTCCGACACACTAGAATTCTTTAAATGGAATTAAATGCTTCCCAAGGCTTTCCCTTTTGTTCCAGTGACAGACCCTGAGCCTCAGAGCTTGCAGGTAGAAATCAGTAGTAATTGCAGCAGCATTTAGTTGACCAGAACGCCATTTTAGGTGATTACAGTATAATAAAGGAAAATTATATACACTGCAAAAACCATCTGCAATTGTGTATATCACTCTGCTGTCTTTTATACTAAAATACCAGTGACTGCTTTTCTTTTCTTTCTACTGATCAGCATTTCTTTCAGATTTTATGGGATCATTTTCTGTTTGTCAAATAAAATGGAAGTCTAGCTCATGCAAAGCATCCTAGTCCCTACATCTGAATTTGTATTTTCCACTCCCAAGAAGGAGCACTCGGTGTGACCAGGCATTCTCACTCTCAAGTGGAATCTGAGCTCTGCAGCTGAGCAGATTTGCCTGTTAAAAATTCTTACCTAGCAAGTGTTGATCAAGATGCAGGGCAACCAGGCTGGTGAAGGGACTTGAGGACAGATCCTATGAGGAGAGGCTGAGGGAGCTGGGGCTGTTCAGCCTGGAGAAGAGGAGGCTCAGGGGAGACCTCATCACTCCCTACAACTCCCTGAAAGGAGGGGGTAGCCAGGGGGGGGGTTGGTCTCTTTTCCCAGGCAACTCTCAGCAAGACAAGAGGGCACGGTCTCAAGTTGTGCCAGGGGAGGTTTAGGATGGACATTAGAAAGAATTTCTTTACTGAGAGGGTGATCAGACATTGGAATGGGCTGCCCAGGGAAGTGGTGGATTCTCTATCCCTGGAGATATTTAAAAAGAGACTGGATGTGGCACTCAGTGCCATGGGCTGGGAACTGCAGCGGGAGTGGATCAAGGGTTGGACCTGATGATCTCTGAGGTCCCTTCCAACCCAGCCAGTTCTATGATTCCATGATTCTAAGATGGGTATGAGGACAGATCCTGGCAACTCTGATTTGTTTTAGGGTAGGGCAAATGTTTCAGTGTTGGCAGAGGCTAAGAAGGGATGTTCTATTGCACATCCAGTTGTTGGTGTGTCACTGCTGGATAAAAGTCATTTCCTGGGCAGGCTGGCTGTGGGTGTGGGGACTGCTCAGCCCACAGCATCTTCCTGGCAGCAAGACAAGATCCCTACACAATGCAGTCCCTCTGTGTCTGCCTTGAGGATGAAAACAAAGTGAGGGTACAGAAGCCATGAGAACTTGAGCTGAATTGGGTAGAATGAATTTCTTAAGTTGTGTGAGATTGAGCAAGAATTGCTGAAGCATCTCAGAATTATGCATTTCTTTTAAAATGAGGGATTTATTTTATTTAAAACAGATTACTTCTGTTCCTTCTGTCAGTACACATTTTTACAATAAATAATTGTGTCCAAAGTGTTTCTGAAGAGGTATTCAATTTCATTCTTTTCTTTTGGGTATTTTTTTTAGCATCTACTCGAACAAGAATGCAAAAGCAGAAACTGAATGATGGAAATGCCAGTGAAGAAAAGGGAGATTCCTCTCAGGACCAGGGGCTGCACCGCAAGCCCTCTTAGCTTGTTTGTGTTTTACAGCCTTCATTAACTGAGTTGCTTTTTTAGTTGCTTTTTATTCCAGACTGCTAGTTGAAAGCATTTGGACTTTTAAAATTTTTACATTTTTTTCATTATACTTTTGCCTTATAATGTAAGCCACTGAATTTAATTTATATATATTTTTTGAGGATTTTAAAAAACAGACTTGGAAGGTGTCTTAGTTTCATATTGCAGCATTACTGATTTAAGCCAGTTCAGTCTACTTGGATTGAATTTCTCTGTCTAAAGACAAAACATTAGCTAGGATGATTTGAAATGCACTAATTTTATTTCCTTGGTTTCCTTCTTAGATTTTAATTTCTTACAAATTCTGAAAATTAGGGGCCAGATACTGCAAAGATTGCTTTCTCTGTATATAAGAAGCACATCAAATCCCCATTAAATTAAGCTGCACAGCAGTCACAGACCTTGCAGGGCCTCACATCAGCAGTACAACCTGAGTTAGAGTGAACTCATGATGTAGCTGTACTACTGAAAACAAGTCTTAGCATTGTGTAGTTTTCCTTAGTTTTCCTTCCCCAGCTCCCATCCTGGTGCCATTTCAGAGGGCAGTTACACTGTCCATCAGTTTGAATTCCATGGAATATGAATCACACAGGGATTCGTCCCACAACCCCACAGAGACTCTCCCCAGAAGCTGGAGCTTCATCCCATATGCAGAGTACTTGATATGCACTTAAGAATGTTGGAAAAATCTCAGTTATTTAAAAAAAAAAAAAAAAAAAAAAAAAAAAAGAGAGAGAGAAGAACCCCAAATGTAAATCTCACCTGGTACACGTAAGATTTCAAAATTCTAATGATGTAGAATTTTCTTGATTTCTTCAGATTTTTACCTAATTGTAGCCAAGCCAAACAGCTTGAAAAACAGACACCAAACCTCTTTCCTAGCTGAAAGCTGAGTCTCCATTTGGGTTCCAGGCAGGAGTATCCTGGTCTCTAAAAGCACAGGGCATCACCCATTGGCCTTACTACAGCCTCTGCACAAAAGCAGAATTTTTTGAGCCCAGGTTGGAAAAATCAGTCTGCCTTGTTTTACCAAAAAGGCAGCATTTAATAAGCAACTTGTGAACTGTCACAACTAGCAAAAAAAACCCCAAAACAACTCCAAACCTCACAACTTTTTTCAGCTTTCCTGTTTCTAAGTTACTGATTCAGGTACTGGAATATTTCTTCTCATGATAAAGGATTTGCAAAATCATCAGTTAAGGAAAGCACATATTTTACTTCCAGAGAATAAAAATATAGGTAAACAAATGAAGTCCTGCTTTAAAATTACCTATTTTGAGGAAATCTAGCTTTCACAGCTACTTAAGTTATAAGTGGTAGTAGAAAAGCATGCTGTTCAGTACACAGACATTTAAAAACATTTTCTCTGGGTAGCTTATTTAGAAATTGTTTATCTGAACCTTGAATTACTTACACTAGTACATTTTAAAGATAGTTCTTGTGTTGAACAGAAGTTAATCCTAGAGCTACTAAAAATTCTACGAGCAGCGCACTGATGTGTCAATTTTAAAATAAAATTATTTTTTTAGTCTCAATAGGGCTTCAGCTTTCTTCTTGAAGAATGTACGGAAGTGTCCAGAGTACCTTATGTTTATTTTCTCACTTTTTGCAGAGTTTTACAGGTAGAATGTGTGTTACCATTGGGGGATACTGACCGTAAGTTCTGTTACAGCCATGGAAGTTTTTCCCTGATCCTTTGGCTAAAGGGGTGACCTTATGGACCAGTTTTATTATGACCAGTTTTATTATGGCTTTTCTGTGACAGTGTCTTTTTTTTTTTGTTCAAACAAACTGAAGGCTTTACATCAAATGTACGACAGCATTTTATACAACTAATCAGTTTCTCTCCTTTCCAGATAAATAAAATAGCTTTTAAAAGATTTATAGTTGGGTCTTCTATTAGCTGGAAAGTTGACTTCATACGGTATTGGTGTTTTCAGCCAGTGGTACAAGCAGAGGTCACCCCACCTCCAGTGATCCCCACTCATGCAGAGGTCCAAATCATTTGTTCTGTTCAGCTTGTAGATACCTTCAGAAATGTCCATAGGATGTTCTGGAAATGTTGTTCTCACCAGACCTATTGTTCCAGGGTCACTGTTGGTATTGCTTCATGTCATGGTCTGGGTCACTGTCACCTCCCTTGCAGAGGTCCTTGTGAGAAGCTGGTGCCTGCACTTAGAAACTGCCCCGTCATTTCACCACCTTGCTTTTTATATTAATTTTCTTTTTCTTTGGAGGTGCAGAAAAGAGCTCAGCATACAAAACTCCATGCTCAGACTCTCAAAACTCCAGCATGAGGTGCCCTGGCTCCCTGGCAGGGTGTCTGGCAGGCCCATCAGCCCCACAGCCTCCCTGAGGTTGCTGCTCCCTCAGAGTCCACAGGTGCCTGTGACTCAACTCTGCTGAACGTGCAGAGCTACTCAGAGCATCAACATTCTTGACAGTGCTTAGAGCACAAAGTGCACTCACTGGCTGACCTGCCAGTCCCTGCCCCCTCTGAAAACACATTTTTCAGATTATTTTTAAGCAGATACATACCCAAATAAATGAGTACTGAATGGCTTTTCTAATAGATTTGGAAATCTATGTTTGAGCAAGACCTTGTTGTGTTCACAACAGGCTACACTGTTGAAATTCTTTCAGGAGAAAAGAATATCAGAATTTGAAGCAGAAGACTTGGACAGAAAATGGGATTGGTGTCTTAGGTGCATAATGGTAAGAACTGCACCACTTATCAAACTCTTTTTAACCACAGCAGAGAAATGAACATTTGTGGAAAAAAATTTGTTTCTGCCTGAGCTGTACAAGTGAAACAAGGTCATGTGAAATGCATCTCGGAGAGGTCTGGTTTGCTCCATTGATGCTGAGAGAGATGTCATCTACTGTCTTGGCTGTGGAGCCATCTCAAGATGGATGAGCTGACTTCCAGCCTCTTTTATTTCCACTTTTGTACTTTAATCTCTTGCTGTTGTCCCTTGTTTCCAAATGCCGTTTCTTCTTAAATGTCACAGAAGGTGTAATTTGCCTGTTTTCAGGTACAGGAGAGGCTGCAGGAAGCTGCCTGTGCCAAATGATAAATATCTGAAGATTATGGCTGTGTGATACTGTTGCAAAGTACAAGTTGAAGTATTTTAAAATGTAACCATAAGTTGGCCTTAACATACCTTTGCTTCAGGAACAACTCTTGGTCTTTTGAAGACAATTTTTATTAATCATGAAGCCACTAGGGCATTAATTTCTTTGAAAAGTGGAAATACATGTATATAAATTCACCAGCTCTCTTTTTGCAGAATCAGTTTTAATTCTGCTCACAAGTACTTAACTTGGAGGCAGTTATCTTCTGAAGAACACAAATAGTCTTTAAAATATCTCTGAAATATTATCTGATATTATTTCTGTTTTTTTTTTTTCCCCCACACTAACTACAGAGTCAACTTAGTTTGCAAGTGTCAGACTTTTTCACTTTTACTGAAGAGAAAGGAAAAAAAAAAATCCCACTCATATTTTTTTAAATATTATGGCATTTTTATTAATGGTCTATTTGAAGCAGGTAAGCTAGTAAGAAATCAAAACACCATTTTGTGTTCAGGTTGTAAACTTTCTACATCATTAGGTAGTAGCCAATGAGTCCTGACTCTATGGGGTAATTAAATGCTTTGCTTAGCAAGGAAAGTCCACAGAAATTGTTCAGATCATATAAAAATAGCAGGTTACATAGTTACGAGGTGTTGTAATAAAATGCTACAGGTGGGTACAAGATGACAATGCAACGTTTGCTCTTAGTTTCTGTAACTTAGGAGAAGAACCTTTAAATGATTCTATCCCTGTCCTTTCTTTCAAGTTCCATTTGATACAGAATATTATCCACCTGGCTCCCTTTCTGTAAAGTAGAATTTCCCTCTTTATTTAAACCCCAGATACAGTTTATGCTTGACCTTATTTTCACTTCTTAACAAATCACTTTTTTTTATCCATGGTGTCCTAAACCAGACCAGTACTTACATACTTAAATTCTTTCTTAATTACTTAACCTGCAAGCCACAAACATGTTTCTTGAAGGCCATCCCACAAGGCCAAAATGAATCCCTGATTTCTTCTACAATGTGCCCCATGACTGGGTTTCAAGGACATATTTATATTCATGTGTCCACATTTAACCACCTAAGCCAGTATGTTTTTTTAAACATTGACTTTTAAGTGCCAAGGAAAGTGCATGCAATAAAAGTTTAAAATAATAAATAAATAAAATGCCTCTATGAATGTCATATTGTCACATCCAGGTCAGATGACACATATTGCATGAATAAAAGCCAACGTTGACACACTGGATCTTTAGCATCACCCTTGTTCAGTCTAGAGATGTTTTTTTCTCAGAATTACAGGCTTTGTCAACTACTCTGAAATTGCATCTAGGCTTTAGTGTGTACAGTAAGGTGGAAATTATGAGCAGGAAGCAAATAAAATGAAAACAATTGGTATTTTTGGTTATATTAAGACAAAAATGCCTTGCTAAGAAAGCCTGGTGTTTAGTTGTTGAACTACTGTGTTCATGAACTTGAACCAGCTGAGGAAGAGTCCTGTCACCAGGGAACCAGGCCCCTGAGTGAGCCCGGAGTGGTTTTTAATCAGACACTGAGTTAAAAACAATCATTTCACATTTACACTTTTGGTTAAGTCAAACAACAAAGATTTACAAAGAACTTTTAGAACATGTTTTTTGGGCAGACCTGTGTGACAAAAAGGCTGTGAGGAGTGCCCCAGTGGTTCCAGTGCCCAGCGAGGCTGTGTGCCAGTGCAGTGCTGCTGAGCCATCCCTGGCTTGACCAAAACCTGTGGAATTCCCCAGCTTTGGCTCACATGGAATTGCCTTGTCTCTGTTCTTTTGGTTATGAGGAGCGTGGCTGCAGCATGCAAGGTCTGCAGAAAAATTAAGCCCTGCCATGACAGTTTTACCATCTGCATTAACCTTAATCTACGTGCCTGGGTCAAGTGCTTTTCAACACAAGCTTATCCAAACTAATCTCATCCCTGGGGAAGTTGAGGTTTTGATGAAGCTGCATTATGGACTGGGAAGTTTTTGACCCGTTCTGTTTGAAGGCAAAATACTGACACAGCTGCTCAAGTATGGACTGGAGCAGCTGGAGGAAGTTGTCCTAATCAGAGGGGAGTGTCAGAACACAGTTTATTTCCAGTATATTTCTAGTGAGAGCCTGAGGCAAATGTCTGAAAAACAACTATTTTTTTAATACAATGTTTTCCAATCTGCTTGTGTTCCTCTTCCCAAGTAAAATCTGCTGTGAGCATGCCCCACCCTAATGCTCTGGGTGATGTGATGTGCAGACACTACTCACTCACTACTTCTCAGTTTCCCTAAGGATGTGCTCCTTCTTATCCTCCTTGTCCAATAGGATTGGTTGGAGACGTGATCCTCCAATATAATAAAGAACAGTTATTTCTGCTTTAGAAATGAGGAAATGAGGCTGTGATCATTTAAGGGAATTAGGTTCTTAGAAACCACATCTGAGGATTAGAAAAAGTCATTGAAGGATTCTGTGTCACAGCAAGGATCTAAAGGAAGGTGACATGACCTGGCATAGTGCCTGGTTATCCAGCTTCTTGCCTTCTCCATTTGTAAAATAATACAAAAGGCACACAGAAGACCTATTTCAAAATTATCTTTTTCACAATTTTTCTTGAGATGAGTGCCCTATCTGGGGATAGATTGTAAGATGAGAATAAACAATCTTCAAGTACAACTTCCTTGAGATTTTGTTTGGGTTTCTTTTTCTTGGTAACAACACATCAGATGATTTTCTGAGTACTAAAATAGGATATTAATTCATGTCCAGACAAATACTGCAAATGCTTCCTGGCCCACTGGGGTGCCAGGGAATGTGCCTGGTGTAATGGAAAGATTTTTTACTTTTTTTTCCCATTCTATCTACAGCAATGGATAAAAGTGCCAGGAACTCAAAATTGTAATATCCACCTGAAGCTCTTTAGGGCTTTATGTACTGACACTCCAGATAAACACCATGCGAGACATCAACCAGCAAGCCTCTCATCCTAGAGAATTCATTACTTCATCACATATTCAGAAAAAGAAGTTCCTATTTTCACTGAATGATAAACCAGGAACAAAGAAGCCCACCATGGCACATTAACTTAATTTGGTGCTAAAGGTAGACTGAGAAAGTTTTAGCACTGGGTCACTGTCCCACAAAATCCAAATGCAGGTTGTTTATAAAAAAAAGAACAATCTCCAAATGGACAGATAAAATAATGCTAGCCTTGCCTGATTTTAAGTGGGAAAGAGTAGTTACTGTGTTAGTGTTTTGTTGTTAAATTCCAACTGTTGGCAACGAACTCTCACCAGACATCTACGCTGCATCCATCTTTACAAAAACCTGGATGTTTGTGTGCTTCTACACATTTCCAAAGCTGATCAACACTGAGTCTTTCTTTTCTAACCTTTGGACATTCTGACTGTGGGTAAGTTCTCCAAAGGAGAAGTGTTTTCAGCAGGGAAGAAGATGTGCTCTTCAGTCAGACTTCAGTTTCGGAATGCTCCCACTCTGCTTGCTTTGCTGATGAAGTTTTTCAGGAGGTCATGGTCCATTTCTGCAAAGCCTTGAGTTTGTGTAACAACAGTTAAATGGTTTATGCAAAATCTGAAGCAAAATTCTTCCAAGTCCTAGGAAAAAAAAAAAAAAGTGATTTGTAGTATGAATGACTGATAGCAAAAGTGTTGGTTTTCTGTTTCAAATCTGTTGTTTGATTAGCAGAGAATATACCATGTTGTTCACATTACCCAGCCCTTTTCTGATCATTTTGATTCGATCACAAATGATGATTAAATGAAGTTTGTTCCTACAAACTATTCAATAAACCCCCCTCTGAGAAAAGAGGAGCAGCCACTTAAGTCAACTCTAAAACTCCATCACATTTACTGAGCTCATTAGAAAAGTCACTAATAAGTGAAATCATCAGATTTCCCCACATCCACCTACTAGAGCATCAGTAACTCTTTTCTTCCCTGCAGTGAATTCAGTACTGGTTCTATGAATAGCAGATACCCCAGTCCTGCTGAAAAGAAAAAAAAAATAAATTAAAAACCCAAAATATAATGGAACATTCAGTGGTGCTTGCTGAACACGAAGTGAGTGCTCAGATAGATGTGTCTTTTGTGGCAAACTCAGGAGCTGTGTCCCCCTGTCTAGGAACTGGGATTCCTGGATAGCCAAAATCATTCTCTCTTGTCCTGGTCTTGCTGTAAGAGGATGTTCAGCTCCTCTGAACAGGGAACAAGCCACTAAACCATACAACCACGATTTCACACAGCAGATTTTGCCCACTGAAGCTGCTCACACCTCTCCATGCACTGGGTAAATCCCCTTTAGCTGATTCCTATGCTATCCTATCCAGCTTGCTGTTGAAGGAAGATTAATTCCCTTCTGCAGCAAGCAGAGCTGGAGCCAGCAGCCAGGCAAGTCTAAAGTTACAGTATGGGCCATGATCTATAAACTCTTCAAGGGTTACAGCAAAATGAGGTCTCTCAATCCAGTCTGTGGGTTAAGACACAACCAGAGATTAACAGTAAAATGAAATTCTGCAGAATACCTGTGCATTTCCCTTTGAAACCCTTTCCCTGGATGAATGGTTTGAGTCTATTGCCTCTGTCAAGGTGTAACTAAAGCTTTAAAAGAGGCCAAGCAACACAAAATATCCTTTAAAAAGCAAGAAAGTAGCAGCAACAATGCAGAAAAGGAAATTGTATCTCATATTAAAGTACTGGAAAAGCAGAAAACAAATGAGAACAAAAGTGTGGAAAAAAAAATGCAAATCAGAGACACTGACAGCTTCATTTTCAACAGACCTCTGAAATGTTACTGCCAGAACTTAGGTTGCTTTACAGTCAATGTGCAAACTTTTACACTAAATAAGATGGTGTTACGATCCGAGCTATTATTTTATATTTTGATTGTGAGGAAAAATCAGCCACTACTCATAGACATCACACGAATTCACAGAAATAACAGGCTTTATGATTTAAGCAAATTACAAAGATTTATTTCAGGGAAAGGAGACAATAACACCACCTTCAGAAGAGAAAAAAACAAGTTTACAAGAGAAGAGATTTTACCTAAATGAGTCACTCTGAGGAGAGTTGTTAAGGAAAGGAAAGAAAAACCAAGAGAGCAATTAAATTTTATCACCCTCGGCTGGCCCTGGCCTCTGGCTGGAGGGGGAGGGGGTGGGCAGGACCCCCCTGTTCCTGCTTGGCTCCTGTTCTCTGCTTTTTTTTCCTCTGCTGATGCTGTCCCGTAGCTGAAGCCAAAGTGGCAAGAGAAGGGGGGGAGGAAGGGGGAAGAGAGAGCCAGCCTCTTCTTTTCTCTTTGAGTTTTTATACAGCAAAAAGGGGTTCTGTCTTTTCATAAATCACTGGCACCCAGACTTGCCAAAGATGACATAGATTTGCCATCCCAAGAACTTCTAATTATTATAATCTTTCAGTCCTTGTTACCTTGCTAAATTTATTATCTTTGTCTCAGGAGGTGACCTGCTTAGTGGTCTTATCTTTAGGTGCCTGTCAGGCCTGATACAAAACAGAAGCTAGTTAAGTTTGGGATAAAAATCTGTTAATTCAGAATATGTTTGATATATTTTTAAAAGAGCAGAAAAAAATACTGATTCAAGAGACGTATTTTGTATTTTCAAAGTGATTACATCAGATGGACAGCAGATGGATGCTTTTTCTTTACTGGTCATAGATCCTGTAGAATTCTCGTCACTAATTTTGCAATTTCTAAAAATGCTGGCTTTTAATTGTGCTCTGTAGAACATGATTAATCTAAAATTTACTACAGTGTGTATTAGAAATATGCTTTAAAATAATTTGTAGCATCACATCTTCTGAGGACAGGACAAAATATTTTCAAGTGTTTTTAATCCTAGCAGATGCACACAGTAGCCAAGGCAGTCTTTAGTTAATTGGTATGTTAATGACACATGACACAGCACTACAAGCTTTTCACTAGCAGTGTCTACATTTAATGACAAAAAAAAATTTCATCTTCATTGGACAGTTTTGTTCTGAAGTGCTGATACACTTCACATGGGTCTCAAACCAATTTTTACTATATTAATGTAGTACACTAAAAGATGCTGGCATACTTCATGATTCCTTAGACTGAGACTATCCCATGTCTTTTCTGCCCTTTTCTGAAGCAGTCCTAGGATGTTTTTGATCAAGCATTGGAATGGGCTGCCCAGGGAAGTGGTGGATTCTCCATCCCTGGAGATATTTAAAAAGAGACTGGATGTGGCACTCAGTGCCATGGGCTGGGAACTGCAGCGGGAGTGGATCAAGGGTTGGACTTGATGATCTCTGAGGTCCCTTCCAACCCAGCCAGTTGTATGAAGTTCTATGAATAAGTCCCTTTCTGAGCTGTGGATGTAGGGAGGAGAGCAACAATGCACTCCAGGGTTTGGCACATGTTGCACCTGGGGCAGGTGAATCAATTCAGCATCTGCTGATCATGTTAAAATATTGCACCTTTGGAAAGACAAGGTGTGCTGAATAAAACCCTGAATCACAGAAGGAAGAGGAGGCTAAAATATATTTAGTCATCTAGCCCATCCCTTTTATTGTGTTTCAGCCATTATAAAAATCTGGTACTTTGTCCAGGTCAGTTTTACTACCTCACCACACACCTAAATGTCACTACTCTTTACCTATTTTGCCTGACAGAGGACAACTGAGGGTACATCTGCTTTGAAGATGTCAAAAACTGTTGAAAAGCTTTGAAGAGGAGAAACTCCAGAATGAACTTGCAATGAAAATTTCTGCTGTTAGGAGACTCAAATCACTGGATCCACCCTTCCTTGTCCTCCCTTCCCTGATGTGCCAGGTTTCTACCACCACACACAGAGAGTACAACTCAGCTTTGCCTCAGCTGTTCTGCTTCTGTTACTGACAGCTTGGTTACAGCTGCTTGGTAACCAGCAGCTGATAATCCTGTTATCTACTAATCTGATGTTATCCCCTCTTTTGATTTGCAAAACTTGCTGACTTCCAGCTTCCTCTTTGCAACTCCTACACAAATTTATCTTATCTACCAAGCTGCCTCCATACAGCACAGACTGCTGCAACATTTTTAACTCAAATTTTGTTCCAGTCTCTTCTTGCTACTTGCTTCCCATACCTACAACTGGTAATCAATCCATCACTTTATACTTCCAGCCTCTCCACCTTTAAAACTTCATCCTACATTTCACAGCCAGACAAAAGCAAAACCACAATAATTTAAAAAAAAAAAAACAAAACAAACTTTGACACCAGCTGCATATTTTGGGCCCTTGTACTAGGCAGACTTTTGTTTGGCTAAATCATTTTTACACTTGTAAAGCAGAAGAAATCTTGAACAGAAGGATGAGGACTTCTCAACTAAGATACCCAGTTTTAACAACAACTACTATGTCTAAAATCCATAACACAGACTTCTTGAACAATAAAACCTTACCACCACAATCAGCACTAAGAAGATGAGAAAGGGAAAACATCTCTGAAAGTATTTGCCTGTTTACAAAAATCATGCTTGCAGTACTGCTGATAACAGGTTGAGTGCTAGTGAAACATTCCAGAGCCAAGGGCAAACCAGATGACAGGATACAGGGAGAGGAATAACAATAGGTAATTTGTTGTGTGTCAGCACAATTCGTTGGAAACAACATGGCAAAAGTGACTTTTTGTTTTTTAATAGAAGCACAAGTATAAATAAGGAGGGACTTTACAGGTAAATTCTCCCACTGCCTGTAAAAGGCAGGGCCAGAATGAGTGTACCAGACACTGGCAGACAGAGTGACCCAGTGCAGAACTCAGGAAATGAACTGGCAGTGCAAAATCCAAAGGTGGAGAAGCAAATGGCAGGGAGGAATTTGCATGCCACACACTGCCAGATGAGAGGGCAGGAAGCAGATTAAGAATCCTGACTCACAGGTGTAAGCCAAAAGGCCAGGAAGAAAAAACTAGTAGCTACATTTTTATATAGTTTTAAAAAGGGAAAGCAAACATCTGGGAAGCCAGTAAGGGAAATGGCAGTAATGATACCTCAGTTAAATGCAGCTCTGTATATATTACACAGTTTCATTTGTCAGAAAACAACTGTTTGCCTGAAGTTCTCCTTACCTGAGCTTCATATTTGACAGCAGCAGAAAGGAGAGCAATGGCATTCTCTTCACAAATGCCTTGTTTGATCGTTTGCTGGCAAAGCTTTTTCAACCTGTTTTCTCCATACAGTGTTGCCAAATCTAGCAGTCCTGTGAAAATTCATACAACATAACAATTTCTTTTTCAAATTAATCAATTACCCTACTGTTCTAGGATTAATTAATCAAAGAATTGTTGCTTGTTGTGGTTTTTTTCCCCAGACAATGTACACATTTTTAAAGATCCTGAAAAGACATATGGAAAAGGGGACCCTTTTAATATAATTATTTAATATAATTATTTAATATTATATTTAATATTATATTTAATATTATTCTGTCTTCTTCACTGTACTGTATCTCACTCTAGGCATCAATTAGTAACCTACATCCTATTAAATTTATGGAAGAAACAGAGAAACAGCCCCCTTTTCATCCATGATCGAATTGCCACAGGTACTCAAACAGAAGAGTTTTAGGATGGCATTAGTGCCTTTTTAAGGGAAAAAAAAAAGTTCTTACTATGAGAAACAATTCATTCTTTTCAAACATTTTGCACCTTTCATCTTCCTGCATCCCCACCACTCATTCTCCTTGGGCAGGTTTCCAGCTCCAGTATCCCTTCTTCCTGACACCTCTCAAACTCAGGATTTAAGGGCTAAAGGAACTCAGATGACCAAGCCCTGCTTTCCTCACCCTGGTATGACACACACATTCAACTTTTCAGAAACAATAGCCTGAAATTATGTCCATTTATGACAAATACCTATTGCATCTTCAGGAGGGAGCCTTATGTTGTCAGTGTAGAGGTATTCCAGGAAGGCTCGGTAAACGGGATAAGAAAATTCACTCATTTCTATAATTTCATCATCGTTGCTTAGTATGGAACGAAAATGTTCACACCTGAAAAAAGGGACCAAGATTATGTACTGTAAAGAGTTAAGCTAAAAAGATAAGCTGCAGCAAGAAGTTGGTAGAAAAAAACCCCAACAAATCATAGAATCATAGAATCATAGAATCATAGAATCATAGAATAGGCTGGGTTGGAAGGGACCTCAGAGATCATCGAGTCCAACCCTTGAACAACTACCGCCACAGTCACTAGACCATGGCACTGAGTGCCATATCGAGTCGCTTTTTAAATGTCTCCAGGGACGAAGAGTCCACCACCTCCCCAGGCAGCCCGTTCCAATATCTGATCACCCTTTCCGTGAAAAAATTCTTTCTAATATCCAATCTGAACTTCCCCCGGCACAACTTGAGACCGTGCCCTCTTGTCTTACTGAGAGTTGCCTGGGAAAAGAGACCAACCCCCCCCTGGCTACCCCCTCCTTTCAGGGAGTTGTAGAGAGTGATGAGGTCTCCCCTGAGCCTCCTCTTCTCCAGGCTGAACAGCCCCAGCTCCCTCAGCCTCTCCTCATAGGATCTGTGCTTGAGTCCCTTCACCAGCCTGGTTGCCCTCCTTTGGACCTGCTCCAGGACCTCAATATCCTTCTTGAAATGAGGGGCCCAGAACTGAACACAGTTCAGTCATAACACTGAATCAGTCGTAACAGCTCAAATACATAAACCCTAGCAACTTGATTTCCTAACTTGAATATGGTTGATTTTTGTTAAGCCTTATGAGGCTTACAAGGCTTACATATATATAATTCAGAATTCTCCTTTATTTCTTTTATTAATATTTTATAGCAGGCTCTATTTCTACCTACATCTTTAAGGATGGTCCATGTTTTTTTGATGTTGTTTTCTTAAATATGTTACACATTAGCTATGTATGCTATTACCTGGCTCATAATAGATAACATTTACAATGAAGTTAGACAGTTCTCATGTCTGCTTTCTCCAGCATGATCTAGAGAGGAGGGAATTTATGAACATTTTAGATAACCTTTATGCCAGTGTCACAAGTCCACACACAATTTAGCATTAGATTTCATTATAAGTAAAAATTACAATATTTAAAGTGAAGGCATTCTCACACAGATCTTCCATCACTTTTTTTTTTTTTTTTCTTTTTTTTTTTAAATAAATCTGACTACTTTTTTGACAGACAAGATAGAAACAAGGGAAAAGTGCTGCCTGGGATAGCTCTACTCTCCACCTCAGAGTTCAGAGTAACTTACAACTCCCTGTACCTTGCTGCACCCTGAAAATCTTCCAGTAACATTTGAATTGTTTTCAAAATGATTGCTACTGCAAACTAACATCACCACCTCAGGTGGCTTCTCCTATGACAGCCACAATTTAATTGTACTCTTTTATACAACACTATTTACTTTCTAACTCTCCCACATCAGAATTTGCTTTCCGTTTACTAAAACTTTTACATAAAACATTTATTTCTTTTTAATGATGCCGGGACAAGTCTGTATCATGAAGAAAGCATAACCTAGATACAAATTAAAACCAATTATTTAATTTATCCCTTCATTTACCTTTTTCCCATTCAATTTTAATGTTTACTTTAAGACTTTTTCTTAGCGTTTTGTTTAAAAAGAATAAATAAAGATCCAGCCTAATTAATGAAGAAGTGAAAAGTCCCTATCTAGTTTCTGCCCCATCTTGTACCACAGTCTTGCACTGGAAGAGACAGACCAAATCCCACTGCTTTGTTTCCCCTTTGGTGGTGGTGATGATGTAAATTCAGGCAGCTGTGGAAAAGACCTTTGGACTGGTCTGTAGCCACAAGAAAGTAAAAAGAGAGGAGGTGGCACACATTGCTCCCTTAAAAGTTAATAAATAAGCAAGTAAAAATCAGTTGGTATGCATCCTTTTGTCTCCAGAGCATCTTGGGAGGGCCTTGTCCTCTGGAGTGCCAGATCTGGAGAGACAGATTAGATTTTGGCTGCCTAAATGCCAAGCAGATGAATCCCACCCAGGTATTTATTCCCATGGATTTGTTTCTGCAGGCAGCAAGTTGCTGGGTCAGCTTCTCACTGAGATGGGCATTGTGCTGCCATTTCACCACCATGGCAAGCTAATAACCATCAGATTTAGTTCAAGAGTAGGCATAGAAAAAGATGGGAAAAAGTCTTCAGAAGCAGTAAAGAAATGTCTGGATAATGAAAGGAACTTTCAACAGAATTGCATTCTTGGCAGTGCTCAAGAGCAGGCTCAATGCTGCAAAATACCATGTTAAATACAATATTGTTTGGTTCAGTTACATCATGAGACTACAGGCATAAGGAAAATATTGATTCTACAGACTGTGCCTGATGCTTTTTTATTCCTGTATATTATTTTGATAATGCCATACATTTTAATCCATTTTAGGATTAGACTGATTTTCTTCCCAGAATGCAATATAACCTTAGAAAAGTAGAGCCAAAAAAAAAAAAAATCAAATTAGGAAAAGTTACATATTGTCTGATTATAAGGAAAAAGAACCTCAGAAACATTTTGGGAACACACAAGATTTTGAGTGGTATCTGGTGAAGGACATGTGGCACTCCAAAAAAACAGGGGGTACCGAGGGCAGGAGTGTCATGTACCAGCAATGAAATGAGTAAAGAGAAGAAAACAGTAATAAAAGTAACTGGAAAAGTAAGAGAAGAGCAGTTAAGACAAAAAAAGGGCAGGTAAGAATTAGCAAGGATTATTTATGATAAGCAGGATGAGTATTTTAATAGTGAGTAAGAAGGAGCAGAAAGAGAGAGGCAAGACAGAAAAGATCAGCAATAACAAACTAATCTTTGCATGTTAGTAACACTGGGTCTCTGTATCTCAAAGCTCACTGTGGTGAGTGGTGTTAAAAAAGCCATCTTAAAATTCAAATTCACTTATAAGAAGGTTTAGAACAAGTAGGATAAGAGACAAGTAACAAAAAAAAAGAAAGAAAAAGATAATCTGAAGGGCATTTACTGAAGCTTATGAAGTGTCCAATGGAAGGAAAGGCAGGCAAGAATAAATACAAAGCCCCCAAATCATACCAGTGGAGAAAGCCAAGAAAAATCAGGAAAACCTGATCCAGACTACTGGGAAGGCAGCAGAAAGAAATGAGCCTTCTTCTCAGCAGGAAAAGCTTATTTGAAATGAGGGTCAAGGCCACTGAGGTAGCACCAAGGATTACACAGTCAGATGGACAGAAGTGATGAAAAGGCTGTGAGTAAGCAGCATGTTTGGTGATTTCAAGCAGTGAGGAAATGGAGAAAAGAGAATAACCCTGAAGAACAGCAGGTGAATCTCATGGCTGAGGGAAGAGGGTGTTTGTAAGTCAAGAATTTTGAGCAGTTATTACTCAGCACTGTAGGCTACACTACACTGTTCAGTTTCTATTAAAATATACAGACTGTGCCTTACCTAATTTTGAGAAGAACTTTATGAACATGAATGTATTTTCCATCCACTAGAAACTTCAGGTCTGCAGTTTCAGGGTTGTCAAATTCCTTCTTTAGTGACTGGGCTACTGTTAGATGGTCATCAGGCTCTAGAATAAGAAGGGGAATTAACAGAAAGTAGTAATGTAAGTATCTCTCACTCAGGATACCTGTTAACAATTAACACAATAAAAAAAAATTACAACATATCTATAAGGATAGTAAAAAAAACCCAGCAGACTGTATATTCAGTATGAATGCCCAGAAAAGCAAAAGGTTTGCTTTGCAGGGGACCTTAAAGACTTAGTTCTAACCCTATAGGCAGGGACACCTCCCACTAGAGCATCACTCCAAGCCCCATCCAACCTGGCCTTGAACACTTCCAGGGAGGGAGCAGCCACAGCTCCTCTGGGCATCTGCATGTTGTCACAAGAACTCAAAAAAAATCATTTTTAGCCTGCAAGTCCTTCTCCTCACAGCTGCCCTCAATCCATTCTCCACCCAGCCTGTATTTGTGCTTGGGATTGCCCTGACCCAGGTGCAGGACCCTGCATGGGCCATTGGCATGGGTCCATCTCTCAAGATCCCTCTGGGTGGCCTCCCTTCCCTCCAACCATACAACACAACTTGGTGTCATCAAACAAAGGGAAGCTTTCTTCAGTCCTTACTAGTTTGCTACTCTGAACAAATACCCCTATTAAAATAAAATGTAAAAAAAATTAATATCTCCTCTTCTGACTCATCTGTGTAAGGCCAGAGAAGAAAAAAAACAAACATCTGACACAGTCACGGAAGCTTAATGCTGCATCTGATAGCAAATGCTATGAGTCATTACTGGGTAAATTAATCTAAATGAAAAGTATTAGTTATTCAAAAGGTCAATAAAAATCACAGTAAGATTTTGGAAAATACTGCCATGAGGAAACACTGCCTTACAGCAGAAATAAAGCTGGAACCAACAAACTGGCTTCAGTCAAACTACCTAGTACAATATCCCTAATGCTAAACACACAGTTGTAAGTCTATTAAAAACATATTTTCCCTACAGTTACTAAGTTAAAAGCACTCTGGGTGAACGTCTGCATGTTTCTCTTTGTGTCCTATGTATGTAAATCCCTCTGCACATGACATTCAAATGATAGTTACCAGGGAGCCTTGAAAAGTCATCTATTGTCTGGATATAATCTTTTACCTCCTGTACTGCTTCCTGATCTCCACCATATTAGTAGCCTCAGAGTATTATCTCCTTTAATACCACTAAACAATTAAATCCCTCAATTCTCATTCTTAACCCAGAAAACATTTTGTCTTCTTACCAAATATACACACATTACTGGTTTATAGAAATTTTGTGGATCAGTAATAAGTTGCTCTCTACAGAAAATTCCATAAATGATAGGTCCTGTAGCCTACCAAGCTGGAAATAAGGATGGTATTTTGCTGGAAATGGAAAGACCTTCACCATAAGTTCTAGAAAAAACTTAAGACACAGTTTGATACTGTTAGACTTTGTTTAGCACAAGTATTTCAATTTCATTTAGAAGATGTCACTGATATTCAGGTATACAAAGGGCAACAATTATCAAGGTGCATGGGATTACAGCTAAAAGGATTGGGGAGGGATTTCAAGAGATCAAAAATAAAGATAATAAAAAATCCTTCTGCAATAACAATACTCTAAAAGACTTTGTTGGTTCTTATTTTGCAGAATGTGGTTTATATATTCTGGTCTCTGGCTATCCAAGTAAGTAACAATTTTAATAACCAGTGCAAAGCTGAAGGTCTTCAAATTTAACTGGAATTCAGATGTCCACCAATACACACCTCCAGATGACTTCTCCAGCCAGCACAGGTAAACTGAATAGAGGGGGTTCAGTTATGAAATTCATATCGGAAAAATAGGTTCTTTTATTTGTTACAGCAGTGAAGGGGAAGTCAAAGGAAGTATATGAAGAAGTTCACACTGACAAGCCACAAGGGAAAACTCCTTAATCAGTGCAAAGAACTGTAATAAAAATGTTAGAACTGGCACAAACAGGGAATGGACAGGAATGCCTGGGTGTGGAAGCACCAGAAGACAACAGAGAAGGGCTGTAAGCATGGCAGATGTCCTTGGCACCTAGTTCTGCAGATGTTAAGATATTAAGGATGCAGCTGCATGATGATTCTCACCACTGGATCAGGAGACCAGCAGTGAGTCAGTCCTGATGATTCACCAAGACAGGACAGGATGAAGAGAACAGACACTCTCATCTCCGAGAGTATGCAAAAAGACACATCCAAAACCAGCACAGAGTCACCTAACCAAAAGGAATCCAGAAGGCACGATGAGGGCATGATAAGTCAGCATCCTTTATCCTTGGTCATTACAAGGAACCCTGCTCAGACCACCTGAACACACATTTCAGTGCTGGGGTGCTGGGCAGACCACTCAGCACATGGAAGAATGGGGATTTGAAAGTGCATCTGAAATAAGTTCTGATTAAAAATAAAATAACCTTTTTATCCTGCAAGGTTTCACCTAGTAAAAGGTGAGAGTGAAGGTGGTGATAAAAGATGTGTTGGGAAACAGTTATGAATGTAGTCTTAACCATGCCCTGCTAAAGATACTCTGAGTATTGATGAGCAATGTGATTATTAATAAATATTTATTTGGAAGTCATCAGCATAAAGGTGGTGATTACACCAATGATCACCTGTAATCCCACTCAGGACTCTTTTAGCTGACCTAAGGCAGCACTGCTGACCTAAACCAGCACTTACAAAAGAAGGTAAGAAAAGGTGAATTTGCAGAGAAGAGCACTGAAACACTGTAACAAACATTTTGGGCCTCACTCAAGCAGTTGTCTTCTTTTGTGAGGAAAGAAATAAGAAAAGAGGCAGTTTTTGCCTCCTTTGAAAAAATTCTTCAATACTTTGCACTAAACTGAGAAGAGAAGGCAAGAGAAAAAGTGGAGGGGAAATTCTCATAGCACGAAGTTTTATTTTAACTGGGCAAGAAAAAATAGAAGCTGAAGAGCCCCAGAACCCTGTTAATGTACATATAACTGAATTTATGATAAAGCTACACAAACACTGGGCCATGTCCTTCACAAAATAGCCAATTCTCATGGAAGAAAACCATGAACATACTACAGACACTTTTATGTTCAACTTAAGACTGACAAACATCTATTTACACAGAATGAGCTGTGCCATTGCTTGGGATTTAAGTGCACTAATACAATTTACATCTAATTAGTAGCAGGCAAATATGAAAAATATTAAGAATTTCCCCAGTAATTAGGCACATATCTTACAGTTTTGAACAAGCCACCCTAGAAAGCACAACTATCTCAATATAGAGAAAATGGGGGACTTCAGACTATGCTCTAAAATATGAATTTTGGCAAGCAGCTTCCTGTGAACAGGATTCTCCATTTAATCCTCTAGTTTAGTCTCTCTAAGCCAAAATATGAGTGCTCTTAACAGAATTTCCTTACCTTGGCATCCAGAGTTTACCAAGGGAGCAAGGAGTGTTCTACAAATGTCAGACAAAAGCATAACAGCAACACAAAAGCAATCACAAAGGCAGTACCAAAGTGGAAAGGAAGCATGATGGACTCTGTACTGTTCAAATTACAAGTTAACAAATTGTTGCAGCTTTTAGCTTAATCTCCCAGATCACACCTACAGACAACCTCAGGAGTCTCATCTTTGATTAGGTCAGCAAAATCAGTAATTTTATTAGCAACCAATATGAAATTTAATTTATAGCTGGAGAATGAGCTCTCTGTTAGACACACTTCACAGTCAAGGCCAGCAAGACAGACCTTAGTGTTAGTCAAATATTTGAGATCCAGCAACCTGTCTCTTCAGAATCCCAGGTCATGATCACTTGTGATGAGACTCTAAATACCTGTGGCCAATTCTAAACATGAGAAGTTGGCTCCTTCAATTCTCACCCTACTTAAGGACATCAGAGAAAACTAAGAAAACTTCAGGGTTCCTAAATGTTCTGCATGGCTCCCTCAAGCCTTCCAATTCAAACTCAGCTTCTTCAGCCATGGCCATGGTGCAGTAATACTGAGTGGTTGCACTACAAAAAGACCCTCCCCAACACCAAGGCATTTCCCCACAGAAATAATAAATAATAATAACAAATCAGACAACTGACTTAATTTTTACAGTTCCATATTACCATTTACACACGTGTGTGATTACAGTTGAGCTCCCCAATATAAATTTCTGCACGAAACTAAGCTCAGGCTTCAGATACATGCTTTATGCCCTAATGGCTCTATTTAGAAGATGTCAAAGCAAAAAATATTTCAGCTCACCTACTGACAGAAGGCGCCACATAACAGCAGGGGTAGCAAAGCAAGCAAAGACATCATCAGTGCAGGCAAAGTGAGTGAGGTGGGGAAGGATCACTGACTGCCCACGGCACTGGCCCCACATGTACACCTGCCCACTCTGGGTCTTGGCAGCCGAGGTGTGAGCAGAGTGGCAGGCTGCAATCTCTATAACTCTGAATTTACAAGCAAACAAAAGAAAAAAGAAAAGAAAAGGGAAAAAAAAAAAAAAGCAAGTCACTCTCCTAAGAACGAAATGCGGTGAAGCAGCTCGCTACGACCCCTTTCCCTGGTGCAAATCATATTTGTAAGCATGCATGCACTTCCAATCAAAAGAATGTTTTCCTGTCATATGTAGAAAATTTAAAGGGACTATTGAGGTTTCATCAAATAGCAGGCACCCAGAAAGTCTCTCAGTGATAAGGCATCTTGGGAGTGAGGAGACACAGCTGCACCAGAGCAGTGTATCTGCTGCAGCAGATGCTCCACTGATACTGAAACAGGAAAGGGCTTCAATACCCCCAACTCCCTCAAACAAAGTTATGCTGAGTTTTAAGTCTCTGAAAGTCCTTGGTGGTGCTGGGCAGTGAGGTGAGTGGCTGTAGAGAAGGGGTACTTGGCAATTATGAAAAAGGAGATAAGGAGGTGTTTAAAAAAAAATACAATTTGCATTTTGGCTTACAACTGAACGTTAATGAAAACTTTTTCATCCTTGCTTCTTGGTAACAATTATAAACCAATCACTTAAACATACTTCTTTTAATTAAAAAACTGAAGTGTTGTTACCCAAGCTATCATGATGTTTCATGGACTTTCATTTTGAAAATTGAAAGCTAGAACCAAACTGCACTCAGAGCTGTTTCTAAATGTATTTTAGCCATGCTAGGCTATCTCATTAATCCCAAAGTTGATTCAGAATTTCAAAACTCCCATTGTGCTCAACATTATGCAATCCACTGTTTTGCAGTCTGAACTACTGCTTGTTTACTTGTTTTCCCAGCTGCCTGGGGAAAATAGCTGGGAAACAACTTGTTTAAAGCTGTATGTACAAATCTTGCAGGCTTTAGTGAGGTAATATTCCCCATGACACCAGGAATGCAGATCCTGGCCAACAAAAGGGAAAGGCAGCGTACAGCACTAAAACTGTGTTAAAATGTGGTAACATTTAAAACAGCCAAAGCACCTGGGAAAAAAATCAGTTACATCTGAAACATAAAGATAGCAACATTCAAAAACAGGTCATGTCTCATCACTGGAGAGGAGTTGCCTCTTCCACAGACACAAATTTAAGAGGGACATCTGACTTGTCTTGTTGTTTGCAGTAGGAGGCCAAAATCAAGACCTCAGTAGTAAGGAACAAAAAGAAAAACAACAAAATAAAATTTCTGGCCACATATATACATGGCTTTAAGTCAGCAATAGAAATAACTGCACCAGTACCCATCAAGGAGTTGCAGGAAAACACTTAACTTGTGAAAAGCTATGTTTAATTTTCAGGCAACAATACCAAGGAAGAACTCCTCCTTTTTTCTCTCTGTCTTGGGTTATGAGCCAGACTGAAGAGCAGAAAGGACAAACACAGCAGATGCCCACTCTTCACATTTTTGATGTACACTTTTAAAAACTAACATATTAAAATATAATTTATATTGAGACAATAAAGCTTTTAGCATTGACTTCAAATGATGAAACTACATCACTGAAGAGAAACTGCTCTTAAGGAGGATAAAGTACAATGAAAGCAGAAAATAGGACATTCGGGCTCAGAACATTCAGTTTCTCTTTCACAAGGATGGTAATGGGGCAGATTCAAGCACTTTCAGTAAAAACCAAACATTAATGCACTGATTTTGTATGTCAGACAAATCTGACCAAATTTAGCAGAAGAAACACTACAAAAAATTAAAGGCTATTTCTTCCAAAAACATAGATTAAAACCACCATAATTCTCTGCAGCTTTTTTGAGAGAATGCCAACTAATATCTGACTGCTAGACTGTAAGTATTACCTGTCCTTGTCCACAATAACTGTTGTAGGGTAAGACTGGTTACTTTTATTACCAGTACCTAACTGGCCATATGAATTGGCTCCCCAGGCATAAATCTGACCTTCATCTGTTAGCACTAAGGTATGTGCATAGCCACAGGCAACCTACAAGGAATAATAAAAAGAAAAAAAAAAAAATCTCATTTTTATGTAACAGTAAGTTAATACAGAAAGATACATGTTATGCCATACATTAATGTCATTAAGTCTATTCCAGTGTAAAAACGACAAAAACTGCAAATACAGGTAAGTTTATTTCAAAAAGAAGCAAAGTAGATGAGGTGATTTTGAGGAAAAAAAAGCATCTCAGTGAGGAACCCTGCCTGATAATCTCAAGAATACAGCAAAAGAATTGCTGGAGACTGAGAAAAAAGGAAAGCTGGACAAAAAATATGGACAGTATGCAGAAAAAGGCAGATAAGTCTTGCACTGACCTTACTCTGTGGGCAACTGCTCCAAGGTGAAGAGCTGTAAAAACAGGGGAGTTCTTCCTATCTGCTCCTCTCCTCCTCAGCTGCCAGCCACACAAAACTTCCCCCTCCCAGTGCCAGTTCCAGAGCTGACCAGACCCTTGCTGAGGTAGCTCACATCACTGGAAGGAAACTCCCCACATCTGGGCTTGAGGATCACCAGTGCCTACACAAGGTAAGCAACAGGAGAACCCAGCCAGGAAAGGGGGGGTAGAGATGAAACTTTTCATCTTGATGACAGCACACGGCTGTGTCAGCTCATACCCTCGTGTGGAAACCCACTTGGTCCTCCTGAGATGCCTCCTCAGGTTAAGTTGCCCAAATGGCCAGCACATGCCCCACATACACAGTGGGAAAATTAGCAGCAGTAATCTTGCTCTTTATGAGATAATGTAACCTATCAATAACCAATGTGTGTTGTTCAAATCTAGCTCATGTATCTTTATATGATCTGCAAAGCACATTTAATATAAGTATATGTAGTCCACTGTCATCCATGAAGCATGTGATGATCTTTAAATGAAATAAATCTGTAAGTTATTTACTGACAGGAGGGCTACAACTTGGTATTAATTGAAATCAAGTGGATGGAAATATAATCTCAGTTAGACTTACTGGAGCACTCATACTCTCTTAGCAGGAGAATAAATACAGAGGAAAATAATTCACTTCATTACATTATTCTCCAATAATAATTGCTACCAGCCAAGATACTGTCTACATCCCAGAAAAATGAATGCAAAACAATGTAATTAAATGAGTTTCTTTTTAAAGATTTTAAAAAATCCTTAACTGTCATGAGTAAATAGGATACAAAATTTAAAACCCTCTTGTAAATTTTCACTAGTTTACAAAACCACTGCTTTCTAGCAGGATGTATCACTTCCCTGACAGTAACATTTATTTTGGACAAACAAATTACAAATTTTTAAGTATCAGTTCTGCAGTTACTTTAAATATTTCTTAACAGTCAAAAAAATTTACCAGTTTTCTAGTTAAGGCTGATGGCTACCCAGTTATTTGGTAATGGTTAATAATCACCCAACCATGGAATCAAAAGAAACTGTTGATCAAAAGCAGTCAGAGGAAACTTGTTCAGTCTCCAAACACTGGTTAATCACCGTGGCTGGAGTGCAGTTCTAAAAGTGACACTCAGCCTGACTGAAAGACAAAATGCTGAATTGCAGCACTCACCCAGAAAAGATGACAGAGGGTTAATGAAAAATGAGGCAGTCTAAGAAGACTTTCTTATTTACTACAATACTAGTTTGTGGGTTGGTTTTTTTTAGCTAGCTGTCAAAGACAAAAAAAAAAAAGAAAAAAAAAAAAAGACCAAACATTTTTAATTCCCTAGTCCTCCTTAAGTAAAATCCTGACCTCACTGGAGTCAGTGGCAACATTCCCACTGAAGTCCAGAGGATCACAGTTTCCCCCACAGTGGCAGAGGTCTATTGTAAGCCGCATGTTTTTATTCTTATAAAATGCCACTTGAAACCAAGAGATGAAAAACTATCTGTTATAAACACAGAACATGCCTTGGCATATTTTCAGTTGTTCCCAAAGGGTTTGACATGGAGCACCACACACATACCCTCTGCACACGAATGCCCTGCAGAGCAGCTATTCGGCACGGGGTTGGTTGGTTGCCACTGCTGCCCAGTCCCAGCTGACCATTGCCATTGTAACCCCAGACGTAGACCTTAAAAAACAGAGAAAGGGATTTTAACTGTTTACTCCTAGCTACTTCTTTTGAAAGCAGCAGAACTACTTCAGAGTAAGAATACAAATGAAAATAATAAACAGAAAAGAAAGCTGGGGCTGGGCTTTTTACACGGGTGTGTGGCGAGAGGACAAGGGGAAACGGTTTCAAACTTGAAGAGGGGAGATTTAGGTTGGACATGGGGAGAAAATTCTTTCCTGTGAGGGTGGTGAGACACTGACACAGGTTGCCAAGGAAGTTGTGGCTGTCCCCTCCCTGGAAGTGCTCAAGGCCAGGTTGGATGGGGCTGTGAGCAACCTGGTCTGGTGGGAGGTGTCCCTACCCATGCATCAGGGGTGGAACTAGATGATCCCTTCCAACCCAATCCAGTCTATGATTCTGTGATAATTTGCTTCAATATTTCCTATCCCCACACCTTAAGACCTGTAATTTATACGTGGATACAAATATACAAGTATACATGCCCATATAAATGCACATATATACACACATATATATATACACACACATTTGCATATGTTTTTCTGCACTGCAAATTTTGGATGCTTCTTCTGTTTTGAAAACATCAGCTGCCATTTGTCATCTCAGATTCTAAACCTCCATATTCATGTTGCTCTTTAAGGGTTAGATGATGCAAGACTACAATATTTTAGTATGAAGAGTAGAAAACATGTGATTCATATGTCTGTTTCCCAGCACAGAGCAAATTCAGCATGAATACTTGCCTTTTCCAAAGAGCTAATTTGTGACTCAAAAATCCTCTAACAGAAAACACACTAAACTGCATGTTATTCACAACAGTCTGAGGAGGCTGTTAACAGCTTTATGCTGGAATTTAGGGGAAAATACTGAGCTCTGATAATTTCAGTAATTTCAATGTTTTACCACAGTCAATAGCTGCTTAGATCTAAGCTGAAATGCTTGGAGCAATGGAGCTAGAGAGGATATAGGCTGCCCAGAATCTTCAACTCATAACTGAAAATAAGTACACTAGAACCTCTTCTTATCTTTGCAATGATTTTTAAAACTATGAGAGGGATTCAAGGGGTGCTGCAGTAGAACAAATATATTTAATATACTTTTATTTTCTGTTTTCTCTTGAAATAAAGCATGCATATATGAACACTGAAAGTTAAAACAGCATTCACTGATTATTCTCATATTCTTAATACTTAAGATTTTAGTATACACAATGATTTATTTTTCTAGGACTGCTAAATACAGCAGTGAGATAATGTATTAATCAGCAATTTAATTTTTGCTAGAACACTGGCCCTAAAAATCACTCAATGGATGATACAAACCCAGTTATTTTTACATATGAGAAAGTGAAGCTAGAATTAAATGCTAATTATAGGTATATAGTTTCAATATGATTTAATCATAGAATTTGTAAAAATCTTCTGGCCTTCACAATTTTATATTTACTTCAGAACTATATTTTTGAGAAAATTTGAAATTTGATGATTGAAAACCTTCAACTGAAAACCAAGTTCAGTAGTTGATACAAAGTATCAGCTGCTAAATTTGAGGAATCTCATAAACCAAAAAGCCATAAACAAAATGTTAGAGAACAATTTTCCCTGTTTCACTCCACCTCCTTTCTGAAAAAGAAACCATAATCAGCATGAATAGGAAGATGTGCTTAAGTGTGTCAGAATGTGCAAGGCAATTTATTACAAAGGTTTTTACAAACAGAGCAAGCAGGTAGATTTGAGGGAGTCTGTAAAGGTATACTTTTCTGAGTATACTTTCTTTTCTGAGTATAATTTATTTTCTCATTACTGACAGCTTTGAAAACATCTCCAAACCATGATACTACATAAAATAAAACTCTGTGATAAAATTCACTCTAAGTTTCTTACCTCTCCATTTTCCACTACAGCCATAGAGCACATCTGTCCACAAGCTATATTAACTACTATTTTATTTTGTAGGCAGCTGGTAACTCTTCGAGGAATTGGCTGATTAGCTGTTGAACCAGATCCAACTTGTCCAGAGTTATTATAACCCCACGTATATACCTGTAGTAAGAGAATTGTCATAAAAGGAGGTACTGTAACACTGTAAAACTGTAACTTTGAGTTCAAAGTATATATTCAAGAGATAAAGAAGTTAAGCACATAAATAATCATATTTTGAATTCAAGTGGGTGCCTTCTCTTACAGATGTAGGCAGATACACAGGTTTACTATTTGACTATTTCTATAAAATATGCCACTTATAAAATTTATATATTCCATTATGTTCCATGCAAAGATAAGAGGCAACATGACAGTTGCATTAATGCTGAAGGAATTGCTTGCTTTCCAGAATGAAAGTAGACTGCCTAACTAGACACAGTTGGCACCTCAAAGTAAATGACAAAAAACTTTTACTTTGGTGAGTAGGACTCCTTACATGAGTGTCATTTATATTAATGTCAGCTGTAACACCATTATGCATTTACAGTAAAGTAGAGCATAGGAAGGAATTGGCTGCCCTCTCTGACAAAATTAAAAATTCTTATTATTAGCAGATGTAACACAAAAATCACGATTCTGCATGCACTTCAAAGCAGCCAGATCCTAACAGGATTCTCATTTTTATAAAACAGTTGTGCTGCATGAGCACTGTGAGGCCAGCAAGAAGTAAGGTCTAATGCTCTAGGTGCAGAATGTTTTCTTGTTTCTCACGTATGTAACTTCATTCAGAGATTTATTCCAAGTATTCTCACCTCTCCATCAGATGTTAACACCATAGAATGATGAGAACCACAGGCAACTTCAATGACTTTCTTGTTCACCAAGTTAGTAGAGACTTGACAGGGAATGAAACCATGATTTGTTGTACCATTGCCCAACTGACTATAAGCATTATGACCCCATGTATACACTTCTCCTTCTGTAAAAAAACATAAAAAGCTGGTTTACAATCTCTATATTTCCAATAAATCCACAATATAAAATTACAAACTGAAAAGTCACATTCATTAACAGTATATTTAAGTATATACATTAGCTGTCTAAAAGGTAGGTTAAAAGAGGATGAGCTGAATGCAAGTTATTCGTGCAAATGCAGTTATGAGTAAAAATCATCAAGAATCAGCTCTGGACCTGTGCTTTTGTAATACTTGAGTTCATCGACTGGGGAAGGAGAATGAGCATGACAGTGAAATCTGCCAGCAACAAAGCTCAGGAGAATACAGATACAAACATAAAAAGTATCCAGAAGGGTCTACCCTCAAGGGTGAAGAAAAAGGTGGAATGCAATTTAATATAAAAACAGTCCCACATTTACAACACAGTTCCCCTCGCCTACCTTTAGTCAGCTAATCTAGACTAGCCAAAGATTTCTTCTTATCAATAATAGAATCATAGAATTGGCTGGGTTGGAAGGGACCTCAGAGATCATCAAGTCCAACCCTTGATCCACTCCCGCTGCAGTTCCCAGCCCATGGCACTGAGTGCCACATCCAGTCTCTTTTTAAATATCTCCAGGGATGGAGAATTCACCACTTCCCAGGGCAGCCCAACTTCCCAGGGCAGCCCAGCCCATCAATGTAGAGAGACAAATGGTAACATCATCAGTCAAACTCTAACAGACCCTGACTGGAAACACAATATTAGAGATTTGTCTTCAAGAATTATGCATTAATCAACAACAGAAGGGCCACTAGCATGATATGGAAAATAGAGTGTTAATGAGACAACAGAAAAGTAAAGATTGAGAGTCAACACAACTGGTCTTTTAAAGCACATTCAAAAGTAGGTACAGGAGGGAAAGGGTGCATTTCAGCTAAAGAACAATGCTGGCACAAGAACATATGGCCATAACATAAGCACTAATACATTTAAAAAGCAATTAGAAGTTTCAAAGTTAAGCACAAGGTTAAAAAAAATAATTTCCAAAAATAGTAGCACATTCAAAGTAGAGATTGAGATTTTTTTTGAGACAAGTCGTGTTCACCAGTTTGATTTGATAGCCCAGAATGTCTATGCCAGTTCTTTCTTGTAAGGTCACAGCACAAACCTTTCATGCCTGCTGGATTAATAAAAGTGGACTATCTGAAAATGTAGATTATACTTTACCTTCTGTAGCAAGAACAACATGAGGGCCACTTCCATAACTCAGGCAGGCAATCTTTTTGCCACACAGAGAATCCAGCCTCCTTGGCTCAATGGTGCTCTGCATGTCACCAGTTCCTAAACACCCACTGCAGTTCATGCCAAGCACAAAAACCTGTTACAAAAGAATCATAAATTAGGTTGGAACGGAAGACCTCCTCAAAACCTCAGTCCAAATCCCTGCTCAACAAAGGTCTAAACAGACCTGTTGACTCAAGGCCATGTCCATATGAGTCTTGAGCAGCCCCCAAGGTGTTCAAGATCTCACAACCCTCCAGGATAATGGTAATTTTTTTCCTAATACTGAATCAAAATTTTCCATCTTCCAGCTTGTATCCATTGCCTCTCATGCAGCCACCCTGCACCTTCAAGAAATGCCTAGCTCCATCTTCTCTTTATCCTCTGACTGCAGTAGTAAGACTGCAGTCAATTTGAATTGAAAGTATTTTAGTAGCCATCAAAATTATCAGTCATTTTTATATGCAATTTTTCTAGCTATACTATCATAGTACTGGCTTCCAGTGTAACTTAATACATAAATGACTAAAGAGGTCATGTTCATACCCACTCTTGGACAATTACCTCATCATTTTCAGTTGCATAGAGCACTTCATTACCAGCACTGCCAAATACACAGGCTTGACGAATTAACTTGAGCTCTTCTTGGGAACAGAGAGAAAAAATTGGCCATTTCCCAACATCTAGCATCTTCAGGGCTGACAATAATGTTGCCTCCAAGACCTGACATTGTTAAAAAAAAAAAAAAAAAAAATCAAATACCTAGATGGAAAGAAACATCCAGATCTTTGCACGGTGAAAAGGAAAAGTTTAGAGAAGCACCATAACCTCCTTTTTCAACCACAGACTGGTATTTTAATTATAGAACAATACTTGCAGATAAGCCATTTAAATAAGCAAATAAACTATACCATGATCCAGAAAGAAAGAATCTATATGTATGGAGGAAAGAGCCCTATAAGAAGTTAAATGGTAAGATAGTATTTTCACAATATCTGTACAATATGACTCCGAGCTTATGGAATTCAATGTACAGGATTTTTAGGACAAAATGTTAAGTGTATATTCAAAATTTGAAAATAATTTGTCTTTCCCTCTGGTGCTAAAATTACTATTAGGAGAAGAAACCATTAAAAAAATCTGCCCAAGAATACACTTACCTTGGAAAAAATACACACATTTGTATTTCAACAATTGTTGAATCTTTGAGAACTTCCTAAGAATATTTGCATTTTCTGTAAGTAGACATATAATAAAAGAAAAAATTCAATTGAACATAACTTTTTCTACCTCGAACTGAAACAAAGATATGAATATATTTTAGTTTGGAATTTGTCAGTTGTAAGGATATTTCTTTTTTCATTAGTATCACTTACTATGAAAAAATGTATGCAGAAATGCAGATAACATTTGAAACTGTAGAAATAAACTCTTTATCTTTAAATAGCATTTAATGACATATTTATTTATAATATACTTCTCAGAAACAGAAAGGAAGGTTTGTCATCTTCACAGAAGAAAAGTTGTGGGTTTTATCACACTAGTTCTTTCCCAGTTCCCTCACACCAAGTAACTGACCAATTTCAGCCAAATTTGCAAGTGAAGGGGAAGTTAAGATGCTGCTGGCACAATCCATTTGGCAGTAGGAAGCTGGACAATCAGACATTTATGTTATGAAATAACACAGCAAGCAAGCAGGTCCAAGCTAGTCCTAGCAAATGCTGTCCTCTGTGACACTGTCCTGGTTTGGGCCAGGATAGAGCTGATTTTCTGTCTTCTAATTCTGCTTTCAGCTAAGTCTCTGTAAGTAGCTGTACTTGCTGAAATGAACAGCAAGTTTCTCAGTCAGTGTCTGATTCTAGGACTGATAACACTCGATGTTTCTAGTTGGAGCAAGGAAATGGGCTGCAGAACCAAGGCCACTGCTCAGTTCTGCTCAGTTCTGAGGAACATCTGATGCTCTGGAAAGAGAAAAGGAGTAAAGGGGTCACACCTGCAACCCTGCTATAGGGAGGAGCAGACAAGACAGGTGACCAAAATTGTCCAAACAGAGCATTCCATCCCATATGCATCATACTTTGTATAAATTTGAGGGATCCTGAGGGTCAAGCCCCTTCCTCTTCACCCCTTCTTTGCCTGTTCCTGTTTGTTTCAGCATCCTGGGAGGATTCTGTCTGTTGGTCTGCCTGTGATCCTGATCCATGCCATCCTGAATCTGTGTGTTCCTGCCTCCAGCTCCTGACTGCTGCTGACTCCAGGAGTCCAGCCTGGACTTTCCCAGGGCTGCCCTGCAGCCTCGGTGGGGACATGAGATTTACTGGAGGAAGAGGGGGAGAATGTGGTACAATTTTTTTATTATTTGTATACGTTGAATACTTTTTTCCTTTTTAATCATTACTGTTTCATTAAAGCTGTGTAGTTTAGTTTCCAACCCATAAGTCTCTTTCCCTTATTCTCTCTCCTTTCTTTATCAGGGAGAAGAAGGGTATTAATAGGGAGCATCTCTCATTCAGGTAATTGCCAGCCCAGTGTTAAACTGTGGCAGATTTATGGCACCCAGAGTGGCTTAAACTCATTAGCTCAAGCCCAGATTCAAAATCAGACTAATTTGCCAGAATGGATTGAATTCCAGCTCCGGTGGGAGGATACCCAGCTGGCTCTTTTGAGAGGGAATCAGAATTTTTCCTCTGGAAATTTCAAAGGGTTGGAAATTGAACCAATCATGCTGTACCTCTGGTATTTAGGCTATGCCATATGTTGCTTTGCAGACAGGATTAGCATTGCTAGGTGGCTTATCTTTGGCAAGCACTGCTTAAAAACCATAGTTGTGATATGGTCTTTAATACTGATATACAGTGTGGTACATCGTGCAGTGGCATTTCATGCAGAGATAGATGGAAAACTTTATTGGTAATCATGACTTCAGTATCATTATGTTTCTGAATTTCCTGTTGAGTGTTATAATGTTTCTCTTGTACTGGGGAGGAGTGAGATGACTGTCCTAGCTGTGAGGGTGAGCACATCTGTTCTGGGACTGAGAGATGCTGCTTGGAAAGCCAGAGCTGCCACTCATAGAGAGAGCCCTGCTTCTTCTGCCTCCACAGCCACTGCTCCCCACACACACGTGTATGGCCACAGCTCTGATACAGCCAGACAGCATTGTCAGAGTATCTGCTGCAGCCACAGCTGCTGCTTCTCCTTCCACAGATGAAGTGAAAAGCTCTGCAGTGAAAGTCAAAGACCAGCAGGTGCCAATTGCTACTTTGATAGTGCATCAACAACAGCCTCATCCCAGCTGAGATGCTCTGATCCCCACTCACAAGCTGATCCAGCAACTGGAGAGCCAGGGAGTGATCAGCAGGAGAGAGAGAGAGAGCCTGTGGAGAGTGGAGGTTAGCAGTGGCCTAAATGAGGTTACACCACCATGAAGTGATGCTGTGACAGATATTCTAGAACTTCAGCATGAACTGGAGTCAAAGGCAGCCAGGTGGTATGCCACTATTGACACTGATAATGCATTTTTTCCTATTCCTTTAGCACCAGAGTACAGGCCACAGTTTGCTTTCACCTGGAGGGGTGTCCCGTACAGCTGGAACTGAATGCCCCAGGGGTGGAAACACAGCCCTACCATCTGCCATGGACTGATCCACACTACCCTGGAGCTCCAGAACATCTACAGTACATCAGCTACATCATCGTGTAGGGTGGTGCAGCAAAGAAGTCTTTGAGAAAGGTAAGAAGATGATCCAAATTCTTCTAAAGCTGGTTTTGCTGTAAGAAGAAGCAAGGTAAAGCGATCTGTGCAAGAGATACAATTCTTGGGATTAAGTGGCAAAATGGGCATTGCTACATCCCAATGGATGTGATTAACAAAATAACAGCTATGGCCCCAACAACTACCAACAAAAAAGGTAACTTAGTGCTTCTTAGGAACTGTTGGTTTCTGGAAGATGAATGTTCCTGGTTACAATCAGATTGTGAAACCTCTCTATGAGGTTACTCAAAAGAAGAAAGACTTTAAAATAGGACTCAGAACAACAAGCTGCTTTCAAATATATTAAACAGGAGAATGTGAAGGCAGTGGCCCTTGGACCAATTCAAACAGGGTCAGGCATTAAAAATGGGCTCTACACCACAGCTGGGAATGATCCTACACGGAGCCTCAGGCAGAAATGTTCAGGAGAGACTCGAGGTCAACCTCCAGGATTCTGGGGTCAGAACTACAAAGGCTCCGAGGCCAACTACACAGCCACTGAAAAAGTGATACTGGCTGCATATAAAGGAGTTAGAGCTGCTTTGGAAGTGATTGGTACTGAAGCACAGCTCCTCCTGGTGCCCTGATTACCTGTACTGGGTTTTATGTACACAGGTAGAACGTCTCTTCATCATGCCACTGATGCTACATGGAGTAAATGGACTGCTTTACTCTCACAGAGAGCTGGAACAGGAAAACTCAATCGTCCAGTAATTTTAGAAGTAATTATAGACAGGCCAGAAGGCATGTCTCTGGGATGCCACCAGAAGAAATGTTACAATGGGCTGAAGAAGCCCCACCATACAACCAGCTACCAGAGAATGAGAAACAATATGCTCTTTGCACTGGTGGATCCTGCCATCTGGGAGGAAGCCACCAGAGATGGAAAGCTGCTGTATGGGACCCTATACCACTAGCTGCAAAAAGAGCTGAAGGATAAGGTGAATTAAATCAATTTGCAGAGGTAAAAGCCATCCAGCTGCCTTTAGACATTGCTGAGCAAGAAAGGTAGCTGAGACTTTCTCTATACGGACTCAGGTGGCAGCAAATGCCTGAAGGGGGTGGTTAAAGCAGTGGAAGCAAAACAACTGGCAACGTAGAGATAAACCTATCTGGATTGCTGGACTGTGGAAAGACATTGCTGCTCAGCTAGAGAAACTTGATGTAAAAGTGCATCATATAGCTGCCCACAAACCTTTACATCAAACCACTGAGAAACATCAAAACAACCAACAAGCAGACGAGGATGTTCAAGTGTTCTAAATCGATTTGGACTGGGACCATAAAGGTGAACTACTTTTAGGTAGGTGGGCCCATGACACTTCAGGTCATCAAGGAAGGGATGGAACATATCGATGGGCTCATGACCAAGGAGTGGACTTAACTTCGGGCACAATTGGACAGGTTATCCAGGAGTGTGACATATGCACTGCAATTAAACAAGCCAAAAGGTTGAAACCTCTGTGGTTTGGTGAGGGAGATGGTTGAAACATAAGTATGGGGAGGCCTGGCAAATTGACTGCATCACACTGCCTCAAACCCACCAGGGTAAGTGCTATGTGCTGACAATGGTGGAAGAAAGTACAGGATGGCTGGAAATATATCCTGTGCCTCATGCCACAGCCCAGAACACCATCCTGGGCTTAGAGAAGCAAGTCTTGTGGAGATGTGGTACACCAGAAAGAACTGAGTCAGGCAATGGGACTCATTTCAAAACCAGTCTTACAAGTAACCGGGCTAAAGAACATGGTATCAAGTGGGTACATCATATCCTCTGTCACACACCAGCCTCAGGGAAAAATGAACAGTACAATGGACTGTTAAAAACTACCCTGAAGGTAATGGTTGGTGGAACCTTTAAACACTGGGACAAGCACTTGGGGCAAGCTACCTGGTTAGTTAACACCTGGGGTTCCATCAGTCGAACTGGTCCTGCTCAGTCAGATCTTCTGCATTCAGTAGATGGGGTTGAAGTGCCTGTGGTGAATGAAAGGAATCTGCTGGGGAAAACAGTTTGTGTTTCTTCTGCTTTGGGCAAAGACAAACCCATTCATGGAGTTGTTTTTGCTCAAGAGCCTGGACACACTTGGTGAGTGATGATGAAGGATGAAGAAGTACAACGTATACTTCAAGGGAATCTAACACTATGAGAATACCCAATTTTTCCCTGACTGGCTGAATCAGTAGAGCATGGAATTTTGGGGGTCATGGATCCAAGCCCCACATTAATTATTGTTATTTGAATTGTTGCATAATACTAACAGTGTTAAGTAAGTGTTTTTCAGGACAATGCTATGGTGATGAAACCAGAACTTGGTTCACTGCCTGGTGTCCAGTAACTTCCTCAAAGATGACATCTGTAACCCCGTGGAAATGAACTGTGACAGTCGTTCCTTGCCTTAAGAATCTGCTACAACAGACATCTGCAATTGTAGACTAAATTAACTCAATGGGTTTTGGTATAGAGAGAAAGTAATAATCTCTGTATAGGTGTATTTAGGGACAAGAGACAGTAGTGACTCAAGCATAACAGAAATGGTATGGAATAGAGGGTGGAATGTCCTGGCTTGGGACAGGATAGAGCTGATTTTCTGTCTTCTAATTCTGCTTTCAGCTAAGTCTCTATAAGTAGCTGTACTTGTTGAAATTAACAGCAAGTTTCTCAGTCAGTGTCTGATTCTAGGACTGGTAATACTCGATGTTTCTAGTTGTAGCAAGAGAATGGGCTGCAGAACCAAGGCTCAGTTCTGAGGAACATCTTATGCTCTGGAAAGAGAAAAGGAGTACAGGGGTCACACCTGCAACCCTCCTATAGGGAGGAGCAGACAAGACAGGTGACCAAAATTGTCCAAATGGAGCATTCCATCCCATATGCATCATACTCCGAATAAATTTGAGGGATCCTGAGGGTCAAGCCCCTTCCTCTTCACTCTTCCCTTTACCCTTTCCTTCGCCTGTTCCTGTTTGCTTCAGCATCCTGGGAGGATTCTGTCCATTCATCTGCCTGTGGTCCTGATCCATGCCAGCCTGAATCTGTGTGTTCCTGCCTCCAGCTCCCAACTGCTGCCGACTCCAGGAGTCCAGCCTGGACTGTCCCAGGGCTGCCCTGCAGCCTCGGTGGGGACATGACAGTTACTGGGGGAAGAGGGAGGGGGAACATGGTATTGTTTGTTTTTATATATTTGTATACGTTGAATAATTTTTCCTTTTTTATCATTACTGTTTCATTAAAGCTGTGTAGTTTAGTTTCCAACCCATAAGTCTCTTTCCCTTATTCTCTCTCCTTTCTTTATCAGGGAGAAGAAGGGGATTAATAGAGAGCATCTCTCATGTGGTTAATTGCCAGCCCAGCATTATACTGACAGACACATAGCAGGCTTTTAAGACACAAAGGACATGAATCCATATGGAATCAGGCTGTATTCATCTGCTGTTCACAGAACAATCTGTTTTACTTTAAAAGGCTAGTATTTATTCCATGGAGGATTTTAAGTATTTCAAAAATATGGTAATGAATAATGAAAGCATCACAGACTCATCAACAAAGCTGCATCCCACTTTTGCACAAGACTGATGAAGCCTGAGGTTCAAGACAGCCAGGGTGTCCTTCAAATGTACAGATTTCATTACTGGAAGGACATACTGGTTTCTTTATATGTGGGCTCTAATTCCAAGAGCAGTATGTTAGAATGTATTAAGCTTAAGTAGAAAAGTTTTTTTCTGTAACCTCCTTCCACAAAGCACTCTTTTTTTACCCCATCATTGACAGGTTAAAAAAACACACCAAGCAGCAGCATTTCTTTCATTGAAGGAAAAAAAAAAATCAAACACTCTCACAACAAGCACTCAAGGAAACACTTAGGATACCGATTTTGGTTTTGCTATGAAAGTTAATTCTAACAAGTTTATATTGTTGAAACATTAGGCTGCAACACATAACATCAGAACTTTATACAAAATTAAACCAACCTTGTAAGCCCAAGGAGTAACTCAGCGAAATTAATACATTGTTCTTCTAATATATTTTAGAACAACACAACATTTCTTTCACAAGTATCATTTTCCTGGCTATAGTTTTGGCTTTCTGTTTATCTGGAAAGCTACCAGCATGTACCAAGTTACTGCTAAATATAACCAAACTTCTCCCTTTTGAGTAGAGCAGAATTGTCAATAAAAATTCACACTCTGACCTTGGTACTGACTCCTTGGGAAGGAGGAGATTCATCCTCCATATGGATTTGTGCTTGTGTCCCCCTGCAGAGAAAGAACTAAAGTTAAAATTGCTGTATCATATTGCTGCAGCAATATTTTATGGAATGATACACATTTAATATTAAGCCAAAATTATCTGCTTCTGTGTGCTGAGAAAGCAGGAAACACAAAGCTCAGGTAATTTTGGTATTATATTCAATTGTAGAGTGATCAGTTACAGACTCTGCTCTTCTGTATTCTTATCCAAAGAAAGAAATCTTAGCTAAATAAGAAGCAAAATTAAATAGTAAAATTGATCAGACTATGATGGGAAAGAAATAAATTTTATTAAACACAATACTCCAATGTCTTCTTATTGCAGTAAAAATGAATTTAGAAACTTGTTGATGTAATTTTTCATGACATTTCTTTCAGGAAAGATAAAGGATGCTCAGAGCTTTTAATTTCTGGTTTAAGCCTTGAAATATCCCAGTTCCATTCAGGAAACTAATGTTAGGAATACATTTGGATCTTTTTTGGTTTACTGAGAATTGTTAAAATACTCATTTTGTTTCAGAAAGTATTGCCAGCCCTGTAAAATACTTTCTAAGCATCATCAAAAGAAATACATTTTCAGATCAGGTGTTTCTTGCATATTTATACACATATATTCTTGAAGATTAATAATCACAACTCTTGTACTACCCTTGAATTATTTCTTAACATAAAACTGTGCAAGTCCATTTTCAGTAAAACTTCAACCAGCTCTGAGGCTGTGCAAGCTGCTTCTACTCAAGTGGGAAACTTGTACACATCATATTATTTGAGGTTTATTATTTAAGCCATTGCTAAAGGTTGTTCACTTTTCACTGAAAATTTACTATCTGTAAGATTCTGAGTACAAGCAGAGTAACACAACAAACAAAAAGTTACAATTTTACTTTTTTACTTTTCAGAGGCATACCACACTTGAAAAGAAATATCAAATGTAGCTTTATAAAACTACCTAACTTACTAGTAAACATGCCTTCTGTAAGACTTTGTGCCATAACTTAAGCTAAGGAAATAGAATATATGAAATTCATATGATTTAAATATTATAAAGGCTAATGCTTTTAAAAAATATGATTTTATTTACTGAACAAAGATTGGTTTTATTTACTTGAGACAAAATAGCAAACAATTGCTGCAGCTTAATTATACTGAATATTCCCACTGTTCAACACATGCTTTAACAAGCCCCACAAATCTACATAAACATAGGATGGTTTATACAGCTCCTCTGAGACATTAAATGATAAATTCAGCTCATGTGTTAAACTCCAGCTAATTTCTTGTCTGTGTTGAACTGAAAGCTTAAGGTTCAAACACACTACCAAGTTGAAAAAACTTGAAGATAAGTCATATTCCCTTTCAAGTAGAAAGGACTACATGGCTGACTCAGTTGGCCTTGCATTAGCATCTACTTTGAGCTGAACCTGGGGATCCCCAACACCCCCCGGGGCTGTCAGACAGGACCTATGGGGTACCCAGACCACAGCTAAAAACTAAATGGCACCATACAAGTTAAGTGTAAGCAACTGAACAGAGCCCTCAATAAACACACAAAGACATTTGCCAGGATTCACAGTTCAAGGGCTAAAAGGTAACTTGTCAAGCTCTTGCTGTTCAGTGCTTCCTTACTTTCTTATTGTCTTTAACATACAAAGTGTTCAAGCAACAGAGATGCAACCAGGTGATTTTGTGTACATTATCTCTGTTTAAACCAGAGGACTGTATTACTGAACTACAATTCTGTAATATTTCAAGTATGTGAGCAGTCCTACTGTGAAACTGAACATTAAGTCTATCCAGTATTTTGCAGCATCAATTTCCAGCACTCTCTAGCAATGCTGATCTATGTTACCCACTTCTTGGCCATCCTTAGCCTACACTCAGCCCTGAGGGCTGACACGTTGCCCAAGAGAATAACTATTATCTATGAAGTTATGAAGAAGTTATCATATTCTTCATATTATCTATGATATTCTATCTAAGATATTCTTCAATATCTTCATATTACCTATGAAGAACTAATTTAAGTTAATGCCACATTCTGCATTGACTTCCTCAAGCCATTTGACACAAACTCATATTCACAATTTTTCAAGTTCTAATGTATCAGTTCAGTTGCTTCTGTTTAGACAAAAGCACAGCATGATGTTAAAAGCAGTTTGTTAATGTAAAGAAATATACATTAGGATGGACTCTTGCACTTACCTAAGGAAAAGTTTTCTATCCTACCACTTTTTCAGAGTCCCCCAAACATGCCGACCAATTTGCACTAAGTTTTCCAGAACAAATATCACTTACATGTCCTCACAGGTAAAAAGTTACAATATGTTTTATCATAGAATCATATAACAAGATAGTTTGGGTTGCAAGGACCTTAAAGATCATCTAAGCCCAACCCCTGTCCAACACAGTCTTGAACACCTCCAGGGGTGGGGGGTAAAAGGGTAAAAGAGGAGGGGGTAAAAGACAGTGGTTTTATATGAAAGATACATAACTAAGAGCTGACTGCCCCACAATTCTATTCTTTAAGCTGTTCTGCAAACACAAACACTTTATTTCTGAGCAGCCCTAAAGGAGTACATGGGATGGCTCAAATTACACCCATTTGTTCTATCATTCAAATTCATGTAGCCTAATAAAAGTACATACTGATTGCCACATCTGCATCTCCAAAGATGTTCTTTCTAAAAAACTGCAATTGATTTCAGAGCACATATTCACTCTGGGATCCTGAAAATAAAGACAGACAAAAAAAGTATCCTTAGGCCTGCCTAAGAATCCTTCTTACCTGTGTACTTTTAAAATTCCAGTGAATATGTGCCTAAGTAAAAAAACCATTGCATATGCAGAGTGTGAAGCAAAGAAAAAACAATATTTTTACCAAAAATTAAAAGATAAAATCCTGTGTATTTTAGTACTTCAGGCACAGAAGAAAAACACATCCTAGCTATTTCAGACAAGTTATTTGGGTTATTCATCTGCTAAATCCCGCAATAAATGTATAATTGCTATGAAATATTACTTTAAAATAGGTACCAACTCCATTAAAAAAAATACTTCAAAAAAAGTAAAAAGGTAAGCACAATACTTCTCATGTATTAAAACTTAATACACATTTTCACTAGCTGTTAAAAAAAATATGCTCAAGTGCAGATCTAAAGGAGGAGATTTCATCATGGTAAACATCCATGTCTTGCGGAAATATACAAATATTTATATTAAACTTCCACAAGTCTCTTATCTGGAATCCAAGTACAATTTAAGTACTCTGGCAGTCCGAGTTTAGGTGTTGGAATCTGAAAGTTCTAACCACTGTTTTGATCCAACCATTACACATCCTAAGGTAAGGCACAGATGCTTCCACAGTACAGATAAGACTGAGTTAAGGAACACAAGTGGTAGTTCTAATAGTAAAGTTGTAGCAGCAGTCTAAGACTGTTTCATCCTGAATATTTGAAGAGGTTCACTGACTCATTTGCCTGTCAACATTCTTGTAGATTCTCTCAATAGGAACTTGGCAAGCAAACAAAAAATTTCAGAACTCCACTTAGTATTTTCTCCCTCTTAATTCTGGCATTCAGACACATCATCTGCTGAATCAAAGGTCTGTCTGGACCAAGGACTCTAACCACCAGGTTAGGAAAGATCACGAGGAAAAAGACCCAGAAAAAAGGGACTTACTAGGAAAGGAATCTAACCACCTCTGATATTTTTGATTTCTCAGCAGTTTCCTATCAGAACAGTCACTAAATTATGCTAACTTGTCCAAGTGATCTTGCAAGAGAGGACAAAACAGTAATATTACCAACAGTTATTGCTACTGAACAAACTACATTTTCCTTCTCAGAAGTCATGAGTTTTCTAAATTATCTTCCTTCCTCATGTACAAACGATGACATGCCACTAGTTTGTCCAGTGCTGATAACAAACTAACAGCACTCAGCATGTCATTCATTCTTGCACTGATGCTGCATTTTTCATTACCAAGAAATTGCAGCCCTTGAGAAATAGTATGGGATTTACTGAAAAAACTGCTACCTTCTACTCCAACTAAAGCACAGTTCTCCCAACCCCTTTTTGGTCCATGACACCAAACCTACAAGCAGCTTAGAGGCTAGACCCAAAACACAAGAAATGAAGTACTGACAGTCTGAAAGACTTGACATCCTCGACCTTGTAAGGATGCTACAGAAATTCTAATTTCTGCTACAGAAATTTCTAATTGAAACAATCTGAGACAAGGCAGTGTTGCCATCCCTATCTCCAGAGACAAATCTTCAGCCAAAAACATCCTTGGACACCAAATATCTTTTGGTTTCACCTGTTGGTTGGCTCCAGGGATGGACCTCCAGCACGACTCCACTAAAGTTACAAGTGGTCCATCTGCATGCAGGATGCTGCTCTGGAGACTGGTGCTTGAAATCTATTCACAAAGGCCTTTTTTTTCAGTAACAGCATCACCCCCAAAAAGAAATCAGTTGCCAAGAATGAAAGCAGTGAAGGACCAGATGCAAACAACACACAAAAGAAAACATGAGCACACAGCAAGCAAATAAGATAGTGGGAATATTGTTTTGTTTAGCCATGCTCAGCACTATCCTTCAATACAAGTTCAATATTACTGCAAGAAAGAGCAAAGACATTGTGGAAAAATATTTTGAAAGAAACGAGAAGACAAAAGAAAAAACAAAGGGTATGATTTTTCAGCTCTCCAATGGTTTAAAAATAAGTTTTGGGGCCTGGTGTGAAATTTCTGTCCTAAGTGACAAAAGTGCTTTGAAAAATCCTATGTAGATTCCCAGGACTGCTCCCTCTCACCTCAAAAAAAAAAAAAAAAACCAAAAAACCCCCCCAAAAAACCAAAACAAAACAAAAAACCAAAAACAAACAAACAAACAAAAAAACAAAAAAACCCAAACAACAACATAAAAACAAAAAAACCCCAAAAAACAACCCACGTTGGGGTTTGGGGCTAACAAGATAATTTGACTAATTCCATTTTTATAAAAATCATCCAGGACTTTAAAACTCCCTATATTCTGGCAAGGCACACCACATACTTAAGCTTCTTTATTTCTCCCATTCATATTCAAATTATTTTTTCCCTTTAGAACTGCTGTCTATCATCACCATTGATGTAGAATGGTTTATTATTTACCAGCGAGAAACAAGAGTGGAAGTGACTGAAAAAATTCATCATCATCCACCAGAGGGAAAATCTTTAAAGAAAAAATAAAAATAAATTAAAATTCTTTTCTCATTCTACAAGCCCTGCAGTGATCCTGTAAAAATAACTTCAAAGCTTTGGCTATCCATCTACTTGGCTAAAAAAATTAGGATCTGAATACAGCAACTAACAACTAATAAGAAAGAGAAACTATATAACAAACTAATCAAAGCCAGGAATGCAAAGATTAGAAAATAGTAATAAGGCTTATACTAAAATTATGCCTCTCATAGACTTACTGAAATAACTAAATGCTAAAAAAGCCTCTTAACAAAGTGTCAAACACAAAATGTTTTCACTTCAAAATATTCACACTTCTTTCCACAAGTGCAAAACACCTTTTGAAGGCAATTGAAGTATTTCAGATCATGGAAAAAATGCAAAAACTACCTTCAGTGTTAAAAAGCATTATAGGATGGTGGAGGCATTTTCACAGAATTAGTGGTTTACTTCTGCAGTAAAAGGGGAAAAAAAAAAATGAGCATCATCTCCAGACCTTGAAGTACATTAAAATAATGAAATATTTTTTTAAGTCTCTTGGGAACAGGACGTGATTCCTGTGTCTAAATCTAACCTTTACAATTAAATGTAACCTAAATCTAACCTGAGATGCAGAAAAAACCCATTTGTTCACTTTCTAAAAGTGGCTGATCCAAGATTTTCAGAGAATTAACTTAAAAAGCTCTTTCTCTTTGTTGAATTGTTACCCAAACTCTAAACACACTTCAGTTCCCCTAAACCACACGCACACACAAACAAATATAACTAATGCAATTGTTAGCTCTTGTCTATTTTAAATGCTATAAAATTTACCATATAATTGACGTGTTAGAATTGAAACTTAATTCTCATTCTTCATTTTGACCTTCCAACCTGAGAGTTCAAGGAACCAGCTTTAGGGGAAAAAAGTGTTCCAAAGATTTGGATTGAAAATAACTTTATTAAAAATATAACCCATATAACAGAACAAAACAAGGCAATAAATATGTGAAATAAACAGCTATTATATTTTTATAATCCTATATAATCTTAGTACAGAAAATACTAAAGCTTTAAGAATTTAAGAAACACTAACAGGTCACCAAGAAGTTCAGGATACACCATGTACAAGGCTCACCTTTAATCACTTCCTTACACAGAAGATCCTTCTAGACTCATTTAGACTAAAAAGATTTAACTTCTAAAATCTATGTTCTAGAACATCCTAAGCCTTAATAAGAACCCTAAGCAAGCCCACAAGCATTACCAAACCACACCTGGCTTTCTTTCCTGCATTTCTTGCTTACTTCAGTTTAACCCAGTCTTTCCACACATCAGAGCCTGGGTCTGTGACCAAGGGCTCCTTCCTACAGGTGAGAGATCTACATGGTGGATGTAGATCTACATGAGAAGTTTTTTCAGGAAGTTTTTCAAGACAGAGTTTGGCTGTAGCTACACTTGCCTGTGACACTGGGCACCAGCCAGAAGACTTCCCATGGTGGGATGATGGTGCTTTCTTTCCTTGACACAAAACCAGGATTTGCCTAAGGTACATACAACAAATACACATCTGGACACACACACACACAGACTGGGTATTACATAAAGAGAGCTGAGAACACTGACATTTTAAACTTCTATAGTTAGAGATGCCTGCAGAAAAAGATTTGGTATCTTTCAGAAGAGGGAGTTATGAAAGAAAAGTTATCTTACTTCCTCCATGAGCAAGTGACTCTGTAACTGTCCATCTGGGTATTTAACAGTCTATTTAACCTACTTAACAGGTATTTAACAGGTGCTGGGACTGACCAACATTAAGAGATTGGATTAGACTTAACAAAAGTTTCCTAACTGCTAGAAAAGAATTAAGAGACAAAATGTTATTCTTTGCAGTGTAAGTTTAAGCATTTAATATTCAGTCTACCCACTGCAGTAGTGTCTCCAAACTGCAACAGATCATATGCATCATGATTCCAAGGTTATTTTACATTAATTTTATCACTCAGTGGTCTTACTTCTATTCTTGTTTTTACTTACATGATTAAAGAACCTAAATTGTCTATCTCAGAATTATTTTTGTCAATCTCCATTTTAGAACTGTACCTTATCTCCTATACTTTTCTTTCCTTATCCATCCTTTTTCTAGTCTTTATTCCTAAAATCCCTTATGAGATAGGTAAAAAAATTCTTTTCAACAGAGATTTCCCCTTTTATTTTTCTTATATAAATACCAAGTAGATTCTACCTCTGGCATAAAACAGCTTTGTACCTTCTTTGCTTCTAGGGCCCTCATAACTCCAGCACAAGTAACATCACGAATTCATGCTCTTGATTTTTAAAAGGTCGCCCTTCTGAAACTGAAAATTTCAAACCTACCTCTGTTTACTCCTCTATTTATTTATATATATTTAATCAAATAAAAATGCAGTCCAATATCACAAGCTGACTAATAGAAAAGGCCAGATTATTTGAGAGAAAAGGACCTACAACAATCACCTAATCCAAATACCTGACCAATTCAGGGCTTATCAAAAAATCAAAGCATGCTATTAATGGGACTTTGTCCAAATACCTCTTAACTACTGACAGGTTGAGGCACTCACCAGCTCCCTAGTAAGCTTGTGCCAGTGTTTGACCACCCTCTCAGCAAATAAATGTCTCTTCATGTCCAGTCTAAACCTCCCCTGGTGCAGCTTTGAACCTTTCTCACATGGCCTATCACTGGAACTCAGGGAGAAGAGCTCAGCACCTTCCCTATCCACTTCCCCTCCTCAGAAAGCTGTGGAGAGCGATGATCTTACCCCTCAGCTTCCTTTTCTCCAAATGAGACCAAGTCCTTAGCTGCAACCCAAAGGACAAGCCTTCCAGCCCTTTCACCAGCTTTGTTGCCTTCCTCCAGAAACAAATTTCCAGACCTTCACACACTTCTTCAATTGTGGGGCCCAGAACTGCTCATATTACTCAAGATGAGGCCACTTGAGGCCTCAATAATGCCAAATCCAGCAGGATAATCACCTCTTTTGACAGGCTTGTCATGCTATGTTTGATGCACCCTAAGATGCTTTTTGTCCACCTGGCTTCCAGGGCACATGCACTGAGCCTGCTGCAGACCAGCACCGCCAGATCCCTTCCAGCTGGGCTGCTGTCCAGTCACTTCTCTCCCAGTGCACAGTGTTCCTCCATTTTAGGTGCAGAATATGGCATTTGGACTGGTTACATTTCATTCCATTGTGTCCCCATTCTCCAACGTATGTCACTCTGCAAGGCCTCTTGTCCCTCAAGAGTCAACAACACCTCCCAGTTTGGTACCATCAGCAAACTCGCTAGTGGTGCATTCAAGTCTGGCATGCAGATCATTGATAAATATATTGAACAGGACTGGCTCTAGAATCAAAACCCTGAGCTTTCCTGAGAATTTCTCACACTACTTACTGAGCGAGTCTAAAGCAATTTGGTGCTTTTTTTTTGGTAAGCTCACCTTACCAAACATCTCACCTTACTAAGCATCTATATGTACGAACAACTGGATCACTACACATCCTTCCCAAATGATACTGTTATCTATATCTAAGAAAGAAATCCACCTGTGATGTAATTCCTGGAGGTAAGTGATACATTTACCCAAATCCAACCTTTGTGGCCCAGGGCAGACACCATCACAAGCTCTTAGTATTTGTTTTCCTCAAAGGAATGACACACTAGGCTTTTTTTATCCACATAATCTCTTTCTATTACTTTACGGTTCATCACAGGGTTCACATCTAGTGTCATTCTGTAACATTCATTTCTCATACCTGGCCAGAATTAACTCTTTCCAGCAGGATCATTATTTCTCCATATCTCCTTTACCCTATGTCACCTTTTAACATCCATTAGTTCAGCCCAAATGGTGCACAACACAGCAGTCTACAGACCACAATCAGCTTGGAACCTGTAGTGAAATCCTTTTGCTAATTGTTCTCTCTCTTTATATCCATCACTATTAGAAGTCCCAAGGATACACGGTTAACAATCTCCCATCTCCCGCACATTAACAAACCTCGGCTTCCCCAAATATTCTTTCCCTTCACTCCAAATGCAACTTAGCCACGAAGCTCAGCTCCTCAAGCGCACCGAGAGCTCCACACCCCTCTCTGCACACTTACGGACGGAGACCTCTGCATCGCTACACAAACCTGACCCCTGCCCGAAGCCCCAAGCCCCGGGTGCCCGCCATGCACACACCGGGTGCCCGGGAAGGGGCACCGAGGGCAACACCACCCCACAGCGGCCCGGAGCACCCTGCCTACTCCCGCTCTCCCCCTCTGCCCACGGGTGGGGCGGCCACCAGACGGCCAGCGGAAGGAAACCCATCATGCCCAGAACCATCTGCAAGCCCAGAAGCTCGCAGGCCCCCAACCCGGTGGCACCCCAGGGCCACCCTCTCCGCCCCGCCCCGCCACCGGGAAACGATGGAGAGCCCAGCCCAGCCCAGCCCGCCCCGCCAGTCCCCTCCCCCGCCACGGCCCGCCCGGCAGCTGAGGCTGCGTCGCCTCCGCTCTCCTCCGCGGGGAGGTGCGCAGTGCTCTGCCCGCTGAAGGGGGCCGGGGGTCAGTCAGGGTGGCGGCGATCCCCTTCCCCTGTCGCTTACTTTCCCCGTAAGCGGCGGCTCCTCCTCCCTGCGATGAGACAGGGGGAAGATTCCCCCGCGTTCAGACGCCTCCGCAGCCGCCGAGGGAGGGAGGGAGGGAGCGGGGGAGGGAAGAGGGTTGGCACCTCCCAGGGATCCACCTACTGCAGCAGCTGCAGCGGGGAGAGCCCCGGCATCGGCCCTCCCAGCCCGGCCGGGATACGGCTGCTGGGAAGGCGGCCCGGCTGTGGGCGGCCCCGGCTGGAGAGTGGTTTGTGTCTGCCCGAGGGTGCGGAGGTGGGGCCGAGGAGAGGCCCAGAGAAGCCGGGAGGGGCGGAGGGAAGACCCTCCGTATCCTCTCTTGCCAAGCGCCGTCGCTTTGGGTGGTGTGGCCGCCTTGGGAAGGCTTGAGGGGCTCCTGGTGAGCAGGGCACTGAGGGAGGTAACACCACCTTCCACCAGCCTCAGGCTGTTCCCTGGGCCGAAATACAACACGACAACAACACGTGGTGAGAGGCACAGCATCAGGGACGACTGTTCAGCAAATGTCAAATATTGCTGTGCAACGTCTTCCAGTGAGAAATCGCTTATTTGTTCCCAAAGGCAACATATGATAGGGATATGAGGGATATAAGTATATTTCTGTTTCTCCTAATGCTTATCTCCAAAACTAAATGCTCCCAAAGGGAATGGACTTTAAAAGTTTTCCTGAAAGCAGCAGCTTGGCTGTTTTCACTTGGTTATGTCTCTTACCTTGTGTGTGTGAATACCTCGCTGTCTTGCTGTTTATGTTCAGGAGACCTTTGCTGTGGTATTCAATGATACTGTTGGCTTATTCCTATGGGAACCTTATTCAGGAGAAGAAAGTTTGCTCTGAGGCTAAGGAACTGATCTTCTGTCAAAGAACTGAATTCCCTTGTCTCCCTGGTCTCAGTTTCTCTTTTGGGACTCAGCCTCATAAAGATGGTTTGATATTCTGAAGATTGATGTACTTGGCTACAAGATTTTGGATGTCCAAAAAATGAGGCTTGTACAAGTACCTAAAGTGGCAAAACCTGTCCTCATAGTTCCTGAAGGAGTGGGGTCAATATAGTCTCCATACTTACTGCATTGTATGATGTTCTCACTTGATACATGTGCCTTTTATCCTGTTCTTCATGTATCACAGAATCACGGATTTACCTTGGTTGGAAAAGACCTTCAAAATCATCAAGTCCAACTATTAACTTAACATTAACCTGACGAGGCCCTAGCTAAGCCATATCCCTAAGTCCTATGTCTATATGACTGTTAAATGCCTCCAGGGATGGTGACTCCACCACTGTCACTATCTGGCTTTAGTTTGTCAGCTATTTACACTTTGGAATATGTTCAACTTTCTATGCTTGCATCCTGAACACATTGGAATCTGCAAATAATGGATGTTTTTGGTTTTGCTGACTCAGTCACTTCAGTTTTTCCAAGATAAAATCGAGAGCATTTTTTTTGCTAGGAGTGGTTTCTTCATTCACAGGAGATAAGTGTAATGTTTTATGTATGGGATGGGATGGAAGACAATGAATTTTAGGGACACAGGGCTCAGTAAGAACTGCATAGGATGCCAGACAGTTTAGTTTTCTCTTTATATAGAGTTAAATGATCTCTTTGTAACACAGAGAAAAGTATTGTCTTTTACTGTGTCTCCTCAGAATTTTTCTGTTTTCTTGAATGGTTCAGGCAGGGAAACTTGCTGCATCTCAGATGCATTTGTAAATATAATAATACACCTGCTAATTTCAGATAAGCAAACAGCGATAACAAGACCCAGTGGAAGATGAAACTATTAATTTTCAGACTGCCAGTAAAGCAAAGACTAATTTTTCCTTAAAAGAGGTCACAGCTAGGGCTGTGAGCTGTTTATGGACTCTTCCGTGCACATTTTAAAACATCATTGGCTATTTTTCTAAAAGTTGAGCTCTATTTAAGTGAAGGAAGTGCTGTGCACTGTGTTAAGCAAAGGTCACACTTAGAATCAGTGGAACAAATCGTGCATTTGACCTGTCAAAGCAAAGTGCAGCTTAATACAGTGAAGTCATTAAATCTAGAAGCAATGAATGTAGATCTACAATCAGAGAAACTGCATTCAGTAACAGAGGTCAGTGAACAACAACTGAAAGGGTAATGCCAGAAGATGTGGAAGTGAAAAAAGCTGATGTAATTCCTTAGAGTATAAAAAGAAGAATCAGCAGTAACTAAAAGGTAATTTGCCACCAACTAGAGGAACACTGCATGTAATGCATCTATGCATTTTGACAGAGAAGGTGAGAATAGGATAGGCTGCATGAACTGATCAATGGTTTGAAAATAAAAGATATTTTAAGAGATTGTTTGTTTAGTTTATTAAAATAAATGATAGGGTCCTTACAATGAGAAAATAATAGGTACTGCAAGACATTTACCTTAATGGAAAAAGCCATATGAATGCAGAGAAATTAAAGCTACAGAAATTCAAATCCAAAATGGAGCACAAATTTCTGACACTGAAAGTGAAAAGTTAAAAAAAGATATTTTTCAAGCTCTCAAGTAAAAACCTGATCCAGTTACTTCTGCCTTTCCTTATACACCTTTTTTTTGACACCTGTCTTCTTTTCTTCATTTCATTTGGGCTGTCTTCAGTTTGTTTATCTTCTTTTCAAATGCAATACCAAATGTAGAACTCAGCATTCCACTGAATGGAAATGAATACAAGCCTCTCTCATCTTACATAGACTCTTATGTGTATGTGCCAGGATTGCCTTTTCCTTCTTTTCAACTAGCAATGTATTGTTGGACTCTGCAGTGTAATCTTCAAATATCTTAATTTACTTTTTGCATTTCCCCTTGGTCTTCAGAGTAACTTGACTGCAGTTGACCTGTTTTATTTTTTCTGATTAACTGAGGTTTGTTTTACTTTAATTTGGCAAGATTATTTTGTACACTAATTTTACAGTGTACACTAATTATTTTGTACACTAAATATAATTAGACAGTATGTGAGAATGCAACATTCTGAAGAATGCAAAATGCTATTGTAAAGAGGAAGGGGAATTTTTTTTTCTTTGTGGGTTCAGGAGTAAGGTTGAAGGAAAGGAGATTCACCTTTGGCAATAGGGAAAACTGCTTCCATAGTAATAAGGATGTTGGGAATAGATTGGCTGCTGAGATAGCAATTTCCATCATTAGAGATTGTATATCAGATGTAAAATGACTTTTGTCAGTCCTAATTCAGGTCGTGGAAGTCTATCAGATGACCTATTGAAGTCCTGTCCACTTTTAGGATTCTGTCATTGGTTCCATTTACTGTACAGGAAATTACAAAACATTTGCAATAAAAGTGATACAACTTGTAGTTAAAATAGGAACAAACAAACAGTTTTTAATCAAAGCAAATTGTCTTTCATGTGAATGTTTTTTTTCTGTAAGCACTGTTTTTAATTCCTTGTGAAAATGCTATTTCTAGCACCACAGACATTCTTTTTCCCACAAAAAATGTTACAGGCAGGAAATGTTTTGGATAGAGTAACAACATTTCCTGATAAACATTTTATCACAGCTTGATAACCATTTCCTGCTGGCAGGATTTTTTAACTATTGTCACTTTGTTGTCTATTTTGCTATAATTAACACACATATGTGATCTGGCTGAGGGTGCTCATCCGGTCAAACAAAGGTTTCAGCAAGTCAGACATTTGGTTTTAATGTGATGCAAGATTTGATGTTGTCCATTTCCCTTCATTTAAACTCTGTCTGGAGCAGTGAAAGAAATAACAATACACGTGCAACATTCTGGGAATTCCCAGAAGGGTGGAGACTCCTCAGTATTTTGAATAGAACATTGTCTGCTGTGTTTTCAGTGATTTCAACAAGCTTCTGGAATGGCTTTAGGTGACGTGCTGGGACTTGGTGTAGTCTTTAACTGTGCCATTGGACTTGGTGGTCCTGGAAGGGTATCAGAAGAAGTTTGACACTTTCTAAGGATCTTTAAAGCATTGTCCTGGCAAAACATTAAAATGAGGCTACGCTGAAGAATTTTACTTTACCCAAGTGTTATATTTTCACTGAACAGGACCATTTTTGCCATTTTTTGAGTTCACTGCTTATTTTTGTAATCAGAGACAAGGAGTATCGCTTATGGCTGATTGTGGTTCTCATTCACACTAAGATCACAGGTATGTTTGACTGCTACTAAATAGCAGATGGCAGGATGCACTCTCTGGCCCCAAAGCCTTGAGGTATAGCCAGGCTCATGTTGGTATTATTTAGGGTTGTATTTCCCTTAAGATCAGACTGGTCAATTGACACTACATAACTCTTGGCCTCTTCTGTGCTGTCTAACATCCTGTGGCCTTCAGACAGAATACTTATTTATGCCTATGAGGGTTTTTCCAAGTAATTGCATTTGAAAGTGACAATTTCCTTTTGTTCAGGAGTTTTGAACTCCTGTTGTCTTCCTCACAGCTTTTCAAGAAAAGTCAAATTAAGGCACGTTACATTAAGGGCATTTGAGGGGGCAAAGCCTGTTGGGATAACATTGAGGGCTTCTGTAGGGTGCAGACTTGAGCAGTGCTGTCCATAGAGTGCACCCAAAAGGGTACTTGGTGTGCACCCTTTTGCTTGGTGTTCACCAAAAGGGTGCTTGGTGTGCACACTTTTGCTTGGTGTTCACCCAAAAGGGTGCTTGTTGCTTGCTGTGGTAGTTGGCACAGGCCAAGTGTGCTGGGAAGTTCAGCTGACAAGAAGTCTGGATGCTCAGAGGTCAGGTGTTCAGGCTCTGCATCCAGGTGTGATGAGTTTATGGAGTCTAACTAAGGCTTTGCCTTAAGTTTAATTTCTACCTGAAAGAGCTGAAGAATGTGGAGGACAAAGCTTTAGGCAAGATACATGTGTAGAGCTGAATTTGGAAAAGAAATACAGGGTTGGTGCATTGTGCATCAGTATAGTTTGCATGCACATCCTGAATGTATCCTCAGAAAAATATCCAAGGAAACAGGATCTGAAACAGAGTGAAATTTGTAATGGTTTGTTTGTTTGATTTTTTAAATTAATCTTGAAAAGAGTGAATAAAATGTCCTCACAAAGAGTTGATCCAAGTCATGCAACTCAGTGCTGACTGAAGAAGCTACTCAAGCATCTGAAAGGAGACAGTGATGTAATCGCCTGTGTCACTCACTGAGGATGTGTGTAAAAATTTGAAGTGTTTATGGAAAAGGAAATTGAACTCTAATCCTCGATTTAAAATTTTAAAACAAAGCAAAACTGGTAGCACTGAATGCAGTAATGGCCAGGATAAGGTATATTGATTTTCCCTTATAGGACTCTATAAATAAATAATAAGTAATGCAGTGTGAGGCTATATGTGGCTAGTGGATCATATCCATTGTCATCACCTGCTGTCTACAGAGCAGATATCTTGGAGACATTTTCTTTGATCCTAATGAATAAAGCATTTTTAAGGTTCTACACTAAAAATTTAAAACCTATGGCAGCGTATGTGTGATGAAATAAATTTTTCACTGAATTGCCTCTAGTTCTGCAATGGTGTCATTAAAACACAAGGTGATTGCTAATCTTGAGCAAGATTGTAGCCTTCTGGCAAGGAATGTATTCAGTAACTTTATAATTGTAACTTTATAACAGATAATGACATCGATATCTCACGTTTAGTGGGATTTATATTACTTGACACAAATGTCTTTAAAAACAGTATGCATTTTTTTTCTGACTGGCAGTAATTTGCAAGTCATTCTACAGGCTGTTGAAAAGCTAAATGATACAGATGATAGGAGCATCCCATTTTATCAGAAACCAGAAGCAGTATTACATTTTTTTTATGGTTGCTACTAAAATGTGAACATGTAAAACTAACTGGCAGAAGAACAGATTTTTTTTTTTTTTTTTTTTTTTTTAATTTACAGTATTAGTGCTAAGAGGTCAAACAAAAGAAGCTTTTCCTCTTACAATGCAGCCCACAGAACTTCCTGTTGCAAGATTCTGCAAATGCTAAAATTTTGCCTGAACAACAACAGAGATTGCTCAACAGAGAGTCCTCAGCTCAGGAAGTGTCTGAGCTACACATGTTCAAAGCCTAGAACAATATTTAAAGGATGTTTCATATTTATTTACCCCTTTGTTTTCTTACACTCGCAGCCAGGGAACAGACTTTGTCAGTGCTGAGGAGAAAGCACTTGGCTTGGTAAAACTTTGGCCTGACCCCTTTTTTTGCATTCTGTGAAAATGAAAAAAATCTACATCCTTATGCAGAGGATGTTTAATTATGTGTCTAGCTTTTGAGATAACACTGATATGCACTTTTTACTTCCTGTGAGGAAATGCTCAGAGCTTTCTGGGACTGGGGTTTTTCAGTGTTTTGCTTTTACCAGAAGCTTTGTTGCTGTTTGTTGATGCGAGGATTGATCTCTACTAAGGTCTGAGGGACTGAAGTTTTCCTACCAGCCAGGCATGAATGTGGCATTGAATGTGTTTTATATACTATATTAAAATATAGAGAAATTAATAGCTTAAAAGAGGAAATATATAGTATATTCTGCAGAAAGGTATATTATTTGTGATGGTGAATTTTTACATTGCCATTAGAAATGTCTAAGTATTATACTATATACACATTACAGATTATGTACACCATGTATATATCAACACCATGTTGATATACTTAAAATGCCAGATGAATCCATGATATATCAGCTCTAAAGATGACTTACAGAGTGTCATGAGAGACAGAGCTGATCATATTTATTAAACAACACTGTCAAAAAGTAAAGCAAGGATTTTGAATGAAAGAGAATCAATTAAGCAACAATTCAGGGTCCAGCTGAGGAAGTGAACACCAGTAATGTGTCTGTCTTTATTATTATCAGCCTTAAAGTTGATGGGGTTTTTTTCCTGTCTTCTTCATAGCATTATTAATCTGCATTTTGAGAAATAGTGAACAGGCAAAGACGACTTATCTGCTCTATTAACTTTCTAATTTTGAATACCTTAAGCATGTGCCCAGTTATGCACTTCCTGTTTATTCTTCAGGATCTTAATATATCCAATATTTACTTATGTGAAAATCTTTTTCATTAATGACTTTAAAATAGTTAACTCAAGTAGTCCAGTGTCAGCAGATGGTTGTTGAGTCTCTGCACAGTATTTAGCACTCTTTGGAGCAAATGTGATATAGAAATAGAATTTGTTATTTGATTTTAAACTCATTATGTTTTCCTTAAAGTGGTGTGTAACCATTGGTTTTCATAATATATGGTGAAAGGAAAATAAACAAGTTACTCAGAGGAAAAAGCTGGAGCTATAAATCTGGAGTTCCTTGGACCAGACACAGGCAATCTGAGTTCTCAGCTTCATTTGAAATATTCCTGAAAACCTCAATCTTTTCCACTGGCAAGACTCTGGACCACCACAAGGTTTACAATGTTCTTTTTTGCAGACTGGGGAATATCTCACGTTGTGTTTCACAGCTTTTTCATATGTTTCTATAACTGCAAGTCACGGTGTGTGACAGTTCATTAACCACCCTGTCAGCTTTTCTACCAATGGAAAAATGAAAATTACTCTAAAAAAATATATGGAAGCATTGCCATTCAGGGAAGCATTTGCTATTGGCAAAGAGGTTGGAAGAATAAAAAAGATTTGCCAAAATTCTCATTTTGGCCAAATTGTAATGTCAACCCCCTTTAATTTAAATAAAATTAATTTACTGGACTCATGGATATAAATTGTGCATCCATCTGCACCATCACATTTAATACAGCTTTAAAACACCCCAGTGCTTATCAGGTTGCAATGCAAATGCTATATTATATAAATGCTGCTGGAATTACATCAGAATAGGAGCAACCCAACAGTGAAGAATCATAGAATCATAGAATTGGCTGGGTTGGAAGGGACCTCAGAGATCATCAAGTCCAACCCTTGATCCACTCCCGCTGCAGTTCCCAGCCCATGGCACTGAGTGCCACATCCAGTCTCTTTTTAAATATCTCCAGGGATGGAGAATCCACCACTTCCCTGGGCAGCCCATTCCAATGTCTGATCACCCTCTCAGTAAAGAAATTCTTTCTAATGTCCAACCTAAACCTCCCCTGGCACAACTTAAGACCATGCCCTCTTGTCTTGTTGAAAGTTGTCTGGGAAAAGAGACCAACCCCCCCCTGTCTACCCCCTCCTTTCAGGGAATTGTAGAGAGTGATGAGGTCTCCTCTGAGCCTCCTCTTCTCCAGGCTGAACAGCCCCAGCTCCCTCAGCCTCTCCTCATAGGATCTGTGCTCGAGTCCCTTCACCAGCCTGGTTGCCCTCCTTTGGACCTGCTCCAGGACCTCAATCTCCTTCCTGAACTGAGGGGCCCAGAACTGGACACAGTATTCGAGGTGTGGCCTCACCAGGGCTGAGTACAGGGGCAGAATCCCTTCCCTGGACCTGCTGGCCACGCTGTTCCTGATACAGGCCAGGATGCCATTGGCCTTCTTGGCCACCTGGGCACACTGCTGGCTCATGTTCAGCTTCCTGTCAATCCAGACTCCCAGGTCCCTTTCTGCCTGGCTGCTCTCCAACCACTCTGTGCCCAGCCTGGAGCTCCCCATGGGGTTGTTGTGGCCAAAGTGCAGGACCCGGCACTTGGCCTTGTTGAACCTCATCCCATTGGAATCAGCCCAACTCTCCAGTCTGTCCAGGTCCCTCTGCAGAGCCCTCCTGCCTTCCAGCTGATCCACACTTCCCCCCAGCTTAGTGTCGTCTGTGAATTTGCTGATGGTGGACTCAATCCCTTCATCTAAATAATCAATGAAGATATTAAACAGAACCGGGCCCAACACTGATCCCTGGGGGACACCACTGGTGACCGGCCGCCAACTGGATGCAGCCCCGTTCAGCACCAGTCTCTGGGCCCGGCCCTCCAGCCAGTTCTTAACCCAGCACAGGGTGCTCCTGTCCAAGCTGTGGGCTGACAGCTTTTTCAGGAGAATGCTGTGGGAGATGGTGTCGAAGGCCTTGCTGAATGGAAGCAGTTAGTTGGGTTCTGAAGCTTCTTATGATACTTTGGCTTTCAGACCATGAAAAGTATTGTATAACCTGATTGCCAACATATGTGAGGCTATTTCATTACTTACCATCCTAACCAGTGTTATTTCTTCCAGATGGAGCCAGTCAGGATGCTTCAGCCATGAGAAACAGCAATAATAAGGAGAAACCCAAAAGCCAGGTGGTGTCAGGAGATGTCTGGACTGAACACACATTGAAAATTTTAACTTTACCTAAAACGTGTAGCTTAAGGTCTCCTTGCTGGCCTTTTCTCTTGTCTCTACCACAGCCTATTTGTTAAGCCTTCATCTTAGCACCTCTGCAAAGGCGACTCCACAAAAACCTTTAGGCCAATGCAGCCATATATATTTTTCTATAAAGGCACAAAAAAAGAAAGAATGAAGCCCAGTGGTCTCTCCTACACTATAATAACAGCAAGTCAACCACAGAGGATGCTCCACCTATCTCATGCTTGTTAACCCCCATTTTGGGTCTGTGCTGCCTTGTGTCTTTCACTTGCAGAAAATCTTCAGGGAAAAGAAAGTTTCCCCTCTGGTTTAGTGCCTCAGTGTTGCTAGGACACAAATTATGCAAACAAATGTTAAGGTCTTTAGAGCTAAGCAGTCATTATCCAGCTTTGCCAGCTGCCTGGTTGACTTGCTGCCAGGGGACTGAAGCAAGGCTGGTGACTTCCAAGCATACTGCCTGATAAGTGACAGAGAAGTAGCAGTGGAGATAAAGGCACAGGTTAGTCCAGTTCAGGGAACAGAAAACCAAGCAAAATGGAGCTAAATGGGGTGTGGTCAAAATACATATTTATTCATCTGGAAAACATCTGGACTTCTGAGTGTGAGCTTCATATTGCGAGTGCCAGGATGGAACTATTCAACATTTCAAGAAGAGTTTTACCAGCTCTAGTTTACCAGAAGTATTCCCTTTGTCCATTTTGGTCTCCTGGAGGGGCTTTGTATCTAGCAAATTGTTCTTCAGAAGATCTTTCCTTGGCTTTTATTCTTTCTTAGTGGAATTTCTTTCTCAGGAGCTATGGTTACAGTCCGATCTAACCTGGTTCACTTCTAACCTCTACCCAGCCTCTGAAAAGAAAACCTTAACCTTAATTTCACTTTTTCCTCTCAGTTCTCTGAATCCAAATCACAGAATCAGAGAATGTCAGGGGTTGGAAGGGACATTCTGAAAATCATTGAGTCCAACCCTCCTGCCAGAGCAGGGCCAAAACTAGGGCAGGTCGCTCAGAAATGCATCCAGATGCATCTTGAAAGTCTCCAGAGATGGACACTCCACAAGCTCTCTGGCTAATGAAGCCCAGAAATTAACTGGTTTTCACAGTTTAATGCTGGGCTGGCAATTAACCAAATGAGAGTTAATCTCTATTAATCCCCTTCCCCTCTCTGATAGATTCCCTTATGGGCTGGAAACTAAACTACACAGCTTTAATGAAATGGTAGCAGTGAGAAAGGAAACTATAAATATTGAGCATTTTCAGTTCTAGAAGCAGACACTGACTGAGAAACTTGCTGTAAGTTTCAGCAAGTTCATCTGAAAGCAAAATTAGTGGCAAGAAAATTAGTTCTATCCTGGCCCAAACCAGGACATAACTGAAAAAGATCAGTTACAGTGAAGGAAAAAAAAATTGGTTTGCCTTAGAAGCAAAGGCTAATAAATTAGGGATGCAGATGAACTTCAGTATCAGAGCCTAAATTAAGAAAGTTTTAAGTTATATTTGAAGCTTCATTTTTTTCTTTTGTCTTCCTGAGGAAGAGGAATCTTGATTGGATGGGGTTCTACCAAGGCAGTTAGTTAAGAATTAAATTATGAAAAAGAAAGTACAGGTCCAATTGTACCTTGATCTTTCCAGCACACACACACTTTACCATCTGCTCTTCAGGAAAACATTACAGAGTCAAAGATTATGTAGGCAAATAAATAAAGGTAGAAGTAAACCTATGTGAAGAACATCAGGTAAAAATTGAGTGTTTTCGTAATGTAGGATACCAAGAGGAATCTGGCTCAATTTTCTGAAAGCAAGAGGCTTCACAAAAGTACAGCAATCTTCTCTTTTTAATGAATCTAAAATATTCCTTCTTTTATGCTGTGAAAAACCATGATCTCTTAGATGGGGACTGGATTTTATAGTGATGTGAGCTAAGAGAAATTTCTGTGTTCCTCGGTGAGGCCAGATCCAGTTCCCACACAATCAGACATCATGTGTGGGAGCATCTTTCATACCTTTAGGTATATACAGGGTAAACCCATACATTCTCCTACATATCCTTTATGGACAGTGGAGAACAATCATAATATTGAGGGGTGATTTATTTTATTTAAAATATCTGCTGTGTGATAAATTGAATTAAATCCAGGCAATGTCTCTTTTCTGCTGATTATAGAGGGAATTTATGATAGTGACTGGCACAAAAATCTTTGTTTGATGGAGTAAATCCATCATTGGATACTGGTCAGATTTCATGGGGACAATGGCTGCTGACAAAACAACAGCATGATAGCCTGCTGAAAGGGACTGAACTACTGCATGGGTTTTTTTTTATAATTATATCTTGAGGTTGTCTGTTTAGAGGTGTGTGTAGAAATACTGTAATACTTCAGTCAATTATATGTGGTATTGGGAAATATTCACTGATATTTTTCAATCTGTTGATTTTCATCATAGCAAATAGCTCTCATTCTTACTTCGTTGTGTGTGATTTGTACAAAACACTTAGAAATTTCTGCTCTCTGACTCCATCAGGAGAAGATGAATATGATCTTTGAGCACTTAGGTATAAATGTAAATCAATAGATTTTCTGGATATTTAAATTACAATTAAGATGTTAAAAAGCACGAATAACTAAAAAAAAATATCCTGATCTCTCTTTAGAACAGTGACATAAAAAATATAAATATATATATTGGATGTCAGAGGGCTGGAGCACCTGTCCTTTGCAGGCAGGCTGAGGAAGTTGGGGTTCTTCAGTCTGGAGAAGAGGAGGCTTCAGGGAGACCTTTCTGTCACCTACTTAAAGGGGACACAAAAGAATGCTGGGGAAGCACTATTCGCAAGGATGTGTGGTGATAGGATGAAGAGGGAGTGGTTTTAAACTGAAAGTGGGTATATTTAGATTTATATTAAACATTAGGAAGAATTTTTTACTATGAGGGTGGTGAGACACTGGCACAGGTTGCCAAGGGAAGCTGTGGCTGCCCCTTCCCTGGCAGTGTTCAAGGCCAGGCTGGATGGGGCTTGGAGCAACCTGGTGTGGTGGGAGGTGTCCCTGCCCATGCAGGGGGGTTGGAACTGGATGATCTTTAAGGTCCCTTCCAACCCAACCCATTCTATGATTCTATGATTCTGTTTTCAATATGTACTGTGTTACTTAAAATGCATATTGCTTTCTGAATGCCTAAACCTAAAGATCTAATTATTGGTATCTGTTCTTGCCATTAACTTGCTCTCTCTTTCCTGGTCATGTTCATAGTCAGCTTAATGCTGCTTCTCCCTGTTCTTATTTTCTGGGAGTTCCTCAGTGTCTATATTTTCCTTGGTTTTCAAACCAGGGTTTTTTGGTTTGGTTTGTTTGTTTGTTTTTTCCTATGAGGTATATAGGATCACTTCATTCACTGACCTCTCCCCCTCTCATCTGCTCAGCAAATTACTCTTAAACTCATTGTCCTGTTTCAACCAAATGAAATGGTGAGGTAGAGGTTTCCAACATGATTGCAACCCTGCTTTTTTTGAGATTTGTGGAGACTGACAGCTATAGAAAGGAGAGAGCTAAACAAATGTTTCTAATGCTGGATAAAGAAGCAGACCTGGGTTGTCACACCCTGCTTCTACACTGTAGTGTACTTTTTGTGGTCCTTGGAAGAGCTCAAGAGGACTTGAAGGGGTTTGGGTTACTGCAGGATGAGTCCCTGAGTGCAGATGAAAGATCTTTCTGAGATCTGACCCAAGATCCTGACCCAAACCAAGAAGTCTGATTTACCTGTTAGTTGTGTCATTCCTGAAGCAATACATCTGCCTGCCTCTTTGTTTCCCCTGGTTCATTTTTTGTTGCTTTACCCTCTTTGAATGTACTGTAAGAGCTTTTTAAATTTGTATGAATATGGAAACACACTGAAAAGAGAGTACATTTGACCTTGGTTGACTCCCTCAGAATAAGCTCTTCAGAGTGTTTTTAAGAAAACTATACAGAATTCCAGGAAAAGTTATCTAAAATCTCAGAGCTGTAATCTGAACCTGAATTCAGGAACAAGGCTGCTATTTCTGTGACAGATAATGACACACACTTTGTTTGCACCACAGTTATTGCTGTATTTATTCACATGTAGAAACCTCAAGTGGGATTGTGGCCTCTTTGACCCTGATGTGCAAGTGTATATGGGCAAGAGAGAGAATGAAATACAATACAAAAAATCATTCAGTAAAGTTTTCTATGACTGGAGACAGCCAAGAACTTTTTCTCCAAAGTGACTGTCATCACAAAATGCCAGATATTTGAAATGAAGGCTTCTTTTGCACAAATCCAGTCATTACTGTTGGTTTTTTTTTGGTTTTTTTTTTTTTTTGGTATGAAATGGAAGAAGTCCTTGGCTTGGTCAGCCCTATAAAGGAACCTGTTGGTGGCTGGAGAAGCACCAGGCACAGGCATACACAGGCGTCCATACACAGGGTAAAAACCTCTCTGAAAATTCAAATATTGGGTTCTGAAGCTCTTATGGTGAATCCTGAAACCCTTTTCATGCTTCTGGAGTGATCCAGGGGAGCTGCTCCATGGGATGGCATGGGGTGAGCTACCTGCTGGTCCTCCAACAGGTACAGCTGCACCTCTGCTCTGGGGATTGGGCTCTAACCTAAACTGGGAGATGCACAGCCTCTACCTCCAAGGGTCTCAGTAGCCTCAAGACTGCATCTGGTTTCCTACAATTGGGCTTGTTGCAACTGCATTCTTCTGGGAAGGCATTAGTAATTCAGTCCAGGGTTTCACCTGGTTCCTGGAAAAAAAACATTTGGAAGTGTTTTTTCCTTGAATAAATGACTCAATCTGCTCTTTTTCATGCCTTTGGAACCCCCTCCTTTTTGTGTGTAGAGCATTGGTTCTAAGGAGGGCAGCATCAGTAAGAACATAGAACATGCAGCCCTGGGAGTACAGCTGTGTGTGGACACTCTAAAAGATTTAAAAGGGTATTTGCTGCTCTATAGGCCATGTTTGAGACCACCGTGTCTTTTAGGAGGAAAAACTCCTAATAAGCAGTTTTACAACACTTGTCACAAGTATTACTCTTTCTACCCAAACTGACTCCATTTGAAAAAGGCAAAGCTCTGGTAACTTGACGAAAAATGTCAGAAAAACCTCCAAACCATCTCCTGCATCCTGTGAAACTTGAGACTTTTCCCTTAGTAGAGATATTTTTTTCCACTTGGCTCTACTTGTTATTATTCTGTGGTTAAACCAGTGTGTGAAGTGTATATAAACTGTACCACTCTCCAAATCCTAAAACCTGGGGCACTCTGTGCTCTCCCAAAAGAGTCACTGTGTTTGAGGCCTCTCAGGTTCTTATCTGTCCTTGTGCCTCCTCTAATACGATCACAGCAATGTTTTGGCCTCTTTTCCTGCAGAAAATATGTCAATGCTTATATGTCCAGAGAGCATTCTTTACCACATCTTGGTTATGAAATTTAGATATTTTGAAATTACCAATTTTTCTTACAACTCAAGGCAATAGGAAGAGACAAAAACTATTAAAAATATTATTTTCTAATATCCATCACTTACGGAGCCATGAAACTGATTTCCTAAAAATTCATACACTGGTCAGTTAGACTGAGTTACTTGCTAGGTAAACATAACATCATCAATACAATCTAAACACTTAAGTGATGGTAAACTGTTAAGGTTAATTATCTTTTTCCTATAAGCACAGTACTTTTTTTTAGAAAAAAACTTTTTTTTTTTTTTTTTTTTTTTTTTTTTTTTTTTTAAGGAAAAACGTGGAAATGAGTTGGGTAGGTTCTTGGTTTGGTTGTTTTTTTTTTTTTGGACAGCTTAGTATTTTTTTTCAAGTACTTCCGTCATCATTTGGAACCACAAATTGTAAGTCAGTTGTGTTTGGACTTATGGAGAACCAAACTTGCAGTGAATCCAAGAAGAGAGTTCACTCTGTCCCTCTTGCTGAATAGGTTCCAGACCTCAAAATTTACATCTTCTGGATTAGAAAAAAGAGCAAAATTAGGCAAAGCTAGAAGAAAGAGTTTGCACGTGGTAGTCTGACTAAAATACAGGAAAGATTTTGCAGAAAACATTTTAATTCAACATCTTCTGTTCTAGCAGTTTATTTCAGGGATTGGCAGAATTGTGCCCCACTCCTGAAATGTACAGCAGATATTGGCTTGTTACGACAAATTAAAGAAGTCTGCAGACTAATTTTAGATATTTTGAGAGCAAAGCAAAGGATTAGGAGCTGATGTTTTCAATTTTGTTGTGAACCTGTTCTCTCATAGGGACTTCATGTTTGATAGGCAAGAGAATCACGTTATTTATTCCTTTCATTGCAAAGTACATCAGATACATGGTATTTCACGAGATGATCTCTGGTCTCCCAATCCCCTCCCCTCCTTTTGTGATCCTTTATGAGCACAGGTCTCTCTCCAAGTGAAAAATAATTATAAAGATTGCTTTTGACAGCACTTATGGCCAAGATACTAGGCCCAGTCACTTCATATACAATGAATATATGGTGGCAACACCCAGGAATCTTTGTGGGTTTTTCATCCCAATGACAAAAAGTATTCATCAAGCTAGTTTAACAGTGCAATTAGGACTGGTTTCTGATTGCTTGGATAGCTAAAGAAGGCAAGGTGGGCAAAGAGATGGATTGTGGTGGGAACCTGCCCTGTGGCAGTCCATCTTCTGCCTCTGCTGTGTTCCTTTATCAGCACACATCAGGTCCAAACTCCCATCTGCAAGTCAAACAACAGCAGCTATAACCAAGCTTGCAGGGCATGCTATTATTGTGAGCAATGTCACTGCTGGCCCCTTTGTCTGCCAGAAATTCAGCTATTAAACTGTAGATGCCATAATGCAGGAAAAAATATGGGCTGTAGGTGAATATGGTTTTGGAAGCAGTTTCCTGCAGTGTGTGGAAATATGATTAGAAGCAAACACTGATTAGGTGCAGGCAAGAGTGGTCACAGGGGAAGGATTTATTTTGGCTGATGCTGAGATCTTTCCTCTTGAAATTTTTAATTTGTCTTAAAAATCAGACCGGATTCATTTGCTTTGTGAAGAAAAGTTTTTGAACAGGTGATGATTCTTAGAAGCTCTGGAACCAATACCTGATTTGAATTTAGCAATATAGAGTGTAAGAATATGCAGTTAATTTTTTACTGTTAAACTCCTTCAGATAATCCAAGAGAAGTAGTTGTTTCCTCCTGGAAGAATGTGAACTAATACAAAGAAAAATAAGACTGTGGATGTAAGAGCCCTTCTGGCTCTGCTGGATTTTAGGCCATGATGTGTGAGTGCCAAAGCTGATTATGCTGCTGAACAAAGAGGCAGGGAGGGATGGCAAGGTACATCTCCTGAGATCACCCATCTAAGCAGCTATGACAGCAAGGAGTCAAGAGGGAACTCCTCTTGTACTTAGAGTCAGGAGCAGTCATGTTGACAGCAACCAATTCCTGTCCCCTGGGCTCAGCAGCCAGGCTCTGCCTTTGCACAACCAAGCCGTTGCCTTCATTTAAGTATAGCTTTTCATATAATGACTTTTTAAGCTAAAAATTTTCAGTAGGATCCTTCAGATCAAACTGAACAGTGTCTATGTCTGAGGTGGTTGTGATACAGTCCCTAGAGAGAGACAGCAGTGGTGGTTTCCCTTTAAATGCCTAAAGCAGGTCAGACACACTGCCCCAGGCATTCCTGCTTACCTCCTTTTCCTACAAAGCAAGCATGTGTGGTAAGTCAAACTATATAGATTATAAGTTAAGTACAATTTGGCACTATCAGGAATTCTATTTCAGTAATATTGCCACCTTACTACCAGATTATAATTTTAAAATATATCATAATAATATCTCCCATTTTTCTTGGAATTCGCAGCAAGATGCTGTTTAGGCAGGAGTTACCACTTAGAATTAAAAGGCACGTTGAACATTTCCTGTGACCTTAGCCAATGCTATTTATAAATGGAAGCAGTGCATGGATGTAATAAGATATTCATTCTGAAATGACAGAAAACAAGAGAGCAGTGCCCTGCACACAGAGAAATGAGGGAGTTGGAGTAACAGGGTTTGAAAGTTTGATTTCTGGACACAAGCTATCTAGTAATTAGCATGTGGGTACAAATTTTGACAGAACATAGATAGATGTAGGTTTGGAAAATAAGTAAAGGAAGAAGGCAGCCTCAATTTTACTAAGGCTTCAAGTGTATCATTGATTCTAGATGACATTCTAGATTGCCTGTAATTAATTACCTGTATCAGCAGTGATGGCAGAGAAAGAAGAAAGGCAGGTTGTATGACAGAATGCATGTTGTGTCCACTTGAGGAAGCATGGCACTGTTTTCTGTACCAATTTCTGGGGCCTGGCAGATGTCAATAGCCATAACTTGTAACTGTTCATGTACATATGATGGGAATTGCTGGAAATTGGAAAGCATCTACCTCAAAGTATCTTTTATTCCAGTGAAACTTCACCAAAATAAGTTAGAGTAACATGTCTGTTTTCTTAAAATATTAGTAACTCAAAGGTTTAACTCAAATATTCATACTCAGGTGTGTAAATCGCTACAGCAACTAATTCCTTCAGTAGAGGGGACTATAGGAAGAGTGATGATGTATGCAATTCATGGCAAAGACAGTGATAGTTACATAGTTATTGTCTATAAATACTGTTTCCATATATAACTGTGCATGCTCTGGATATGCTGGGATGTGGCTTTTCCACCCAGAGCTGTGGAAAAAGAAGAAGATGAGAAGTGGCACCTCACAGGCAGCTCTGGCCCAGTGCATTTTGCTGTGAGGTGCTGAACTTTAATGTGGCTCCTACCAAAGTTCCCTTTGAAGCTGCTCAGAACCACCTTTTAGAGATGTACTCTACGGACTATCCTTGAATTAGGGGGGTGGTAATCTCTTTTTTGGACTCATACAGGGAGGGTTTGGGCTGCTTTTAATACTGATGCAGAAATGATGCTTTTAATACTGATGCAGGGGGAGGAGGTGGTTGAAGCCACATCCACGTCCTCTCACACAACCTAAAGGAAAGCCAGAATCCAGACATGGTAGAGAGCTTGTTATTTCTCCTAAAAAATTCTGTTCACTTTAAGTATGTTTTGATTACCTGAAGTTTCTAGACATACTGTGTATTAGCATATAATTTGGACATATATATAAACATACTATATTTTAAATAAGAGCTTGCATCATCTAAAACCTCACAGGTTCATTGAACCTTTCTGAAGGTGGAGGAAATCACATATCCAACCAAAACTGTAAATGGAAACTGGAAAAGAGACAAAGGGAAAAAAAGGCAAAATACTATTCCTACTCTTAGTTTACCATTTTGGCCAAGAAGCTGGCATTGATGTATTTCAATGTAGCAACAGAGATACCCTGAATAAATCAGAGCTATCTGCATATCTTACACAGCAAGCTGTGCTAGAAGAGCATGAAAGCTTTGGACCCAAGCTCCCAGAATTTAGGAAATGCCAGAAGAAAATGACACGGACAATGTTAATTTTTCCCCTTTGTACAGACATGTTATAATATAGTCTTTAGCCATCAGTTCCCCAGCTGTTTTTGCTCCAAAGATTTTCTGCCCTAATCTGCAGAAAGAGGAAAAGTGCTGATTGTTCAAGAGTTGCTCCTCAGTTTGTTTTCTCCTGTTTTAGTCTTCAGCCTTTGGCCTAGTTTGCTGGTGCTGAAATTAAGGGACACTTATCCAAGGCTCCATCTGGAATCAGTGAAGAGATGTTGCCAATTCCTCAGGGTTTTGAGTTAATTGTAAAAATCTGAGTTGCGCTCTGGAAGTGTTTCTTTCTCTCCTTTCTGTAGCAGAGGTCCTAAAGAGAACAAGTGCCAGTATCTTGCTCCTGAACTGAGTAGGTGAAATAAATATGGTCCAGAAGTCTTGTTCACTGCACCTTGCTCTGTTCCTCTTCTCAAAACAATGCTTCATTTCCCTGTGGGATTTGCCATTAATTCAGTGCCTGAATGCCTTGCAAATTGTAACTTTTTTTTTTTCAAACTCCTCTAAAATGAGGGGTGACATGATTCCAGTTTGCCTACTGAGAGCTGAGTAATATTAAAAAAAATTAGATCTAACAGCTTGGGTTTGGTATACTTTGCATTATATATGGATTAAGAGGGAGCTCTCATTGCCTTTGGCTGTAGCTCTGTGTACAGACATGATCTCCAGATCAACTCACAGTATTCAGGACAAGCCCCAGAAAATGCACTTGGTGAACTCCTGTGAGGGGTTTGCTGTAGACAACATCTCAGAGTGCTCTTTCCTGGAAAGGGCAAAGTTTCCTTCTTCACAGCAGTGTTCAGTCAGCTGAACTCCACATATATCTCCTCCTTCCCTTGCCTCATCCATCAGTCCAACTTACAAGTTACATCAGTCCGGGTGCTCTTGCTCCAGGTCTCCCTTCCTCTTGGTCCCCTTCACTTCTCCCGCTCACCTCAGTCTGGGCATCAGGGACCTTTCCCTTCCTTGCTACCTCACTCCAGTGGAAAGGTCTCCCAGGAATAGCTCTTCACAGGAATCTCCTTAAGGAAGACTTCTTGCTGGTGAGGAACAATCTTGGCTCCTGTTTGTAGCTGCATTTGAAAGGCAGCACAGCCAGCAGCACGTAGGTCATCTCCAGCTTTTTGGTGGGACTCTGGTTCAGATAAATTACCTTCCACTTGCAGCATTTTAGCTTTGCTGGTAGGTTTCTCATCCAAATAAAAGCCTGCTCTCATTTCAATATTTGCCCTATAAGATTTTTGTCATGCCATGAGTGCTATTACTTATTCTTTCCACAGGGTTACAAACATTCCAGCCTTCAAAGTCAGGAGGTAGAATCAAACACGTCGGACATCTTTCCTACATACCAGGTTTTCCATATCAACGTCTTGACTCAAGTCTGAATATTTTGAAAACTCAGAGGTCAGAAAGTCTGGAGTCCACTTTTGGATTTTTATTTAATACCACTGCTCTTGAAATCAAATACACAAATTTCCACCTGATTAGACTGAGTTTGGACACAGTTCAAAAAAATACCAGTATTTTATTTACCTAGGAATGATTTGGATCACTCATCCTAAGAATTTAATACTGAGGTCTTAAGATTATTTAGACAGAAATCAAGAGAAAGAATTTATAATTGCTAAAATTTGAAAATAAAATAAAAAAAACCAACTTTGTGTTAGCTTCTTATGTTTTTCATGCACACAACATACCAGACGAGCAAGAGCAGATGTAGAGGCAATGAATGTGGAGGGCATTTCCAAAAGTATCCTCGCTGCCTTTTAAAGCCCAAATATTTGAATTTACAGTACATTTCGTTTCTGTGTCCACACTTACATCTATGTCCTTATAGCATTCCTATAAGATTTTGAAAGACCCTGTTGACCTTACACAGATCTCATTACAGCTGCTGATGCATCAGCCGCTCCCAAATGCTTTATCAATCACAGACTTAGCCTCATAGTGATCTCTCTCTAAATCCAACCACTCTGAAAACCCAGTACATCACAAAACTTTCTTGCCTTTTATCCAACAGACCTTGCCCTATAAAACGACCTTGTCCAAGGTTCCTGCCATAAGCTTTGCCAGCTCCCCCATGAATAAATCAGGCACAAAATCACACACGAGCCTCCCATTAAATAGGTGTGTAAAAGCTCTCCCTCTTTAGGATCATCTTGTCTGGATGTTCTCTACTGGAAACATAGGCTATAAAATGCTTATATCTTATGTTTTCTCTTTATCTATATGTTTTCTCTATATCTTATGTTTCTCATTATCGTATGAACTTTAGTGGAAAAAATACCTTCACAGCAGCATTGATGTGCAGAGAGGTTTTGAGGTTAAAATATCATGGCCCATCTGGCCCTGGGGAAACATGCTAAATGATTTTTACCAAAGGTATGAAATTTGTTGACTCAGGCACACAAAAGAAAAAAGTCCAGCTGAGAGTCTATTGAAACCAAGCAAGTATCAGAAGAAGATCTTTTAAAGATCTTTTCCTGAGAGAGGGCACCTGCTGAAGGGTCATGCTCTTGATTCATCCTTTTTAGTAGAAGTACAGGATAGTTCATTTATTGAATGTGGAGCTATCAAAAGCAATCAGTTTTTCTGTCTGTAACAAAACAACACATGAAGGAGAAGACTGGGAAATATGTGTAGAAAAACAGCTGAGGTAGGTGTACTTTCATGAATGACTATCATAGATGGGAATTCCCAGATAAAAGCTTATCCTGGACAGTTGATCCTCTGGTTCCTGATGATCAGGTGAGTTTGAGCAGTGATATGGCTTAGACCTTATCTTTCTCCTCCATTGCTCTGTCAGCAATTCTTCTATGTTGCCTGTCAGCTGCTGGATCTCCTTGTTGCACTAAGGCCACAAAGCATCTCCCTCCTGAGTAATAGGCAGAGACTTCCTGTGTCCACATATACCTCAGTAGCATCTGTCATGTTGAAATACAAGGTTTCCTAAGGTCCAAAAATGTTTATGAAGCACAGACTGTGATAAGGGCATCACAAAGGGTTATTTCTCAACATTCCAGCAAAACCAGTGCGCTTCTCCCACCTTTGCTCTCCCATCTGGAGATGTTTTCTCAGCTGCAGGAAAAGGCTTACTGCGTGTGGGGAAAGGAAGCAAAACCCCATCCATGTTCCCCTCCAAAGCCTACCCAGCAGCAAGCCACAGCCTCACATCCCACTGTAATCCCAGGACCTCCATCAACCATGTGTGATGCCTCCTTGTGGCCCTGGCAAACAGGGAAAGGGGGAGCAGCAGCCATCTGAGACAGCTCTGAGCATCACTGCTTCATGGGGGACAGACAGCCCTCATTCAGGGACTAAATCATATTAAAAAACTGTAAAAAAACCCAGGATAAAACCACTTTTAATTATTTTTAGTATCACCAAGTCTTGGAAAAGTGGAGAATGTTGCTCACTGAATTTTATCCTTGTAAATCATGCAAATCCTGTGGATTAAAAGCACCCCCTTACACTTTGTAAACTAGGCTGAGCTGCTTTTTATGCTCCACTAAATTTTTATTCAGTCTCTGTTTTGTTCCTCTTCTAGATGGCGCCAGTGCCTCATTACTGCAAAGAGTCCTTCCTCTTCATGGATCCTCTTTTCACAGTTTTATTTTAATGACAACTTGAACAAATCACTGAAACAAATGTGTTCCAAGACTCAGCTTTTCATCCCTTTCTACTCACTTTTGGCAACGGCTATTTTTTTTTCTCACAGTCTTTATGATGCAAGGTTCTTTCTACTGGTGTTCCTTCTTTTAAGTATCCCTTTCACATCTATTTCATGGTTTTACTATTACACAAACATGCTAGTTTGCATAGAATATGAAAGAAGATTGATGATGCTACTCTAATTTTTCTGTACTCCTGGACCACTCAGAAGAGCAGCCCTGTAGTAATAGATACTCTCTAAGGGCAGAAAGAAGTCTGTGTGTACTGAATCATCCCAGCCCATATGTAAGGAAGAAACCAGGGATGTTGCTATGTTCACCTGCCTAAAAAAAAGTTTTTGTGGTGCCCTTTCACATGTAGCTGATGCAGTTTAATTTGTCTTCTATATGCCACTGTAGTTTTAAAACTCTCCTTATGAAAAAATCACTTTTCCCATGCTCCAGCTGTTTCTAGAGGAGCTAATAGTTTTTACTACCAGATGTATCATGCAAAGATCCAATAAAAGAGCTGTTTATAAATAATTATTTATTTTAAGGATTATATTGCTTTGTAAACTATGGGCCAATTTTCTACTGTTCAGCCTTCCCTGGCTAACAGATTTTTCATTATTTTGCTCTAGCTGTCAAAATCTGTACCTGTCACAAGGTTTTCTATATCATGTGTCATTCAAAAACCCAAGTGCCCCCAGGAATACTGGCATTTTCTGGCCTTCAAGTGGGAACACTGAAAGGAGGAGGAGGATTTCGCAGCATACCTGGAGGTTAATCACAGTTTGTGTAATTTTTATTCCCTTCAGCTTCTCATCCCCCATCGGCAACCTGGTACTGAACACATCTGTCTGTGACTCACTGCTTTGATGCTGGCATTTGTTTCAGCAGCAAAGAGCTGCCTGGGTGGTGCTGGGAGGAGGTGGCATCCCTGCAGCAGCTCTCTGTTCTCTGGACCTCATTCTTTTCTGCTTAGCTCCAAGCACGGGTGTTGCTCTTCACCTTCCATACCTCAATGTCATGGCCTGGGTGACACTGAGAGCCTTCAACATGCAGCTCTGCAGCCTGCCTTTTACTCACAGCTCAGCACCCCTCTCATCAAATCTGCTGTGTCAGCATTCTCCAGAGCCTCTAAAGCAGTGACTTTTCCCATCTTGCCTTCATGCTCTTTTTATTTTTCATGTTCTTTTCATGGCTTTGCACCTGCAAACCCAGGTATTCTTACAATGGGTTCTCACAGGAAACGACTGCTACCAACAAAATGTGTGTAAATGTAGGGAAGTAACAGAGTCATCATTGCTGCCACCCACCACACTGGGTAGGAGACCCAGAGAAAAATGCTCATCTGGGTCCCCATCCCTGCTCTGCCTTGCTCGTCACTCAGAAAGTTTTTCCTTTCCTCCTCTCTCTTCTGAGGTTTGTTTTCTTTGTTTTTTTTTTTTTTTCTTTTCTTCTGAAAGTAACTTTCAGTGTTAGAGTGGCTGTACGTGGTCAGCTTCAGAGCCTGCAAATAAAATTGTCTGTGCACCTCTCTGAACAGTTGTTGTGCAATGTGTGGGAAATAGTCTTTTACCATCCCATAGTGACTCAGTGGTGTCTCTAAAAATATCCCATATATTTGAAATGTTTGACAGGCACGAGAGACAACAATATGTGTATAAAAGATTTGAGTTCAGATTTAAAAAGGCTTAATTGAGGGATTTTATTCCTGAAGCTGTTTCTGTAAACAGAAGACACAATTTTAATCCAGATGACTGCAAGGTGTTGTATGAACCACTCTACAGGTAACAACTTGATTTCTTCCTTTAGCAGGAACTGTTAGGGACTCAAGCAAACTCTGCACATGTACATGGAAATAAAAGAATGCTCACACCCATAGCTTGTACAGAATTCAGGAGATCACTGGAAAGGTTACCAACTCTGAATCAAACAGCAAATAGCAAAATTATATGACAAATAGGCATCCAAAGAACTCATTAAGAGGTAGTGCAAGAACCAGCATGCCTGAAATTCTGCTCTCCCTATTCACACAAGACAAATTTACTTTGCAAGAGGCATTGACACTTCTTGGAAAAGAGTTTTTAAGTCAGGTTTTAGGTATTTTTAGTATTTTTACAATATGATTGCTCATTTTTCTAAACACACAAGGGAGAAGTCTGACCTTTTCAAAGATGAACTGAAGGTTCACTATGAATAGGTCTGTCTAATAGAGGTTTTGCCACCCTGTGGCTCATGGTACAAGGAATCTGTTCAGAAAAGCAATTAAAGCCATCTACAAGAAGGGGGAGGAGGTTTGTGGGCAACCAATTATCCAGTTTTATGTGAGGTAGTTAAACTTGTGGGTTCTGTGGCTGGACGTGCAGGCATTCTGGCTGTTTTCACACTGGTACCACATTGTCACCAGCTCCCCAAGAGTAAACCCTGAGCCATCTCTGCTGTCCTGATGCTGTCACACACCAGGGGGGCTGAGGTGCCCTGCACGGGCAGGCTTTCCTGGGCTGGACACAGCTGGCACATCTGGCCTTGCTCAGAGGCTGCACCACCCTGCTTGGGCATCTCCTGCTTCAGGGCTGCTTCAGTGCCAAGGGACCAAAGTTCACCTCACAGCAGGTACCTGCCTGAAGAGATTTTAAGCCTGAGTAGCTGCACTGACACCCACAGCCTGTCCTGGCTTGAACGTGTGTCAACTCCCTCCTCAGATCTTGGCGGGGGCAACCCGGATGAACAGGCCTTTGGAGCTCAGACTGTTGCAACACACCATCAGGATTAAAGGATTTATGAAGACTGAAAACCCAAACAAGAGCAATCTTAACAAGAAGCCCTGATTTGGCATTGCTGATTTCCCCTGGAGTGTGGGTTGTGTGGATCACTGTCCATCTTCTCCTGCATGTCCCACATGGACACAGAGGGAAGCATGTATCCCTCTTTGTAGACCTGAGGCCACAGCCATCAAGGTTTCCCTTGCTATTACCAGTCTCCTGTCACATTTCCCTGAGCCAGCCTTGATGTCTGAGGATGCCAGACTGCATCCTCTGGGGAGCTTGTGTGACTTCTGTTGGGCTTTCTCATCAGACTGCCTGTGAGACTCCCAGCTTTGCCCACAGCATCTGCGAGTAAGGAGAGGAGAGGGGTTAAGCCTGGTAGCAGAAGCAGAAATAAAATGTATGTTACTTGCTTAAATGTGCCTTACATCCTGACTCATTGCATTAAAGATCCCAAATCCTACCTTGCTCCTTCTTCACACTCAAGTACAATCCCTGAGGACAGTCATCCTCCCTCTCCCACAGCCAAGTTTCTTGTAGTGCCTGCAGGTACACTGTGGAGTTGCATTTGTTTTGTCTGAGACGTGTAAACTCCTGTGGAAGATGTTCAGGGCTTTACTCCATGCTGGAAGAAACCCTCAGTGTGTTGGTGATTTGACTGGGAGGTCTGGGTTATCTAACAGAGAGCTGCTGTTGTTCTCTCTTCTGCTGTGACAGGAGGAAGTCACCTGGGGGAAAACAGTTATCTCATACGCTGATGCACAATGTCAGTTAGTGTGGGTGAAGTAAATCCTCCACAAGTAAATCCAGCACTTCCCAAAAAAGCTAAGAGTTAGCATTTGGCCATAACAACCCCATGGGGAGCTCCAGGCTGGGCACAGAGTGGCTGAGAGCAGCCAGGCAGAAAGGGACCTGGGAGTCTGGATTGACAGGAAGCTGAACATGAGCCAGCAGTGTGCCCAGGTGGCCAAGAAGGCCAATGGCATCCTGGCCTGTATCAGGAACAGCGTGGCCAGCAGGTCCAGGGAAGGGATTCTGCCCCTGTACTCAGTGCTGGTGAGGCCTCACCTCGAGTACTGTGTCCAGTTCTGGGCCCCTCAGTTCAGGAAGGATATCGAGGTCCTGGATCAGGTCCAAAGGAGGGCAAGGAGGCTGTGAAGGGATCCAGCACAAGTTCTATGAGGTGAGGCTGAGGGAGCTGGGGCTGTTCAGCCTGGAGAAGAGGGGGCTCAGAGGAGACCTCATCACTCTCTACAACTCCCTGAAAGGAGAGGGTAGCCAGGGGGGGTTGGTCTGTTTTCCCAGGCAACTCTCATCAAGACAAGAGGGCACGGTCTCAAGTTGTGCCAGGGGAGGTTTAGGTTGGACATTAGAAAGAATTTCTTTACTGAGAGGGTGATCAGACATTGGAATGGGCTGCCCAGGGAAGTGGTGGATTCTCCATCCCTGGAGATATTTAAAAAGAGACTGGATGTGGCACTCAGTGCCATGGGCTGGGAACTGCAGCGGGAGTGGATCAAGGGTTGGACTTGATGACCTCTGAGGTCCCTTCCAACCCAGCTGATTCCATGATTCTATGATTTTACTCAGAAGCTGTATCTTCTCTTTGTCAGTGCTGTTAGCAGGTGCTAGACAAGAGGCACACTTGTCTTTTAGACATAGCACAGGCAGTTTCAGCTGAATTTACTTTCAAACATTGACAGTATAAAGTTATTTAGAAAATGCAGGAGGGTAACAATCCACTCTTAAAGTAGAAAAAGAAGAAATAATCAATAACAAGTAGAGAGGTTGAGAAAGGTTTGTAGTCTTCAAATCAAAATCTTTCCTGAGACAAAACCAAAACATATAATAGCTGCTAGAAGACACTTATTGACCAGGTCAGGAAAATGAGAGTTCTCAGGACCACCTGAACAATCCAAAATTAGTTTAATCAGTCTGTTCAATTAATCAGAATTAACTGCAGGTATAAGTTGTTTTCTTTTTCATTTCTGGTTCCTGTAGAGGGTGTTGGAGTACTTCTTAATGCGGTCTCTGAATGTTTACTTATAAACCAAAATATATCTCCTGAAATCAGAACCCTGCTTCCAGTCCTTTGCTCAAATCAACATGGAGAATTATTTTCCAGATTTTTTTTTCCTCTGCCTACATAGAGATGATATTGAACTGGAGATCTGAAATAGAAGGAGGGCTGTATTAAAAAGTCCACTGTCCACATTTTTGGCCCTTTGAAACTGAACTTCCACAGTCTCATTTCTTTGGAATATTCCATCTCTGCTGGGCTAGGCAGCTCAGGGGGCTGCTGCACTCCTGGGCTTTTTTCTGACACTAAACAAACACTGGCTTGAAGACTCTGTCCCTTTTGACAGACAGGGAGCTGTCACCTCTCATAGCATCCTTGACATATAATTTCTCACACACAATAAAGCCAGCAAAGCCAACAAACATGTAATGAACCTTCATGACATTGTCCTCAAGTTCTGCTGCAATGGCTTGGCAGCTGCTGTGCCGGACATGATGTAGCAATTGCTTGCCCTAGAATGAGGCTGGAGGGACTATTTAAGGTGCTGTATAATTTACCTGTAGTTAATAGCCAAAGATGTATAAATTTAAAAAGAAAATACTGCATTTGAGAATCCGTGTTTCTTTGCCTTACCTAACACTTCTGTATTTTGCAGTCTTCATCTTCCTGGACACCTTAGGTAGGCAGCACTGTTACCCATACACCAGAGTGTGGGAAGAAAGCACTCTAAACACTCTAGATACTTTCCTAAGTATATATATGTTTTAGCTATTTCTTTGTATTTTTTTAGACTTGTTTTCCATACCTCTGTGAGGATGACCGCTTAGTAGAAGTTTGTCCTGCCAGTAGGACTGGACTGGCAAGACCCTCAAAGTACCTCACACATTACTTTTTCCTGGCATATGATCATTGGAGACAAACCCCCAAACTTATTTCAAAATGAATAACCTTACTTTTTATTCACTTCAATGATTTTTCTCTCATGGCAAGACTGTGATGTTCACGCCTACCAGAAATGAATGGACTCTGATTCATTTCAAAGAACCTCTTTTACTGCATAATTAAGTAATTTTGCCTTAAAAAGCAAACCTTTCCTATTTGGCCATGCATACAGTAGACATCTGTAGAGGTTTAGCTTTTTGATTGCTTAGATCAAAGTCATTAAGCCATATCCTGAAGGCTCTTTGTTGCTTTTGCTAACAAGTTGCTAAGGACAACCAGCCTCCAAACAAAAACCATCCAGGTGGTTTCAGTGGATAAAGATTTGGTTTGGTATAGGTAGCCCAGCTTCTCACAGTCAGATACACTCTGAAATAACTCAGGCTGGTTCTTTATCTTGTTTCAGGAGTTTTACAATAATTTATGTACCTAAGAAAGACATTTGCACCTTGTAAATTTAGGATTGTGCACATATCCTGATAAATGACATATCACTCTATCACCTGACAGATTTTTTAGTCACAAAGAGCCAGTCCAGTCCTTGTTCTGGAGCAAAAATGAAGGCTACATAAATAATATAACTTATCTTTCAAACAGAAGGTTTATAAGTCTGGCCATCACTTCTTTTGTGCACTTTTTGCTAGTACTTCTGGGATACCATACTCAGCCCAGCTTTATAGGTCACCTTGGCTCAGACAAGGCGTTCTTTAACATGACTCTAAGCATCACCTTATTCCAATGGACTCCAATGTTTGTGCATCACCAGAAATAAAATGTAAACAGGCACCCTTTTTATAAACTGAAATATTGCCCATTTCTATTCTGGCATTTCTTTCTCTTCTGCAATGCAGTCAGACAGGGTGTCCTGGTTGTGGCTGGGATAGAGTTGATTTTCATCACAATAGATGCTATGGGTCTGTGTTTTGGATTTGTGCTGGAAAAAGTGTTAATAATACAGGGATGTTTTGGTTATTGCTGAGCAGTGCTTGCTCAGCCAAGGCACAGCTCTCACACCATCAGGGAGCATGCTGGAGGTACCCAAGAAGTTCAGAGGGGAGACAGCTGGGACATCTGATCCCAACAGACCAAAGGGATATAACAGACCAGACCATAGGACAGAATGCTCAGTGTATAAAGCTGGAGGAAGAAAAAGGAAGGTGGGGACATTTGGAGTGAAGGCATTTGTCTTCCCATGTAACCCCAACCTGTGATGGAGCCTGGCTTTCCTGGGCATGGCTGGACACCTGCCTGCAAATGGGAAGTAGGGAATGAATTCCTTGGTTTGCTTTGCTTGTGTGCAGCTTTTGCTTTGCCTATTAATGTGTCTTTATCTCAACCTGTGAGTTTTCTCACTTTTACTCCTCCAGTTCTCTCTCCCATCCCACTGGGGGGTTGTGGGAAAGCAGCTGTGTGGGGCTCAGTGGCTTGCTGGCCACACAAGATTGTAGCACTAATGATGATCTCTGAGGTCCCTTCCAACCCAGACAGTTCTATGATTCTATGATTCTATGTTCTCCACATTTGCTGCATTGATGGCAAAAGGGAAAGGGGAATCACTGAGCAATTCATTCATCACCACTGATTTGAGTAATAATTTAGGGACAATGGCTCCTACAAAAGCAACTCCTTCACGGAATCACAAAATTGTCATGGTTGGTAAAGGCGTCTAAGATCAGCGCATCCAACCATCAACATCCTCCTCCTGAAAATAAAACAAACAAAAAAACAAACAAGCAAATTATAAATAAATTAATTAATAAATATATCTCACTGTGCCCACTAGAGCATGTCCTGAAGTGCCTCATCTACACGGATTTTAAATACCTTCAGGGATGACAACTCCACCACCTCCCTGGGCATCCTGTTCCAATGCCTGACATCTCTCTTCTCCTGGACACCTCCCCATAGTTTTTCTCTCTTTTGCATTTGATAGGATCAGCCCTTGTTACTGCTGAATCAGTATGGATGCCCTGCCAAAGTGGCAGTGGTTTTGTAAAATCTCTTTGTAATGTACTCCTTGGGGAAGATATTTATAATAAAATTGGAATGCTCAGTTCCTTACAATTAATGTTGGCGCCTTTGCTTGGTAGGCAGTTGTTAGTGTATTTTTCAACATCTATTCCCTGCTTTAGGAGCCTCCCTAAATTGTTTTTGTGGCCAAGGAGCCTTTCCCTCAGTTCAGATCTGTCTTTTTTCTCATAATCCCATGTTTTATTTACTCAGAAATCTGCTCTTTCCCAACGAGATCATGCTTCAACTCTTGTTCTTAACTTTCGAATTACCAGAGACCATGAATCTGCTAAATATGTTTTAATTATTCCCACTCTTCAGCTCATTACCTGGATCTATTGCAATTCCCATGGCTACAGCTATACTAGTAATAAGTGTGCTGAACTATTTTCTCACATTGAACTGGACAGCCCAGGTCTATATTGCAAAATGTTGACCCTGTCAATCTTTCTGACCCTCTGTCTTTTCCAAATGACCTGTTGCAATGACCCTGGTAGCTTCCAAATCATGCATGAAAATTGGGAGAGCACAGGTTGGCACCCCTAGTACCAGATTGTTTTAACCATTTAACACTGCAGGCCACCTGGGAGCTTTTCTGATATCTGAGAACATCTCTGAGCATGCACTATTTCACTCCTATAATTGCAGCCTGCATTTCTTAAAAAAGCTGTTTCATAGACTTTGTTCTTCCCAAAAATCCCTATTTGTCACATTTCATAGTGGTTTTTTTTTTTTTTTCCAGTAAATAATATCTAAAGTTTAAATATTTTTCCACTGTAAATACTACAGAGCCGTTGCAAATTGCTGGCAGAACCTCTTCATCCCTGTATTTGAGAAGATTCCAGGGATGGCTTTAATGGGATGCAATACACTGATGACCCTCTTGCCAGTCTTTCTATGTCTCAGAAACTGAGGATATTTCTTTTCTCAGTATATTACCCCAATGCACCCAATCTCTGCCCAGTTTCTAATTTGAAATCTGTCAATATAACCATTCTCTCCTTTGTTTCTTAATTTAAGAGCTCACCAACAACCATTTACGTGCCTTGGGTCTTGTCTTCCTGGGGGAAACAATCAGAGGATCAAACCCAAGACAGCCTTCAAAGGACTTGATTCTTCCTCCTTCTGAATTAATCTGGGCACCAAACGAGTCATCTTTTCCCAGGACTATTCTGAATTTTAGTATCCAAGGTTTTGCCAAGCCCAGCTTTACCAGCCTAGGCCCTAGAGAAGAAACAAACCTTTGAAATCTCAATATGCTTTCACAGCTGAATTGGCAGCAGTTCACATCTTATTGCTGTATACATTTTATTAATTCTTTTCCTAACATAAGTGGGAATCATTAATATGAATAAACCCTTATTCCCACAAGAAAATTCCTCATCTCTGTCAGTTCAGGTCTTACAGTTCTGTGTGCTTTGGTGTTCAGCCTTTGTCTATTGGTGATGCCACTAGAAGAGATCTCTGCCTACCTCCTGTGCCCTTCTAGTTACAGTCTGACAAGAACTAAACATGTCTGAATTAGTAATCTTGTGCTATTTAAAAAAAAAAAAATTAAAAATCCATCCTTTTCCCTTGAATCTTTTTGTCTCTTCCTGCACTTCACTATGACCCTCTGCAGCCTATCAGAAATTTTCTGCCTTAAAAATTTCCAGCTGGTTATCTTCCTTTTTTTTTTTTTTTTTTTTTTTTTTTTTTTTTTCCTGTGGAGTTTTAACCTCACTTAGGAAGGCATTTAATTTCCAGCACAGACCAGATATGACCTACTAATGCTACTATAAAAACAAATTTTTCTGCATCAGACATATACTTTTCAGCTTAAAATTAATCCCCTGGTCTTTAAGTTGAGTTAAGTCTTTTATGAAGCCCTTAAAAAATAATTGGCTAGTATTAATTTAATACTGAAATATTTCTACCTTAAGGTGGAAACCACAAGAAACTGAATCTTTTTCCAGACTTGCCCTGGTATTTTTGTATTTCCCTTTCTAATCAGAAGAAAATATCTGCCTTGCCCCACTTCTTTCCCCCCAAGTTATCTGTCTCAGAATTAGTCTGCCTGCATAGGGCTGACCCTCAGGAGGCAGAGATCATAGAATCATAGAATCCTAGGGGTTGGAAGGGACCTGGAAAGATCATCTAGTCCAACCCCCCCTGCCAGAGCAGGGCCCCCTAGAGTACATCGCCTAGGAACGTGTCCAGGCGGGTTTTGAATGTCTCCAGTGAAGGAGACTCCACAACCCCCCTGGGCAGCCTGTTCCAGGGCTCCGTCACCCTTACAGTAAAAAAATTTTTTCTGATATTCAACTTGAACCTCCTGTGCTCCAATTTACACCCATTACCCCTTGTCCTATCACTGGTCACCACTGAGAAAAGCCTAACTCCATCTCCCTGACACTCACCCCTTACATATTTGAAAACATTGATGAGGTCACCCCTCAGTCTCCTTTTCTCCAAACTAAAGAGACCCAGCTCCCTCAGCCTTTCCTCATAAGGGAGATGTTCCACTCCCTTAATCATCTTAGTAGCTCTGCGCTGGACTCTTTCAAGCACTTCCCTGTCCTTCTTGAACTGAGGGGCCCAGAACTGGACACAATACTCCAGGTGTGGCCTCACCAATGCAGAATAGAGGGGGAGGAGAACCTCTCTTGACCTACTAACCACACCCTTTCTAATGCACCCCAGGATGCCATTGGCCTTCTTGGCCACAAGGGCACATTGCTGGCTCATGGTCATCCTCTTGTCTACCAGGACCCCCAGGTCTCTTTCACCTACACTGCTCTCCAGCAGGTCAGCCCCCAACCTATACTGGGACATCGTGTTGTTCTTCCCCAAATGCAAAACTCTACACTTCCCCTTGTTGAATTTCATCATGTTTCTCCCTGCCCAACTCTCCAGCCTGTCTAAGTCGATACCTGCTGCAAGAAAGAAAAGCAGGATCAGCTTTGATCATGGTCAGTTTGATCATCACCCAGATAAAGATCTGGGTGACTTGCTTGCCAACTGAACCTCAAAATGCATCTGAATCAGGTTCTAGGAACTACTGGAGAGGTGAGGGTTCTTCTAACCTGTGTTTGGTAGGAAGTTGAGTATCAGGAGCTCTCTGCTTCTACTGCCCAAAATGGTCCTGGCACCTTGTGCAAGACCAGGAAGAGGGAGAATTGTAATTCCAGTAATTACATGAGAAAATGGTATAAAGGGGAGGCATAAAGATTCCCAGGGAACAGAGGATACTTCTAGGATAAAGGGAGCATAGATCAGATAGATGAACTTCATTTGAAACATAAGGTGATCGTGCTGGTGATGCTTCAGAAGTCACAGGTGAGTATTTAAACAGAAGTTTAAATGTTTCAGCTGTAGCATCCAGTAGAGGAAAAACCATGGAAGTTTTGTGTTACTGAGTGAGTAAAGGACAGGACAGGATATTGCAATGTTCAAATAGGAAATGTGGGAGAACAACTGGAGTCCAGAAAATGGGACAGGAAGATTACAGTGGAAAATTTCAATGAGGGTATCAGCATAACAGGTACACCCGAAGCCTGAAGGGACTCATGGTATGGGATGCAAAGGATTCTTGAAAGATTCAGGGAGCTGTGCTGGTGGAGGAGATCTACTCTGTGCCACAGAAAATTGTAATCGTGTGGATGAAGAGTTCACAAAAGAAGATGGAATCTTTGTGAGTTGAAATCCAGGTTTATGGAAAAAAATAGAGTATTAGCATGTAATATTATGTGATATGAGTGTGATTATACTTATATCTCTTATAATATATTATTGTAATTATATAATGTTACAATATAAAATCACTGAACAGTTGAAGGTGGGAGCACCTATGGATATTGCCTCATCCAGTCTCCCCAGTCCAGGGTCAGCTGAATAAGGTTGCCCAGGACTTCAAAAAGAAAAAATATTAGCAAATAGTGACTGTAGCCATGGAAGAAACATTTTGTATCTATGGCCAAGATGTAATTGGATTTGCAACATTTTCAGGATCAAAAGAAGCAAGAAAGCCCCCAAAAACAAGCAAACCTCCCTTAAAGCTGTTAAGCATTACAAAGAGGAGCTATACAAAAGTGAGGATGTTTAGTAAGGTGTTTAGAAGGACACTGAATCTCTGCACAGAACCTTGGGACCAGTTAAGAGAACCAGAGCAGGGAAACAAAGCACTGCTAACCAAAAAAGTTTTGAGAAAGTGTAGGAGGAGGGCAGCACAGATGAACATCATTGGAAGGAATAATATTAAAAAGAAGAAGGCTTCCTTCTAATAGCTGAAGTCCTGCTCAAAGAGGATAAATGTAAATATCTGTAAGCTCTAATTATAAGCACAAAAATGTAGCAAGGCAGGCCAACAAAATCCCTCCTAAACACCCCCAAATCCAAATAAATACAGGTAACATTAAGTGAAAATCGTTAATAAATCTTAAAACCACATCAAGAACAAGAAGCCTGTCAGGGGATTGTCAGATCATACCAGTGTTCAAAGTGTGAAAGATGCAGGGGAGAAAAAGCAACAAACATAAAGTGAAAAAGAAAAGAAAAATTAATACTTTTAGGATTTGTCCACTGAATAAGAGCCTGAAAAGACAGAATAAGTGAGGCCCTATTACTTGATGCTCTGTATACAAAATGCACCAGAGGAGCTCCAGGTTGATACTGCTGAAGTTCTCACTGTAATGTGGAACCTTGCTCTTACAGGTGTCTCAGCACCAGAAGAATGGAAGTTAATTTGAAAAACAGAACCTCTTTGGTTTCCTCTTTGGAAACCTGGCATGTGTACGAGGCAAATTACCAGTAATGCTATTTAAGAACCATGGAGGATCAGTGGGTAGATGCATAAGCCAGAAACAGTGAGAAAGGCCTTTTTTTTTAGTGAGAAAAAGTGTTTTTATAGCAGGGAAAAGAAATTTACAATGGGAAATTGTGTCGTTCAAATATTTTGGAGTCCTCTGAATGAAAGATTGTGAGAGTAAAGGAGATCTGGATTCAACATACCTGGGGATGCTCAAAGATATTAAAGAATTTCAAACTAAAGAGATCTTTAAAACAACTGAGCAGCTACCAGATAGAAGATCTTTGTGTGAATAATCAGCAGGGAGAGGGTAAGGGCAAATGATCAATTTTTAGAGTAAAAATAGAATGCTGCTGTTGTGTTTCAGAGGCCTTTGCAAGGGCATGTAGTGATAGGATGAGGGGGAATGGTTTCAAACTGAAAGAGGGGAGATTTAGATCAGACATTAAGAAGAAATACTTAATTGTGAGGATGATGAGACACTGACACACAGTGCCCAAGGAAGATGTGGCTGCCCCTTCCAGGAAGCATTCAGGGCCAGGTTGGATGGGGCTTTGAGCAGCCTGGTCTGGTGGGAGGTGTCCCTGCCCATAGCAAGAAGCTTCCTTACCTGGACTGAGTGTGCAGACTGGGATTCTTCAGCCTGGCAGACTGGTGGCTTGGGGATGTGATAAATTTTACAAAAAAACTCGTGGCCTGGGAAGGTTGAACGGAGATGGACTGTGCTCACATTGAGTTTGGAAATAAGAGGAAACCTTTCACCCATGATAATGCTAGAAAGCTGTATAGTGTCTTGCAAATGCACCACTTTGTTCTGTACAGGATTGTGAGGCCATTGAATGCAGTTAGTGGGAGCCAGAGTCAGAATAAACAAAAGAAAATCTCTCTGCTAAAAATAATTGTAATGTGGGACAATACTAAGGGGATAGTTCCCCTTACACACATATAAATTTGCCTCGTTCCCATACTTCTCTGACAGCTCCTGTGGGAGATAGGATGCTGCTCTAAGTATATCATTGTTCTGAATCAAACAAGCTTTTCTTTAAATCTAGGAATAAACAATTTTTCCTGCCTTTTTTCAATACAAGAAGTAAGGAGTATCAAACAAACTCAGCAGGCAGCAGGTTCAGAAAAAGATGAAAGGATGTGATTTTCCTGCAGGTAGTTCTAATGTTCATATGCAAATATGTCTAAGGTACACCATCTAATTCTTCAGCAAATGCTTTCCATGATACGTACTTGTGAGAAAGAGCTTTTCTGTTCTAGATAGTGTGGTTGCCAAAGGTTGACGTGAGCAAATTCATTGAGGAAAAACCCATCAAGGGTTATTAAATCTCCAGGCAGTTCTGCAGCAAATCCTCAAGCAAGAATTGTTGACAGCTGAAAGACTATTCTGGGGAAGCATCACTACATACTTGACTCTTTTATTGAACTGCTCCACAGGAATCCTTTATCGGTCCTTGACACAGGCAGGGTGCCAGGCAAAGTGAGCATTTTGACTGATTTTGTGTGGCCTTTCTTGGCATCTGACTTCTCTTGCAATGAAGTGAAGAACGTGAGTGTACATCTGTAGGTTTGATCTTCCCAACCTGGTCTGCAGAATGAAGCTGTTGTGGGTTTTGTTTGTTTGTTTAGGGTTTTTTTTTGTCGTTTTGTTTTTAAAGCAGCCACCTGGCAGCTGTATATTGGATGTATCACTGCTTATATTTTCATCTCTGACACCAGAAAGAGCTTCTTCCCAAACACATATAAGTGACTGAAATGCAAGTCTAATTCTTATTATTGGACAGCTTATCATTCTATATGATTTAAGGCCACTAAGAAGCATGACCCAACAGTCACCTAACAGTGTGTTGATGTATATTGGCTAGCTCTTCATCACTAGTTCCATTTTTTTTCTTCCACCAAATATTTCCATAAAAGGAAGAAAAAAATTGTTCTTTTTTTCATGGCTATGGCCTGCAAACATTGTGTATTGTTTCTCAAGGAACAGTCAAGCATAATTTGGATGGTATCTTTACAAACACAGATCCTAGCTGTGCCTAAGTTTTCTTATGCTGCAGACAAAGGAAGCTTTCATTTTAAAGTATTGTGTTAGCTTCCCTGAAATTTGCTAACTAAAAAGAGCCTCTATCACTCATTTGCAAACTCTTGACACATTAAAATTGTGCTTTGAGCTTTTGGCTAATTTCAGCACTTTAGTCTTGCAATTCCAGTTCTAATATGTTTCAGAAGTACTGGGGATGGATCTGTGCAGCAGAGAGCAGAGAAATGAAAACCAGAAAACATTCCTGAAGTGGGAGCATGCAGTTCCCACAGCCAATTTGCTTACATTTGCACTATTGCCTGTCAAAGGGAAGCAGAATTTTCTAGGGATGTATCTGGCAGATATTGTACATAACACTGCTGACCCTGCAGAAGTATTTAAGCTTTGCAGAGATGCAAGCAGAGGGTACTTAGACTTGGGAAGTTTGCTTGACAAAAGGGAGCAGCACTGTTATACCAGTGTGTAGAAACTGCTCTGTTAGCTACAGAGGCTATGACTGGTTACTCAAAAAGGAAAGTAAGACATGAGACTATTGTTAAATTAGAACATTTAGGTTATTTGCTAGAATTGCCTTTTATTAGTGGTGAAATGAAAGGTTTAAATTATAACTTAATGATGCTAATACAATATAAGTGCCAATACAAATTTGCTAGAAGTAATTTTGCTAGCTCAAAGGAGTCGTACTATCATAGTCATTACTATCCTACTGAATGTGCTTAAGAGATGCCTAGGAAATTAAAGTGTAGAACAGAACAAATGAAGTGCAAAAGACATATTAAAGGTGTGCTGTGGTTTGACCCCAGCCAGCAGCCAAGCACTGCACAACTGCTCTCTCACTACCACCTGGTGGGCTGTGAGAGAGAACTAGAAGAGTAAAAATGAGAAAATTCACTGATTGAGTTAAAAACACATTAAAAGGCAAATCTGAAGCTGTACACAAGCAAAGCAAACCATGGAATTCATTCCCTACTTCCCACTGGCAGGCAGGTGTCCAGCCATGCCCAGGAAAGCCAGGCTGCATCACATGTGATGGTTACTTGGGAAGACAAATGTCCCCACCTTCCTTTTTCTTCCACCAGCTTTATCCACTGAGCATGTTGTCATGTAGTATGGAATCTCTCTTTGGTCACTTGGGGTCAGCTGTCCCAGCTGCCTCCCTTCTAAACTTCTTGGGCACCTCCAGCATGTTTGCTGGTGGGGTTGGGTGGGAAGCAGAAAAGGCCTTGGCTGAGCAAGCACTGCTCAACAATAACAAAATCAGCCCTGTTGTTTCCAGTACGATTCCAAAGCAGAGACCAATATGAGCCATTATCATGAAAATTACCTCTATCCCAGCCAGAACTATCACAAAGTGTTGTTCTTTGGACCTTCCCTCTGAGGGTTGTGTTTTAGAGACTGTGTTGTGTAGTTCTATCAAGTCATGTTAAGATTCAAAAGGTAAATATCTGTCTTGATTTTAAAGCATATTAATTTAATCTTGTTTCCTCTTTACATAAGCCTGTGATTTTCTGCAATAACTTAAGCATCACAAAATAACCCAGCAGAGTTTATGAGCATCTCCATCAGATGTGATGGGCTACATCCCACTCCTGTCCTGTAGATGGATACTGGTGATTCTAGCAACTAAGATAAATTACACTCCTCAGCACTGAGAAATGCAAAAGATCAATTTGCTTGTTAGAGGCATCCTCTGGCTGACTAGAGATCATTTCCACTGGTAAGAGCCTTTCTCCCCCCTGCATGATGCCACACACACACTGTATGTGTGGGTCAGGGGTCCCAGCAGACTTGGAAGGGGACCTCTGGGTTTTCTGCATCTCTGTCCCCATCTGCTTGGCAAGTGATATTCTCATTGTAGGGAAATTGATTTAACACATGAGAAATGCCTGCAGCAGCAATGCTTGTCTGAGGCATTGGAGGGTCTCATTGTGGGAAAGCATGAGGTTTGTGTGAAAAAAGTAGTGAAATTTCATCTGAATTGGAAATCTGCTGCCTGCCTGCTGTGCGTTGTGCTTCCCCTCTACCAGCCAGGTGAGATGTTATTAAATTCCACTAGCATGTGGAAAGCAAGAGCAAGGAGCTCTGTGCTAGGAAAATAATGCCTTAACCTGGGAATTTTGTTATCAGCCTTCTTGCTAGCAGAGCACAGCACTACACCAGGGAAACAGAGTGGATTCTGAAGATGTCAGGAGCAGGGCAGACAACACAGGCCCTCACCCTGGGAAACACTTTATCTGCTTGGAGAGATGTTTATTTTTTGGTGACAAAACAGATTCAAAACCTCATGGGGCCACGTGTGCAGGCATTTTTGGCCAGTGTGCCCACTTTGTTGTGGCTGTAGTTTGCAGCCATGAAAACACATGAATGTACAAGATGCCTGGGTAGAGGGGAGGAGACTTTGTTCCATTCAGCAAAATCACTAATTGTGTAACCTATACTAACAGTTAGTGCCCTGGGAATTTGACAGATTCTTTGTCCCAAAACTAACTATACCAAAGCTTCATTTGCCTGGTCCTCTGAAGAGTCAAGCAGAGCTAATTGGGGCAGAGACAGAGAGCCCAACTGCAGCCAACTAGGGCTAGAAAAACTATATTTTCATTGTGTCATTCTTTTTAATGAGAAGTAAAATAAGAGCTGATGCAGGAGATCCTGGGCAAGACAAAGCTTTGTTATGTGTAAAAACTTCTCTACTTTCCCCACAGTCTATTATTTGAAAAAAATGAATCATGCTTTTGACACTAGAGGGTAAGAAATGCTGTAGCTGAGGGACTGAGGGTACAAAAGGAGGCAGATGGACGAGTGTTGGAACATGCTGAACAAACAACTTACTTCATTTTGTTTATTCTCTTCTAAGAGCTCAGTTACTGAGTATCTGGATTGTTACGTAAAACTAAAACCATTGTGGTAATTCTTCTCTGATGGCATGCTCTGGATTTCCAGAGAATTACAGCTTTGGTCTTGTAGCAACAACAACAAAGTAAAAGAAACATCTCTGCCAAACAAAGCTGAATTAAACCCTGCATTTTCCTTTATTTTCTTCCCGCAGAAAAAGACCAGTTAGTGTTTGTCCAGCTTGTCCTCATTGCACTGAGGACTCTGAAAGCAGAACATGAGACAGGTTACTCAAAACTGAGGGTGCAATCTCCCCACGTTGCTGTAAAACCCCATTTGAGCTTGACTGACAGTCACCCAGTTGCACAGCCAGTCCTTGTCAAGCTGCTCAGACCTTTCCAGACAGGTCCCAAGCAATAGTTGTGTTGGTAGCAAGGTCACCTGGAAACAACTATCCACAGAGATGGCTGCTGAGGTGCCCTTGGGTTTGATGCTCAGGTTTGTGTGTAACCTGCTGCTGCAGAATGTCCCTCTCCCACCCTTGCCACCACAGCATCCAGCCCAGCTCAGACATTCTTGGATTCACTGTATGCCAGTAAAGAGGATTTCACTAAGTCTTGTCTCAAAAGCATGTAGTCTGTGATGAAGGTGACCTTAAATTAGTTCTCTGATTTTTATGTGGTGGGATGCTGGTTGCAAAGTAATTGTGAAAGAAATATGTAATCCAACTTATTATCAGACTTGGAAATTTCATTTATAAATGGACATTTTTCTCATTGTACTTTATGACCCATCGTAGACACTCAGGTATTTTCCTAACATTTTGAGTTAAATTCTAGGACAAGGGGTCATTTTATTATCTTCTTCAAGGTCACATCTATAGACTATTTTTATATGGTATTTTAAAATACAGTGTTTAAAGTATCAAACAGCACACAATGCCCCAAACCATTTCCTGAAACCAATAGAATAGAAATCATGGCCACTGAAATCTAACTTAACCTTGAAGAATCGTGGAATCATAGAATCATAGAAGGGAAAAGCTTTGTTAAAATCCAGATAGAGGACAAAACTTTAAATTTATTCTTTGTATGTCAGCTGCATGCCATGCCTGGAGGAAGAACCTCCCCCATTCTCCAGGAGAATCACAGAATCATAGAATTGGCTGGGTTGGAAGGGACCTCAGAGATCATCAAGTCCAACCCTTGATCCACTACCTCTGCAGTTACCAGCCCATGGCACTGAGTGCCACATCCAGTCTCTTTTTAATTATCTCCATTCAGGGCACAGAGAATTCAGGGACGGAGAATCCACCACTTCCCGGGGCAGCCCATTCCAATGCTTGATCACCCTCTCAGTAAAGAAATTCTTTCTAATGTCCAACCTAAACTCCCCCTGGCACAACTTAAGACCGTGCCCTCTTGTCTTGCTGAGAGTTGCCTGGGAAAAGAGACCAACCCCCCCTGGCTACCCCCTCCTTTCACGGAGTTGTAGAGAGTGATGAGGTCTCCCCTGAGCCTCCTCTTCTCCAGGCTGAACAGCCCCAGCTCCCTCAGCCTCTCCTCATAGGATCTGTGCTCGAGTCCCTTCACCAGCCTGGTTGCCCTCCTTTGGACCTGCTCCAGGACCTCGATGTCCTTCCTGAACTGAGGGGCCCAGAACTGGACACAGGACTCCAGGTGTGGCCTCACACAGGATCAGAAGGATCTCTGCAGATGAAAGCCAGTAGTCTCAGATTAAAAGAACGAGGGACTTGTGTCTCACACTTATTCCCATGGCTCCCTAAATTCTGGCCAACACAACTTAGCTGTGATATTTGAGTTCAGCCTTTTTATTGAGTGTGTGTATATGTACATGCATTTATATTACAAATATACGAACACACAAATAGGTTGTCCCTAAGGGCTTCCATCTGATTGGACTTCTGTCAGGTGAACTTATAATAAATATGTGAATGCAACTGCACTTATACTTCTTGTACATGTAAATACACAAATGCTTCCACACACAGCGAGTGTGAAAGAGCACTGGAAATGCATTGAATGAGAAGGAAAAGGTACTATGGAGGAAAAAGAGAATCACATGAAGATGCTCAGGTTGGACAAAGGACCTGCAGCAAGGCCTGCTGTTGTCTGTGGTAATGTTTGTGCTAAGTGTTAGCCATGATGCCATTGATATGAAAGTAGAGTTGGTGGTAGATGGAGTTTATGTGCAAGAACTTGCAGGTTGTATCTTACAATGCTGTTCAGCCATTGGATATAACATTCACACCACCTAAATCTAGTCATTCTAGATTTTAGGATGTTGGTGGTGGTTTTTGTCCAGTTGTTGAATCAGGGATATTTTAAAAGAGTCAGAAAATGAAGAAGGAAGAAAGCTTGTTTTGTTTCAAGTTTCTATATTTGTAAGAAGGCAGAGTTCAGCAGAATGCCACAAGATTCACAGGACGTTTGATTTGGGCTAAACACAGTCCAAAACACAGCTCTATGTGCATTGGAAACTATAGCATTACATACTCTTGTCAACATATATAAGTGGTAAGTCTTTAGGAGATCATATCTTAAGACAGAGCTAACTAGATTCCTTGCCAAGTCCTTCATATTCTGCACTTCTGTTTTCCCATCAGTTTGCAAAACTGTCATGTCTAAAACAAAAAACAGAAATTAGAAAAGTTACAGCTGCAGACTGTGCAATTATTTAAAATGCATAATGCAAGGAGAAAGTCAGTTCTGCATCATGGTGGTTGCTGCTAGGTAAAGAACTGACTGCAGAAGCAGAAAGAGAAAGATTTAGAAAGGAAGGGTATGCATAGAAGTAGAATATATGTGAGACACTCAGAACCTTGCACATATTAGATCTGAAGTGCTTTTAGCCAGCTGAAAATGAAAAAAAATAAAGTAGTTTTGTTGGGGTTTTTTAGATCCAGAATATCTGGGGCTGTCTTAATTAGGATTAATCCAAAAAGGCAATATTCTTTCCAGTTACTTCAGTGGGATTTAAAGGAAGGCCTTAGAAATGTGTTTGGTGTTTTGTTATGCTCCAGTTCAGTCTTTTCAGGGTCAAGGGATGGGTTGATTATTCTCTGGGAGGAGCATAAATGCGCTCAGATCCCACCAGCATCACAACTTTTGGAAGTGATCAATATATTCCAACGCCTACAACCACCTTTGGAGTAGCTGGAAAAAAAACCCACAACCATTTCCAGTTTTAGTACTTCATAGCTAAAAAAGAACAGTTTATTTTACATAAAGACAACATTAGAGGCCTTTTCCCATCCCAGTTCCATATTAATGCTCCTCTGCCCTCATCATTATAATAAACAGGAACAGCAAACAGTTAAGAAAGGACCACAAGCAATTAAAAAAGATGTTGTTAGATGTTGTCTGTTGTAGCAAAAGAAACAGCTTGAAAATGTGTGCATTTCCTTTCTGAATAATTCCTCTTAAAATTGTCCCTGCTTCCTCCCACTTCTTCGTGCAGCTGTCACTTTCATCTTCCCATCTATCCAGCCTTATGGCTGACAGCAAATGAACTACGAACATTGGATGCTGTTTTTTTCTGGGTTGCACAGAAAATTAATGTAGGCTTTGTAATTTCAAGCTCTGGAAATAGATAATGTTAGTAGGCTAAGCTGCCATGTGGAAGACATGTGGTGCTAAAATCTTGAATGGAGGTAATCCCTTCTCTGTTTGTTTGACAGATCCATTTTTACCAAAAATGTCTTGGCATGAAAAAAGTGAAAATCTGCTGCTGGAAATTCATGCCTGCAGACAGCAAAACATTGACTGAGTGAGGGGAAAAATATGCAGACTCCTTCTGGGTTGCCTGGGGCACTTGGTGTCTAAGCCCATCTCCTCTGGTGCTGGGGTTTCCCACATCTCCCATGCGTGTTTCCCGTGGCAGTGGGGCTGCCAAGCCACACAAGCTGGTGTCCAAATGCCTCCCTCCATGCCCCATGAGCACTGGCTGATGAGCTTGCAGGGGTCTGTTGGGCTTCCTTGGGATTTGCCAAGGGGAAATCATGCTTGACTAATCTGATAGCCTTCCATGATGTTGTGACTGAATGGGTAGATGCAGGGACACCAGTGGGTGTAGTCTATCTTGACCTTAGAAAGGCTTTTGACACAGTGTCTCATAACATCCTCATGAGCAAGCTCATGAAATGTAGGGTAGAAGAATCTGCAGTGAGATGGATTAAGAACTGGTTACGCAATAGAGCCCAAGGAGTGGTGATCAATGGTGCAGAGCCCAGCTGGAGACCTGTGACTGGTGGAGTTCCCCAGGGATCAGTGCTGGGTCCAGTCCTGTTCAACATCTTTATCAATGACCTTGATGATGGGACAGGGTGTCTTCTCAGCAAGTTTGCTGTTGACACAAAGCTGGGAGGACTGACACCCTGAAAGTGACGTAGACAGGTTGGAGAGTTGGGCAGGGAAAAAATTAATAAAGTACAACAAGGGCAAGTGTAGAGTCTTACATCTGGGTAGGAACAACCCCAAGAACCAGTACAGGTTGGGGAGTGAGTTCTTGGAGAGAAATGAAAGGGAAAGGGACCTGGGGTGCTGGTGGACAGAAGGATGACCATGAGCCAGCAATATGCCCTTCTGGCTGAGAAGGCCAACAGAATCCTGGGGTACATTAGAAGGGGGTGACTTGTAGGTCAAGAGAGGTTCTCCTCCCCGTCTACTCTGCCCTGGTGGGGCCACATCTGGAATATTGTGTCCAGTTCTGGGCCCCTCAGTTCCAGGGTCTTGAGAGAGTCCAGTACAGAGCAACCAAGGTGATGAAGGGAGTGGAACATCCCCCTTATGAGGAAAGGCTGAGGGAGCTGGGGCTCTTCAGCTTGGAGAAGAGGAGACTGAGGGGTGACCTCATTCATGTTTATAAATATGTAAAGGGTGAGTGCCAGAAGGATGATGCCAGGCTCTTCTCAGTTATGTCCAATGATAGGACAAGAGGCAATGGATATAAACTTGAGCATAGGAGGTTCCATATAAACATGAGGAAAAATTATTTCACTGTGAGGGTGACAGAGCACTGACACAGGCTGCCCTGGGAGATTGTGGAGTCTCCCTCTCTGGAGACATTCAAACCCCACCTGGACACATCCCTGTGTGACCTGCTGTAGGTGACCCTGCTCTGGAAGGGGGATTGGACTTGATGATCTTTCGAGGTCCCTTCCAACCTCTAACTTTCTGGGATTCTGGGATTCCTGATGCATGACCCTGTGGAACACCTGAAGGTACCACGTATGTTCAGGATGTTTGAGATGGGCGACACAGGGAGTGTGGGAGACAGGTTCCTCCCATCAGGTAGAGCTCAGCCCATGTGGACATTTGAAGTAACCTGTAAGAAATGCTGAACAAGGGAAGGAGAGTCTAAATTTTGCTTCTACCTCACCTGGTGTGCTTATTTCAGGTCCAAATTCTGTCTTCTTCACCCGATGGGGATTTGAAACCTTCAGTGGTGGGGTTGCTCACCGCCATGAGCTGGAGGGAGTGGAGATTTCCCTTTCAGGCAGTGCTCCTGGGCAGGGCTGGAGGTTTCTGAGGAAAGAAAAGGAAAAGAATGAGTCACCCCTTTCTTTTCTGTCTGGAAATCGGGCTGTCACATGCAAAGGGAACAGAAACAGGGGTAGGACAGAGGGTAGCTGCAACCCAGAGGGGTGGTTTGCACTTTGCAGTGCATTTTATGAGACTCAAAATTCAGCAATAACCAAGGCTGTCAACTGTTGCATGTATGATGCGTGCCCGGTGTCTTGTGATGAAAATCTTATATTCTTTATGATATTCTGAGATGTCTTCTCTAGAATTACTGAAGTTTTTATTAGTAAGAAATGCAATAAACTCCCCTCGGAAGCTGAGTCATCCCCTGACTGTTTCTAAAAAATCCCAGGCAGTCACTCTAGATCTAACTCGTCAGGTGGAGGGTGAGTTGGCAGCCAACCCCACTTATTCAAAGCCAGGCTAAAAGTAAAATGCAGAGAGGAAACGATACTCTACATTTAAGAGGACGTTGAAGAAGGTGAATGTGGGATATTATCCAGGCAACGAAGATAACTATGTCATACAGTGAAAGAGATGTTCTCAAAACACATTCAGGAAAATAAAATGTAATCAATGTCTAACTTTCCCTCATGTTCCTGTCTGTGACCTTGTGAGTCTGAGAACAGCCTGTCTATCAGTTCCAGAGTGATTATCACAGTGTGCCATGTGATGGAGATGTCATCAAACTCTACTGCAATGCCTAAATTAGTCTCTGCTAGTTGCAGATAAGATGCAGTGTGAGCCACTGGGACATCTGAGTGAATGCTGAGGCCATGGCTGTCTTCTGCCTCACTGTCTGAAGGGGTCAGACCCCATGCTGCTCCCTGCTGCAAGTCCTGGCTTCCCCCAAAAGATCTCATCTGCCCACTATGGGGCCATTTCTACCCTGCCTCAGTCCACATGGGCTGGATGAGCAGAAATCTCTTTCGGGTGTCTGTGATGGCGTGATGGGGGGATGACCAAATGGGGTTAGGGACACGCACACAAGATGCTCTGTGGGCAGGTCTAGGCAGACAGGGAAGCAGATGGGATGGTAACTAAAGTGACCAGTGCAGCCACAGCTGGAAAAGGACATTTATCCATGGGCTTAGGGGCCATGGGAGCTGGCAACGTCTAAGTTAGGAACCAGTAAGGTGGTCTCAGGAGGGTCCTAATTCATCATCATGCTGCACCTTGAAAATCCATTTGACAAGGATCTCTATCGGGGAACTTTTTAATATTATTTTGCACTGTCAATGGAAAATGTAGGCAAATGTTCAAAAACACTATCCATGGATTTTTGTGCTCACCCCAGAGACTGATGGTGTTAGACTAGTTCCTAGCTAAACAGTCTTTAAATGTCTTTTGTTTTAGCCCCATGTTAAAAACCAACACTCCCAGAGCTCCTTGCAAGCTGCCATACCTCCTCCCTGGGGACAGGGCTTTGTGAGCTCTGGTGACACAAGTCTTTGTAGCTACTGCTTGTTGCCACCATCACCCTGCATGAGGAGCACACCTCCAGAGCTATTTCACCCATTTTCAAGTCCACATGTACAGCCACAGCGAAGAGCCCTTGCAATAAAATAGAACCAGGTGCTGGTGGCCATTGGAAGAACAACTATAAATGCCATTATCTGGTGTGCTTTGGGGTATGGACAGCTATACATGTGGGTTGTGAGAAGTTTTTTGGGAGTCTCTCCATCCATGGAGCTTGTGGTAGGCAGCAGTGTGTGGATTCCTAACCTGCTGTCAATATGAAGTAGAACACAGCAGCCAGAAAGCTCTTGAATGTGTCTGGAACTCCTGCATGAGCTGACACAGAAGACACAGAAGAGAAATAAGCATTCTGTTCCACCTGCAGCATGTATAGATACCTATCTCACAACTGCAGTGGACTGTGAGGTCCCACTGGTTTCTGCTCCAAAAAGCAGTAAAACATGAAGGGAACAAAGACATTCAGTGCAGCCACTTGTTCATGGCCTAACAGAGCCATGTATTCAATCCCTACCAAAATTCAAGGAAAAATAGTCATAGAATCATAGAATCATAGAATTGGCTGGGTTGGAAGGGACCTCAGAGATCATCAAGTCCAACCCTTGATCCACTACCTCTGCAGTTCCCAGCCCATGGCACTGAGTGCCACATCCAGTCTCTTTTTAAATATCTCCATTCAGGGCACAGAGAATTCAGGGACGGAGAATCCACCACTTCCCGGGGCAGCCCATTCCAATGCTTGATCACCCTCTCAGTAAAGAAATTCTTTCTAATGTCCAACCTAAACCTCCCTCAGCACAACTTGAGACCGTGCCCTCTTGTCTTGCTGAGAGTCGTCTGGGAAAAGAGACCAACCCCCCCTGGCTATCCCCTCCTTTCAGGGAGTTGTAGAGAGTGATGAGGTCTCCCCTGAGCCTCCTCTTCTCCAGGCTGAACAGCCCCAGCTCCCTCAGCCTCTCCTCATAGGATCTGTGCTCGAGTCCCTTCATCAGCCTGGTTGCCCTCCTTTGGACCTGCTCCAGGACCTCGATATCCTTCCTGAACTGAGGGGCCCAGAACTGGACACAGGACTCCAGGTGTGGCCTCACCAGCGCTGAGTACAGGGGCAGAATCCCTTCCCTGGACCTGCTGGCCACGCTGTTCCTGATACAGGCCAGGATGCCATTGGCCTTCTTGGCTACCTGGGCACATTGTTGGCTCATGTTCAGCTTCCTATCAATCCAGACTCCCAGGTCCCTCACTGTCTGGCTGCTCTCCAACCACTCTGTGCCCAGCCTGGAGCTCCCCATGGGGTTGTTGTGGCCAAAGTGCAGGACCCGGCACTGGGCTGTGTTGAACCTCATCCCATTGGAATCAGCCCAACTCTCCAGTCTGTCCAGGTCCCTCTGCAGAGCCCTCCTGCCTTCCGGCTGGTCCACACTTCCCCCCAGCTTAGTGTCATCTGCAAACTTGCTGATGGTGGACTCAATCCCCTCATCTAAATCATCAATAAAGATATTAAACAGAACTGGGCCCAACACTGATCCCTGGGGGACACCACTAGTGACCGGCCGCCAACTGGATCAGCACCGTTCAGCACCAGTCTCTGGGCCCGGCCCTCCAGCCAGTTCTTAATCCAGCACAGGGTGCTCTTGTCCAAGCTGTGGGCTGACAGCTTTTTCAGGAGAATGCTGTGGGAGACGGTGTCAAAGGCCTTGCTGAAGTCCAGGCAGACCACATCCACAGCCTTCCCCTCATCCACCAGGCAGGTCACCTGATCATAAAAGGAGATCAGGTTGGTCAGACAGGACCTGCCCTTCCTAAACCCGTGCTGGCTGGGTCTAATCCCTTGCCCATCCTGCAGGTGCTGTGTGATTACACTGAGGATGATCTGTTCCATAACCCTGCCAGGCACTGAGGTCAGGCTGACGGGCCTGTAGTCCCTCAGCTCTGTAAAGTCAGTCTCAAACTAAGAGCTGAATGAGATTACCCATCAGTTCCTAGCAGCCTGCTTACAGTTTTGTTCTTCTTGTGATTTCTGCATGAAAACTCTGGGAAGTAACCCTGGCACATGTCCTCTCCTTTATTCCAAGAACTACATATCTCATATGGGATACATATCATATGGGAACCTCTTCTAACAATCTGAGCAACCCTGATTTTTCAAAGCACATATATAGCAGTGCAAGCCCAAATACAGAAATCCAAAAAAGCTTCCCAAAATGCCATGTTGCTGCAGAACCTTTTCCAGTTTGTGAAAATTATGAAAGATTGCCATGTGATAGCTAATGCTGCTCCTTGAGCTGAAGAACAGTTGTCTTCTAAGAAGGTGTAAGATCTTTCAGCCAGGATTTACTTCTCTTTCCTACATTGCTTTTCTGTGGCTTCTGCATAAACAGCATTTGGGGTTTCCTTCAAGTTTTTGTGTTCTTCCTTTCCACTGACTAAACTGAAAGCTGTGGGAACCAGCAAGCAGAAGGAACACTGAACACACCAGAAGGCACACAAGCTGAGGTAGGACACAAATTGTCTGCTTTTTCTGATGTAGATGAAAATGGTTTCAGTAATTAAAATACAACTTACTCCTATTTCTTTTTACTATCAGTAAGCTTTCTATTTGCCGGGCGCTATGATCACAGACTAAACTTCTCTATAACAAAGACAGTCTTGAGAAACTTTATTTGGCAGAAAAAAAAAGGGTGGATTTATGTATCTGTGGATGTTTGCCAGATGGAATATAACAACCAGCTTCTGGATCTGTTTGTTTTATGGCAAACTTTTAAAATAAAATGTGGTGAAATCAGACTCTTGATATTTTTAAATTACTGTTGTACATGCAGAAAAGTCAATAAAATTCTAAGTTTAAATTAATTCAGTGTTAATTCTAAATATTATATTCTATTACATTTACTCTTGGTAATGCTGCTCCTGAAACACAAAGTGAGAGCTAGAAAGAAAGCCAATAGGAAGTTTAAAAAAAAAAAAAGAGAACTTCTGTTTTTTCCAAAAGTACAGTTGCAAATTCAAGTGATCTCCTATATAGCAGCAATACGATAACTGCTTTCCTATTTGAGTAATGAGCATGAGACTGTGGTGTCCAAGATCCTCTTCAGACAGAGGATTATTCTGATAAATAAAATGCACAGAACATCTCTGTTTCCTGGCATAAGACGATCTATATATTTATCACTTAACAGAGGAAATAACTATATTTTGAATTAAGTCTGATTTCCCTTAACTTTTTGTATGCAGAACACCTTATTAAAATAGGTTCTTTGGTAGTTCCTTATGTTATAGTGAATGGAGTGTTTCAAAAGAGTAGATCTGAGATCAGCAATTTGGAAAAGGAGAGTTTCATATCTACACCTCTAGCAACAGTAAAGGTTTTGTATTTACACCTTTTGCAGCAGCATCCCTCCACCACACCCCTCCAAAAGGAGAGTGTCCTTTTGTCCAGACATGGCATGGAAATCAATCTAAATGTCTGCTGAGATGCTGGATGACTCGATTGACTGCTCTTTGCTCAGCTTTCTATGAGAACTGGGGGTAGCCCAGGGCTACTGGTGCTTCCTCAGTAACGGCCTTTTTGACATACAGGGTGGAAATCTATTAATATCACTAGAAGGTCTCACTTTACAGGCAGGAACCAGGGGTCACACAGTGAAGTTCAGCTCTGGTTGTTGCACCTCCAGGAGCTAGGGGCAACATGTGCATGTAAGAAATGTGCTGGCAGCTGAGGGTGATGTCCTTCTAGCCCAATATTCAACCTTGGATGGTGGCAAGAAGTAAGGCTGGTGAGAGCCTGATCACTTCCCAGAGCTCTTTCCCCTTGGCCTTCTCATCCTGACTGCTGTCCAGGGCTACTGAAAAGTATATCCCTGCCCAGGCTTTTATTTCCCATTTATTGCTCCTGCATTTGTCTGATCTCCTTTTGACCCTGCTGAGCCCCCCTCACTGCCTGCTGTGGCAGCAGCATCTGGTGCTGCTCACTTCTCACTCTGCAGAGGAGCATCCACTTGTATTTGTTTGATAGCAAACTCTCTGCAGCTCTGCTGAGCACCCCAGGTCCCAGTACTGCAGAACCCTATGAATAAAGATGAACATTCACACCACCCAACAACTTCATGACTCTGTAAACCTTGACTACATCTTTTTTCAGCATCCTCTTTTCTGTACTGAAGACTCAGGATTTATAGTTATTGCTCTGCTTCCTTGACCATTTCACTTGTCCCTCTCTGCACCTTCTCTAACTCCCTAATATTTTTTTTTCTGGTGTAGAGACACAAACTGCTCACTATGGGTATGCCTGGGGGTTTCATACAAGGTGATACCCTATTTTGTTCTCCATAGCTTTCTTCATGATGCTTTTCATTGCATTTTCAGTTGCTTGTGCTGCTGCAACCAATGCAGTCATTTGACTTCAGTAAATGGGTAATGATGATCCTGCCAAATGCCCTTTCTTAAATGTTTCAGCCAGTTTCAAGTTCATACCATGTAGGCATGGTGTAGGTTATTTTTCCCAGTATGCATCACTTTACATCAAAGTACATAAACACACATCTTCTGCCCTTTCAGTATGGCATCTGCCAACCTGGATACCTTTCTTCTCCAGGTTATTCATAAAAATATTGAATAAATATGGCCTGAGTACCAAACCCTATAGGATACCATTGCAGATTCACTGGGTCCCACACTTTGCTTCTTACCCTTCAGTTAGATTTCAGTCGCAGAAGAGCATTCCTTACAGCTCTCTGGCAACTTAATCTTCAGTGCAGACCCATCATCAAAGGCTTTGGCAAATGCAACTGTATAAATGTGTACATATCCATGTATCCATGAAAAATGACCAGCATGCCCCTTTATCCATCATCCTCACAGCCCTTCAGCAGGTGACTGGGGCAGAATCTCCCATTTTAGAAGACTTGCTGATTCTTTCTCAGAACTCTCACATTTTGATGAGTTCAACACCTTTCTTCTCCATTGCAGACCCCCACGCACAAGGTACCAGAGGTGGAAATCCATCTCAGCAGTTGGCAGCTCCTCCCAGCACTGAGAAAACCAACTTGGGGCCCTCAATCTGCCCTCCCAAGCCCTTCTTGCAGCTGAGAGCTGCACTGGTGCCACGTCAGTCCCCTGGCACAGTGCCTGATTGTAATGGTGGCTCTTGTGCCTTGGCTGGCAGTCTCACAGTTGAAATCCTTTGGGACACTCACATGAATGCCATCTGGTCCTGATTACTTATTGGCCTCTCACTTATCTGGTTGGCTTAATACTTCCTGTGCAAATCCCCCAAGGTGATCTGGCTTCTCTGACCTGTTTGCTGCATCAGGCATGAAAATATCCCAACACCTTTGGTAAGGAAAAGTGAATTCACTGAGTTTCTCTGCAATGGCCTTGTGGTCCCTAAGAGAGCTTTTCCCATCAGGTAGCCCTGTCAATTCCCTAGCAATCTTTTATCTTTCAGTGGGTTTACAAAACTCACTATCAGCTGGGGCATCCTTTACCACTGTGCTTTTTTTTTTCTTTTTTTTTTTTTTTTTTTTTTTTTTTTTTTTTTTTTTTCTTTTTTTTCTTTTTCTTTTTTTTTTTTTTTTTTTTTAGGGCTCTCAGTTTCCTCTCCATATTTCATCTGCCATAGTACCAACTGTCCTGTTCTTCTCATTTGGACAAGCCTTCTCCTTCCTAAATGGTGACCCATTCCCTGTAATAGTCCTGCTAACTCATCAAATGATAGACATAGGGATCAATATTTATCAAAATATCTATTTCTTTTGTAATATAGTATTCTAACACAGGTTTTGTTGAATTTTCTGTGTTTTTCTGAGCAGTCCCCAAAACCATGTACTCTTCATTCTGCTGGCACTGCTTCTCTGTCTCACAACACTGCCAAATCCAGCTCTATTGTGCTTGTGAGTACAGGGTGCCCTCCACCAAAACATTCTTGAAGTAGGACCTGTGCAGCACTGGAAAAGAAATACAATTTTTGGGGGGGGAAATAATTATTTCAGGCATCCTAATATTCTAGGATAATTTCTTCATTCAATGTTCTGCTTCAGCATCACATCATTATAAAGGCACCCAGAAGCTCCTGGTATTGTTACCTGCTTTCAGCTTCCTACTCACACTTAGCATTTTCTGATGGCTATCATCATCCTGAGGAGGAATTTGTTAATGCCTTCCTAGTACTATATTTTTATTATTAGAGTGTGGCATGCCTGCCTATAAGGACTCTATAGTGCTTCTCTTTAGCCAGAGTATTTTTACTCTGTTGCAACTATATGGAATATAGATTCCTTCATGCACAGTGCCACTCCTCCACCTGGGCATCCTGCACTTATCACTACCATAAAGCTGGTTGCATAAAGTGATTGGATTTGCCTTCCCTGGTTATTGCAGTTGAGCTTTATTTCCCTTCCAGCCTTCTCAGAGACTCAGTGCCAGTTCACTGCCCTCTCAGGTCCCATCAGTCCAGCCCACTTGCTCTCCCATGCTCGTCATCTCCCCTGTTGCTTCTAATTAAATACTCCTCTGCAAACCTCTTGTTCTGGAGCTCCAGCATCCTGGATCCACTCAGGGTAATGGTGCAGTCTCCCAGGTCTGTATCACATCACCCAAAAGATCCATCAGTTCCTTAAATACCAAAGTTTCTCTTCTCTACTGACTCATCTATGCACGGAACCACTGACCTGAGCTTCCCTCTTGCCTCATAGCTGAGTCCTGAATATCCCACCTTCAACCCTGGTGCCCACAACAACCACAGTCACCAACAGCCTCTCTTCTGCACCCCTGAGAGATCTGCACAGACATTTCATGAGATCTGCTCCCCAGGCAGACCTGAGCCACTCTTGCCTCCAGACAGCCATCCCCATCCCTCCCTGTCCCCAGCCCTTTGCCTTGCACACACATGCACAAAACCTGCCCTGGGCAGGCAGACATACATGTCTCACATTGGGAAATTTATGGAATAGCCCCTACTCTGCTGTTAAACTGCTACCTGCATCCCAAGCTTAAAATCTTACAATTTTATTAATTTAATATCTCATACAATTAAACAAACCTCCCCTTGCTTTTGCTCTATCAGTTCCCCCTCCCCCCCGTTGCTCTATCTGTTCCCCTGCCCCTTTTGCACACCCATCCATTTTTTAAGGATGTTAGATTCCCCTTTGGCAAGGAATGTCTTTCTGTTCTGTCTTTACTGTAAACCATACCCAAGCCATGCTAAGATAAGGCTTAGGGCAGGCACCATGGTGGTTAACAACTCTCAGCTCACTGATCTCCAGCCTCTTTCTCTTAGACATCCCAAAACAGCTTGGAAGTTTTATTCATATAATTTGGAGAGGAGTCTGAGTACTGGCTTTCTTGCCAGTTACAAGGATACTGAGTTTTCTGTTACACATGTACATTAGTTTCCCAAAGGCCTTTAGCTGGAAGGAGAAATGAGGAGCATAAAATAGGTTTAATGGCAGTCTTTAGCTAGATAGCCTTTATATGAAGAGGTCATGCAAAGTGCTTCAGCCTCTGGGCTTGTAGTGCTATCCACAGGGTACAAGAACCCAAGGGCTTTTCATCAATTGAATTTTCATTGCCCTGAACCCATCCTTCAGTAGATGGCAACAGGCCACAAGCTATCACTTGAAGTGCTCATCAGGGCTCTGAATTTATCCATGCTTCAGGTTCTTCATCCTCAGTTGACTCCTCTAACTCACAGGTTTCACAGACAACAGGAAAGCTTCAACTGATGGCAGATCACCTCTCTGATATTTCCCTGAGTTTGGGGTTTCTAAAGGCAGGGCTGCTTGGGCCGTAGCAAAACAGAGTCAAAAGGGATCTTCCCTTTGCAGTACCTCAGGCTGCAATGTTTCCTTGCAAAATGGGATGCAATCAGGAGGAAAGTTGGTCCTTGGTCCCACACAGAAAACTTTTAAGTCAGACAGCCACTTTGTCCAGAATGCCAAATCATTCAAAATTCCTCTAATTGCAAAAGAACTGTTCTTAGGAAGCATGCCATGTCTCTCCCCTCCATCAAGAAAGAGAGTCTCAAATGAGATTATTTCTTTTAGGACCAAGTGTTAACTGACCCTGGGGCTTTGCTGAGCCCCAGTATCCAGTGTGCCCACTTCAGCATTCCTAAGCTCAACAGATATTATTTTTATTTTCTAGAGGAATAATTGCAGGCTCTGCAGGGAGACCTCAAACCACCATGCTCACATCTCATGACAAGGAGGATAAATCCTGCTTCATGGAGCCCAGCCCAGAGCCCAGGGATTGAGCTTCTCACCCCCCTCATCACAGTGGAGCTGGATAGAAGGTGACTGCTTGGGAATATCTGGTATTAAGAACATAGCTCAGGCTTCCACACCATGACTTGAATTCACAAATTATCTCCCATTTACAGCACATTGGGAATGCTGCATGAGGTGACTGGGAGCTCAGAGCACCCAATCTAGAGCCCAATTTTCCCCCTAAGGAGACTTCACCTGTGTGAATCAGTTAATTTCAGATTGTGCAGTTAGTGAGGTCCAGAATAAGAGATATGACATAGTCATGTACCATCATCCCATTATCACTGGGCAAAATTAAAAGCTTCTTTTTCATGCATCTAGAAACTCCACGTAGCTCTTGTTTTTAGGTTAAATTTTTCCATGCTCAATCTCTAGAATGTGTTGGCAGATGCAGAGAGGAAATTGCTCCCACTGCTAAACAAGCAACAACTCTGAAATCTTCATTTCAGAATACTACCAGCTGCAGGTCAACTGAGAGAAGAAATCAGGGGTTCAGCAAGGAAATAGACTCTAAACTGAAAAAAAAATTATGATTTATAGTGTTTTAGTGACGAGTGGTTTTGAGCTGATTGAATTATTGCCTCATAGGAGGAAAAATGTCACTCTCTGTGAACACAGCCCATTTTTTCACAAGCCTTTTTCATTAGGGCTGCAAATGTGGGCTGCCCTGGAAGCTGCAGTGCATGTAGATGCCTGCCTGATGCACAGCAGCTGAGCATCAAAACCATTGAGAAAGTGGTAAATGAGGCAAAAACCCCACAAAAAGAGATATAAAAGCCATTAAAAACTTAGAGAAAAGAAGAAATTCAGTGTTAGGAGAAGGGAGTTAAAAAAGGAATAATGCAGAACTAGTGAAGTATTTATGTGCTGAAGGTCAAAATGTCCTTAATGTATACATTTTGACTTATATTATTAGACCTCTGGTATTGCTCAGGAAAGTTCAGTGGCATGCTGCCAATAGCTTAGCAGAAAAATATGACTGATTCGAGAGGGTAAGTCCAGATCTCTTGTCTTTTAATCCTAATTTGAAATGCAGCACCACAAGTGGACAGTGATTTCTTCTCTGATCAGATTTTGGTGTTTCTGTGGCAGGTAACTGGGGACTCAGAACCCCTCTGCTACAAACTAGCTGACAACAAGCTGGCTTGTTTTGGATGGAGAATACCAGAAAATTGCCATTAAAACACACACGTAGTACTCATCTTTAAAAGGCAGCACTTTGACAGATTAGACAGCAACCAGATGCTGTAATACAGAAACTGATTAGAGAAGGCCTTATGCCTTGGGATGGGTATTTACCGAGACATCACAAGTGATTACTCATTAATGAACCTTTGCTTTCCACTGCCCTCTGCATCTTGAAATTTCTGCCCTCAGTGAAACAGCCCTGAAGAGCTGAACTCCCTGCCTGGCCTGTAGCCACACCACTTCTTTTTACTTTGGCAGGAGGATCATGAATATTTCCAACATGGCATTAAACAACAACTTCACCAACCGCTCCATCAACTGTATGACTGACAGCTTCAAGCAAGTAATTAATCCCATCATGTATCTCTTCATCTTCTTCCAGGGTACTGTTGGAAATGGCCTCTCCACTTATGTTTTCTTCCAGCCTTCAAAGAGGAAGACCTCAGCAAACATTTACATGCAGAAATTGGCTGTTTCAGATCTCATGTTTGCAAGTACTTTGCCCTTTTGGGCCACATATTTACTGTTGGGATCACATTGGATATTTGGTGATATCATCTGCAGGATTATGATTTACTCCCTGTATATGAACATGTACTGAAGCATTTATTTTCTCAGTGTGCTCAGCATGGTTTGTTTCCTAGCCATTGCTTACCCATTCAAACACTGGGAAATAACCATGAAGTGTGGCAGGATTATGTGTGCTGCCATATGGATCTTGGTGCTGGCAGCCTCCAGCCCTCTGTTAAGAAAAGGAGTCACTGGGTACAACAGCCAAGCCAAGTGCTTAGACCTCCACCCTTCCAGAAAATCCAAGCTCCTCGTGATGAACAGCTTTGTTCTTGTCATTGGTCTCATTCTGCCATTTTGCACACTTACAGCCTGCTACATTTTTGCAATCAGAGCACTGCTCAGGTCCAGGACTCTGCAGCACAAGGAGGCAGCCTGTCACAAGAAGGCACTGCAACCATCATCATCTCTCTCATCCTCTTCCTCATCTGTTTCCTGCCATATCATGGACTCCAAACCACCCACCTGATGCATGGCAGCTGCAGCCAGGCCAACCTGCCCCTGCACAAAGCACTGGTGGTTGCACTCTGCCTTGCTGCCACCAACAGCTGCCTTGATCCTGTCCTCTACTACTTTACTGCTGAAAATTTCAAGGTGAGCATCCGAAGGCTGTACCACAGGGAACTGATGCAGAGCTGCAAGGTGCTGAGTGTACTGTCCCAGTGGGTCATCTGTACTGGGTCTGTTCTGTTCAATAGCAGAGGCTGTGTGGTGCTGGCCTGTCTACAGCCATGCTGCTCAGTGCCAGACACAGCCAGAGAAAAAGTGTCTGGGAGGGAGCTCATTGGGGATTATCAAAACTGAGGCAGGATGATCAGAGGTCAGGTGCCCACATGTGATCCCTGGTCCTCTTCTACGTAACAGTGTAGATAGTGTTCACCCTCCCCAGGAGAAGTGATTGAAAGGGATTTTCCTCTGATGACACCAAGCTGTGTGGTGTGGTTGACATACTGGAGGGAAGGGGTGACATCCAGAGGGACTGTCACCAGCTTGAGAAGTGGGCCCATTTCATGAAGTTCAATAAGGCCAAGTGCAAGGTCACTTGGATCATATCAAGCACAGATACAGCCTGGGTGGAGAATGGATTAAGAACACCCTGAGGGAAAGGCCTTGGGGTGTTAGTTGATGAAAAGCTCAACATGAGCCAGCAATGTGCACTTGCAGCCCAGAAAGGCAACCATATGCAGGGATGCATCAAAAGGAGTGTGGCCAGCAAGTCACAGGGGGTGATTCTATCCCTCTACTCTGCTCTTGTGAGACCCCACCTAGGCCCCACAAACCACACTGTGTCCAGGCCTGCAGCCCCCAACATGAAGGACATGGGCCTGTTGGAGTAAGTCCAGAAAAGAGTCATGAAGATGATAGAGTGGAAACACCTCTTCTGTGAACACAGGATGAAAGAGATGGGGCTGTTAAACCTAGAGAAGAGAAGAGAAGAGAAGAGAAGAGAAGAGAAGAGAAGAGAAGAGAAGAGAAGAGAAGAGAAGAGAAGAGAAGAGAAGAGAAGAGAAGAGAAGAGAAGAGAAGAGAAGAGAAGAGAAGAGAAGAGAAGAGAAGAGAAGAGAAAAGAGAAGAGAAGACACCTGAAAGGAGGTTGTAGCAAGGTCTCAAGTTGCTAGGGGAGGCTTAGATTGGATATTAGGGAAAATTTCTTTACTGAAAGAGTAGTTGAGCACTGGAAAATGCTGCCCAGGGAAGCAGTGAAATCACCATCATGGTTTAGTAGTAGACTGGGCAGCTTGCTGGGTTAACAATTGGCCTTGATGTTCCTAAAGGTCTTTTCCAACAACAACAAAACATCCTATGCTTCAATGAGCTGCAGGGATCCAGAGGCAAACTTTTAAAATTATTTTTGTCCAAATGGGTAGGTAGGGAGTGCTTTCCTTCACACAGGTAAACCAGTCTTACAATGAACTGCTGCCAAAGACATCACTACTACCTCACCTCCTACCTGCTCCAAGGAGAAAACTGGTCCTTTTCTTTTCAGGGTATTCATTTCCAGTTGCTTTCAGCTCCCTGACATCAAACACACACCAATGTGATGGGTAAGCACCAGTCCAGGAACACAAAGACAGGTGGCAGAAGAGGAGGAAGAGGAGGGCTACTTTAAAAAGCCATGGGGAGCTAAACCTATGTGTACTTTGGAAAATCTCACCAAATGTCTGCCTGCATTTCTAAGTCTCAAAATATTCTATAAAATAAGTTTCCTAAAAATCAGACTGCTTGCAATTAAGTGAATATAGGATCCAAAATCAGTTTGACCACATTTAGATTTTGGTTTTTGTTGCCTCATTTTATAATAAAAAGAAAATTGTTCATATTTTCCAGGAAAGCTGCCTGTCCCATATAAAAACGAACAAAAATGCTGAAAGCCTTCTCTCTGTGTGAAAACCACCCAAAAGGAGGTTTCTGTCAGTGAAGATGCTTTCTTAATGCTCTGAACTTTTTTTGAGAAAGCACTGTATAAACTGAACATTATTGCTGCTAAACAAAAATAACTACAGCTATTTTCAGCTCTGCTGGAAATATGCAGAAAGCAAATAATTGCTGGTCAGGTGGAAAAGTACTCAGCAAGTCACTGGAAAAGTCACTTTTTTTTTTGGCTGTGTAAAGGCTATGGTCAGTTGCAGGGTCAATCTATTTTGATCACTTTGTGCTGCCTTTGATATTAAGCACAGAGTTTAATCTTGAGTCTTCCTGAAAGTTTATGCTGAAAATCCTTGTTTCAGTAATTCACTGGCACACCTGAGAGCTGACCTAATGATGCCATGTGAACTCCTACAGTGCTTAGTCCCATGCTATGAAAGGAAAATGGAATACTACCACTGATTTGCAAAGTGAGTGGGATTGAGATGATGGCCAGTGCAGAGAGGTAGTGGATAAATAATTGGAAAGAAGTGGGCAAACTCTTAGTCCATGGTTTTCCCCTATCAGGACTAGACCTGAATAGGGACAGGTGATGATCTTGGAGCTTGTGATGAGATGATGTACAGCTTAAATACTACAAGGGAATGGGAAATGTTAGCCACAATCTAATCTCACTGACCTCTTTTTGTCTGTATCCATCCAATACACTCTATTATTAGATAATTTGGCATCTAGAGGATATATGTATCTCACAAGGTCACTTTTTTGGGGGTATTGACCATGCTACAACTTTGGTAGCAATTGAATTAACTGTCAAATGTGGTTTAATAAACTAGATTTACTAGTTGCTGAAGATGTGGTTTTTATTGATTGGACAGCTAACAAGGAACCTTCTCAGAGTGCAGAGGGAGAAAGACCAAGAAGCAGATATTGAGTTTCTCTAAGTGGGTTATCAATTCACAAGAGAGGAACATCTTTGGAGGTGTGAGAGCATCCTGCTGCCTTCTTCAATTCATCAGCAAAATAGTGGGGTATATCGGTCAAAATTTAGGGTGCAGATTAAGTTTTTAAAATAGATGTTGTAAAATTATTGTTTACTTGCAATGGGATTCAAGGCCATCCTTGTTAGGGATCCTCACATATAGCTTCAACACTTGCATAATGTGCCACATGCCTATTTACTGACATTTCTCCATTTGCCATCCATAGCAATCCATTTGGCATCTTTGCACTCAGGGAGCTGAAGAGCAGTGTAGTTCAGTGTGGAAGTATCATAGTAAAAAATGTAGTTAAAAAAATAAAAAACACACCATATTTTTTCTGGAAAATGAAGCTCCTTACTAGAAATGCTTTTAGGTCCCTCAAGGGACAACGTACCCCTTCAAAAGTATTTTGATGTTTCCTCAGTTTTCCAGGAGAAAAAAAATCTAACAATCGCTGTGTCTAGAAAGCTAAAGCACCAGCTTTTTTTGAGCTTGAAGGAGACATAAGAGCAGGAAAAAAAGTCTGTAAGTGCCATCCCTAAATGACAGCAAATGTTCTAGCTTCATGTATGTGTATTTCAGTCATGCCTGGTATTTCTAGGCAAAGGTAATTTTGCAGCCCAAAACTACACCAGAGACACAGAGTTTTTCTAAATTTATCTCACTGCAGCCTGAACAACTTGACCCTTAGCACAAGGAAATCCGATTTTTCACATTTGCTATTTAGCCCTGGTTCAGGCCCACATGTGGCTATTTTTGCCTGATGGTGTTGCAAATATAGGAGCAGTGTTGCAGCAGGCAGGGGAGCATCACATTTTTATTTTAAGCAATGCACTATCCCATTTATTTTCATTATTCATTCATTCAGCATCCCACTTGCCTTCCTCAACACACAGCCTGTTGCCATACCTTGAGTTTTGCTTTAGCTCCTAAGAGAGTGTGGAAAAAAGAGTGCACATTCTGCTGCTCAGAATCTTCTGAGGTCTATGCTCCTCTATGCTACAACATGTTGTGCTGGCTGTTGAGAGGCATCAGATTTTTCCCACAGTTTCAGGGCTGCTGATGCCTCTTGGTCCTTTGGGACTGGAGAGATAGAAATTACCTGATGGTTCTCCAGCTGATAGGAGCAGAAATAAGATTAATCCAAAATAAACAAGTGCAATCACAGTCAGGAGTTGGATGCTGTTTCAATAGTGACACCATCCCTGAGCCAGTGTTTTGATTTCCTGCATCATATTTGAGCCAGTTTAAATGACAGCCTGTTAAAAAGACACTGTAAATGAAGTGTAAGGGCAGATTCCCTGAGAGATTCCACTATTGTTTGAGGCACTTCAGCTTTCTGACTGTGACCTGCCAGGTGATGGGACTGTCCTTGTGTGGCTCTGCAGTCCTGCATCCCTCTCTCACACGGTTGTGCTGTGTGTGTATGGGAATCCTTCTGGACATCTGCAAAGACAAGCAATATATTTAATTGCATGCAGCTGATGTTGTGTAGTTATATATGCTCAGTCACCAGCCAACACCTTAAGGAGGCCATAGAAATGAAATAACTTCTTTGCCCCAAATTATCTTGCCCTTTTCAGAAAAACTGGCTGAATTTCCACCATTTCCATTCCTTCTGATTTTAGAGCTGAAAGGGCTGTGAGGGCCAAGGTCTGGTCACTCAACTCTAATTCCAGCTCACTGGAGGAAAATATGAGCCTTTATTTCAGATGATGAGAAATAAAGCTCTGGACCTTGCTCCACCACCTGTATTGCCTCAAGAAGGGCTTGAATGATTGGAGTGGTGGCTGGCAGGTTCTCTCACCAGATTTGCTGTTTGCATTTCTAGATGTTGAGATCATGTTATCTGTTGGATGATATTGTGTTATCTCCTGAGCAGTGGTGGTAGATGCAGCTGGGGATAATTGACTCAGAATGAAGCTGTGTTTTCTAACATACACAGTTTTGGGGGGAAGGAAATCCCTGAACAAGGGATCTGTGCTCCATACAGATGTTTCTTAGACTATCACCAGCATTCAGTTCTGGAGGCAGGGAGCCTCACCATCTCTGCCAGACCAGCTCCAGGGACCTTCTGAGGTCTAACTCAAAAAGTCCTCCATGGAAGAAAAATCCCTGCCTGTGCTTTCTTTCTCCTTGCAACTCGTGTCTCACCAGAGCTCTGGGATGCTTAAGGGTGCTTTGCCCATTGCTGAGACATTGCTTGCATGCTACAAGCCAGGTTTATTTTCCTTGGCAACTGCAAAGAAAACAATCCAGAAAAAATGAGAAAAAATATCCAGCTCAAGAGCCATCACATATCTTCTGAAGGCCTTTATTACTGCAGCTGGATCAGTCTCCTCTGGTGGTCCCTCACCACTAAAAGAGAAAATATAAACCCATGTCAGAAATGTGAGTATGCTCTAAAAACCAGCCATATCAGATTTTGGCTTTTTCCTTTCATTTTTTTGTATTAATTTTGAATCTCAATGAACCTAATAATTTCAGACATTGAAGCAGGGAGAATTCCCTTTATCAAGCTGCAGTGTAGCAGCATAGGCACACCTAAATCCTCCAGAAGTGGACGTGGTGTATGGAGGACACAGCTCAGTTCTGTTTTCCCAGCCTTTCACGGATGCACTTGGATAGTCTGTGGCCTTGGGTAGGAGCATGCACTCTGGCCATCCATGTTTCTGTACCTTCCTATTCCCTGGCACAATCCAGCTACACCTGACTCCATGCCAGCACAAAACCAGCTCTTCCCACAGCTTTCTGTCCTGGTTGCCAAGGAAAGGAAAACCAGATGCAGAGACCACGTGGGAAGGATGTGCACCAGCAGGCCAGCAACCTCCCTGAGAAAGGGAGCACATCCTCATGGTTTCTCTGGCCATACCACCATCACAGAGTGGTTTGTACCAGGGGTGATTCAAAACTGAGAAAATTCTCTCACAGAGAGAATCTACATATCTGCAAGGAGCAAGATGGGGTCAGGACCTACTGATGTGGTCCGTGGTGCCTCTTCCTATTTCGTGACCATCTAACCTAAAGCTTGCATGCTCTGTCTTTCTGGAGAGATCCTGCACACCTGACTCAAAGTCAGCAAAGCTCAGTGGCACATGAGGACACATCACAAGCATCCTGGTGATGGGAAGAAGAAGGTGGTCTTTGGGGTTTTATTCACTCTCACTTCTGAGAGTGAATAAAAATGGAAATGCTGGACTTCCCTGAGACACAAATTCCAGTGGTATTTTTACACTGGCCAAAGCCAAAAAGTGTTTCTGATGTCTCCCCCACAAATTATCTTGGGTTACTCCAAAGCCATGACCAAAAGGCATGAAATAGACTCAAAACCACCACCCACTACAGAGCTCTCCCATGGCCTTTAATCAAGGCAGGACTGCAATGCCCCTGGGTGGATGTCACTCTTAACCCACCATCAACTCTGCTGACATCAGGGCCAGTAGCATGCTGAGAAAAAGACAGACAGCATCTGTACAAGCCTTTCCAACACCACCCCCCAGGTAAGACCTGCTATCCAGAATAAGCCAGCAGCCCTTAAGTGAGTGCCTTTAAAAACTACAGAATGTCCATGAAAACCCTTAGGCAATCTTGTCCTCTTAAGTCACCTTCTAAAGAAAGGATGCACACACAACTACTCATTCAACCAAACCCGTAGGTGATGCAGAGAAACTCCCCCCCATAAGAGGGAGCTCCCAAATCAAAATGCCCCCTCTCCCGTGTCCTCTCTTGGACCAGCACACTGCACTGTTTCCACCCCTATGGTTTATACCCCATGGAAGGACAGGACCCTTGGGATGATGTGGCTTTGGATACAGTCCACGAAGTGTTGGCAGAGGCTTTGAACATGGTCAGAGACAAGGGGCAGGGATGGCAGTCATTTCTGCACTGTCTGGGCAGTTTGGGGGGCTGAGGATATCCTGATGCACACTTTCCCTGTCCTCCTCTCCACCCAAACAAGTGCATGACATCTCTCTTACCTCTTTTACAGCCCAGTGCATGGGGAATCAGAGGGAAAATTTTAAGCTAAGCATGATACTGACTTTAAGGCATACCCAGCCATGCATTTCATCACGGGGTGAAAAAAAGCTAACAGGCAGGAGAAAAATGCCAGAGATTTTCTCACAAAAGCAGCAAAATACAAGAAACAAGCAATAGATAGTCATGGCAACAGCTCCATTTTCAGAAATTTGTCTAGTTTGAACTATTCTAACAGGAAGGAGCCTCAGAGGAGTATGCCCCAGTGGCTTGGACTGAGCCTGACAGCCAAGAACTTTCTTCATGTTTTATACTTAGCACATTTCAAGATGTTATTTTCTGACTTGTAACGGGCATTATCATCACCATCACATGGTGCTATAATATTCTTGCCTTTGGAATGTTCATCCTGAATCCTAATTTCTCAGTACACATTTATAAATCTTGTATTTTATATCTGGCCTTCATTAATTAAAGGTAGCAGCAGAAAGTCAAAATAACAAGTATAATATGTAACAGGGTTAAGAATTTTCAGTCATAGTGCACTGAAAAAAATGTGTATATATATATATACATATATATACACACACAAACATATGCAGGCACATGCATGGTCACATATTTATTTTAAAATATTTGTATACATGATCAAAGATCCTAATTCATTAAGTCAATGTCTACACATTTGGTAACTGGTGCTAAACTTCTCAAAACTAATGTCATGTATAACCCTAGTATCAGTGAATTTTAAAAAAGAACACACTCAGGGCCAGACAACCATCCCTACTCCACCACCAAATTTCTTTGCAGAGCTGAAGTACAAGAAGGTGAAACTTCAGACCCTTTGAGCTGTACCGAAGTTAATACCTCCTCTGGTGAAACCTGTTCCTCACTGGGGGACAACACAAAATCCTACCTCAAATTCTCTTGTCCTACATCTTGCTAACTTTTGCTTAACATCCTTATTACAAGATAATTTCTCCTTCCAGTTTCTTCACTTTGGCCTGAGGTAATAGGCAAAACCTCTGACAAACTGACTGCTGCCTTTTTTACGTTGACAAGCTGTCTATTTTTCACACACATGAAAACCATGTGGAAAAGATTTTAAAAATCTCTACTGACAGCTGTGAAATTAGGAACAGATTTTTGGCCTGATGCTAGTATGGTAAAACAATGTCTTTTGCTCTCTTGTGTGCAGAATCAGTGGAAGGCATAGATCCTTCTAAGGCACCATAGTATGTTAAAGAAAACAATAAATCAAATCTGCTGTCAATCAGATTAAATGTGCTACAGGGGAGGTTCAGCAGAAAGCTGTCACAATGCATTGTTTCCAAATGTGGACATGTCCCCTTCCAAAATGCAAACATCTGCAGTCAATGCATCCACTATCACTGTGAGGAAACACGAGTGAAAAATCATCAAGGCTGAACATTAGATTTTGAGAAATTCTGCACAAGTTCCTTTGGAGAGTGCTGCAAACCTTCTGGGTTCCTGAGCACTTCTATTTACATGAGGAAAAGAAAGAGATGTAGCAAAAGCTTAAATCTTTCAACAATACATTGAAGAAGGCAAAGAGATCCTGTTTAAAATATTTAGGACTTTTAGCCTAAAACCACTCTCTCCCATCAAGAGCAATGTTCCCAATTACAACTAATTTATCATTGTAGAAGGCATCAGGAGAATTCCAATTTTTAAAGTAGAATGAAGTGATGAAAATGTAATACCCCAAAATAAAGATGAAATAAAATTATATTGAAGACTCATGAGAAATTGAAATTGATTTGAAGGCCAATATAATCTTCCTCCAGTAGAAGACAGTATTATGTCTTCTTCCCATACACAAATATATAAGAAGCAATCAAATTTTATTGTTTCACAAAAGATGTGCCATAAGCAGAGGTGGGAACAGAACACAGTCAGATTGTTCTGCTGCTCTGGGGACTTTTGCTCATACACGGGGGATTGCCCAGCTGCCTCTAGCAAATGTGGAAAAATATAAAATAAGATGCAAACTGCATTGATGATATATTTTCCAAATCCAAGCAGGGTACTTAGTAAAGTGCCCACAGGCAAGCAACACAGAAAATGATGTTAATAATTATGTTAATTTGTATAGGAGGAGACAGGTAAAAATAATTCCGAGTAGGGGGAAAAGAAGTAGATGAAGACCGTAACTTAGGAAGCTCAAATACATGTGTGGGGAGCTGTGTCCTGGTGTAGCCAGATAAATATCTTGCCTCAGTCAGATAAAAACTAGATTATTTGGACCTCAATATTTCTGTACTATGCTGTGGTCTACAGGAAAATTGTGTGGTAGTTGTGTGGGGACAAAGTCCAAAGTATGAATCAGGACTGTGTGGCCATCAGCAAGACATCACCTTGAAGAGCAGAGGTTTCCATCTCATAAGCCACCCTTGGGTGGAAACATAAGAGTGCAAAGTGCAGAGAAATATAGAGGCCACACAGTGAGGATGTGCATTTAAAGCACCACAAGTACTTTTGTCTATGGTGAGGTATGAAACTCCAGGGCAGGAGATTCACCTCGGATATCCTCAGCTGGAGGCATGTGTCCCAAGCAGGAAGGCTGTGAAGAAAGCCCCAGTACATTTTATGAAAACACTCCAGCAAATTAAACACGGTGTCATTTCTGCCCATAAAACATAGGTCATGATAAAACAGAAATAAATTTCCCCAGATCTGAGATGTAAGCAAACAACTCAGTCCCCTGTTGCAAGAACTGCTTCAAATTGTCTCTCTCCTTCCAGGCTGGTTTTGCTCAGTCCTTGTGAAGGTCACCCTTCCTTCCTCCCACCCTCTGGCAGGTTTGCTGCCTACCAGTGGCTGCCGGCAGTGGCACTGGTAGTGGCCAAATCCTCTGCAGTGGCCACTTGGCCAGCTCAGCCTCCCTGGGGCTATCGGCTGGCTCAGGTTTCCTGTACAAACCCCAGCTGCAAGGGACAGACCTGAGGTCAGCATTAGTGTCAGTCAAGATGTCCTGACCTGCTCTGGGAGTCATCCTGCAAGGCAGAGGCTCAGGAGTTATCTCTATTTCCAACACTTACAGTTCCTGGTGTTTTCCTAACAAGCTGAGCAGAGGAAAACCAGCGGCACGATCTCTGTTGGGATGCAATCCGGAGAATTTCTTCCGGAAGCCCTGCAAGGCAACCTCTCTTTCTGCTGCTTCTGGTTAGGTCAGCCAGCAGGCAGACCTTAACTTGTGGTACCATGGAGCAGTGGGGATTGCAGATGGGTGGCTTTGGTGACACTTTCTTTGCAGAGACCTTGTCTAAACCAGCCCACAAAAGACAGAACAGCTCTTAGCTCTGACTGTGCCCTGCAAAGGACGTGGGATGATCAGATATGATCAGATACCAGCTGTGGGATGCAGTGAGTGTCAGATGTCCCTGTTTGTTCCCAGAATAATCAGCAGAAGGAGATGGGCACTTCCCAACATTTGCTTGTTCCACCCTCACGCAGGGGATGTATGAGTTGCCCCTGTTGACTTTAATGACAGCTCAGAGTGATCAGCTCAGTCCTTTTTTTTTTTTTTTTTTTATCTTATAGGTTGCTACACTTGAGCAAAACAAATGTCATCTAAAAATCTCTCAGTTCTCACTCACGAATACCCCAGGGACACAGCACGGGAAAAGATCTGGAAAATAATGCTGTTCTGTTGCTAGCAACAACACCACCATATGCCCATGTACACAAATCGTTCAGAGGTACCTGAAAATCATTTTGACTACTATAGAAAAGCATTTTTTACACTCCTTTCTCCTTTCCCAGGTGATGGTGCTTTGATGGCAACAAACAATTCGCCAATTTTCTGCAGTCAGGGATGCTTTGTTCATGCATTCACACTCTCTTTTGCTCTGCATAGCTGTTTTTCTGAAGGTTATGTGCCAGATATATTTTGATTTAATTTTTGACAGGTTAAACATGCCATTTACTGTTGGCACAGTGTCTACAGTCACCTGATCATCCTGGTCTCCTTCCTCCACACCCATCTGAAGATGGGTCCATCTTCCTGGACATACATGTTCAGGACAGTACAAGCTGTTTCAGCTGAAGTGAAATAACCATCAGCACTGGCACATTTCAGTGCCTTTCCTGGGATGAAGGATAAATTGCTGAACTGATACATCTCCAAACAACACAGGGTTTTTTCATTATTCCATGGTGCTCCTGGGGCTCATATTTGCCTCATGACCAGCTAGTACACTTCTATCCACCCCCAGTTTCATTTTTTTTCACCAGAGGAGGATCATGCATCTGCTCTTTGTTGTGAGTCTTTATGGCAATGCCAATGCTGCTGGATAAACATGAAGCCAAGCAGCCTGCACCAGATCACACCCATGCTGTCATGTAGAAGAGAGGGAACCAGCTGAAGCCCTCAGGAATAGAGTTGGGAGTGAAACAACAGCCTTGCAGAAAAGCAGATAGTCAGCTTCTGGGCTTGGCTTGACTGTCTTTTATCTAGCAATGTGCAGACACTCCAAGAGTTTGTGGTTTCATGTTCTGCACTACTGAAATTGCTCCTGATTTTCACTATTTGACACCACGCAGGAGATCTTTGCTTTAAATTCTCTATCGTGTGCTCACTTTTGGTGATAGGCTTGTCAATAATAAGGTAAAAATGGATGAGTTTCAGGTCTAATTCTGGAAGACCCACAGTACAAAGCTCCCTCCAGCTTCCAGATCAGTCCTGCAGCACTATTTGCTGTAGCCCTTCATTAGAAAAGGGTAAATGACTGATAGTTATTTATTGGCCTCATCTACCTACATCTCTTTTCCTTCTTCTTAGGTAGCAGTACCAGTCAAGAGCTGGTCAGTCTTCTCCACAGACTGAGAGAGATAATGAAAGTTTTTTATTGCACATCAGAGCATGGGAACTTCATGACACCAACTTAAGGAGTCTGAAATGGGTTTAAGCAGGGGTAGGTCTATAAAACAGTTGCCAGGGAGAAGCTTTCTGGGAACACCAGCATGACCAACATGATGGAGGGAGGACTTTCCCATTTGCTGTACCAACACAAGCACAAGAGAAACAATGTGAAGGCAGAAAAGCAGGGGGGACATCTGAAGTAAAGAGAAAGAACACGCAAGGCAGGAAAAAGCAGTGGTGAGGAGAAAGGGAGCTGGGAAAGAAAACAAAACTGCAACTTTTTAGAGCAATAACTTATCACAGGATGAGCTGGCTTGTGACACCAGGCCTGAACCTTTCCCATGAAACAGTTACTTTTAGCTTTCTCACATTTCTGGGAAATGGATGCCAGAGGCTGAGCACCACCTGTCCCAGGACAGGAAGGTAGAGGAATTGGTAAGGCAGACCCTCGATAACATTATTACCTTGGTCAGTAAGATCTTTATACTGAAAAATGTTCCCCTTTCCTACAGCAATTTCTATGCTTGTGTTTTGGTGTTAAATTCTGGCATAATTTAAACTTACAATTTCTCCATTGCCAGAAAAGCTGATTTGGAGCACAGGCCCAAGGAAGGAAAAAGGAGCAAAGGGAAGGAAAGCATACATCTGTGTGGAAGTGGGAACTAGAAAGAAAAAGGAGAAACAAGGGGTGATACAGAAAATATGGGCAAAAGAAAAGAAAAGGGGCAGAGGAGAGATGAAAAGGGAGACAGAAAGAAAATCTTATTGTTGAAGTCCAGGAAGGAAAGTCATTCAGTGGCAGAGAGGAAGAAGTGTGCTGCAGTTAGAGAAGCTGAGTGGGAAGCTGAGCAAATATCAGTCTCAGTATGACTACTACACAAACCCAATACAACTTAGCACTTACATGATGGGAAAGTATTATGTATTAGGCAGAGAGGGCAAGAAAACCTGAGATACTAGTCCAAAGCTTTTGCTCAAATATTAGTTCTTGGGAAGATGCTTTATTTAGACCTATGGGCTGTTCAGAATTTGATGAATCTGCATCCCTGAGCCTGGCTGAGTATTTTCCCAAGGCTGTTGGCTACATATGACACAATAAGACAAATGAGTAGTATCTGGAAAGAAGGCTGGAAAGAATGTTAAGAAGCATCTCCTTTCACAGGTGGAATTGGGCAGCTAGGAGTAGAGCCCTCGTGGCTGGGGATGGGACAACAACTAACCTAACTTTCCCTGTTGGAGATACCCAATTTGTGGGCAGGGATTCCCTGAGCCAAATTAATTCCGTTTTTCTCTTCCTTGAGCTGAAGGTAAAGCTTCAGGGAATGCAGGAATAAAGGAGTATAGGCTTTAAACTTTCCCACCATGCCTGTTGTGGTAAATAGAAGAATGTTGGGCACAGGCTGAGCACCAGGACGTAACCATTCCTACTGCCAGACTGCTGCTCCCCAGAAAATCTTGGCCCATGTCAACAATCTCAGATGCTCGAGCAGTGAAGGGTATTGCAGAGGCCAGGGAGCAGTTTGGACACAGCCATGTGGACCTGGGGAAGGAAGAGCAGCTGGACATGAGCCATGTTGCACCACTTGGTCTCAAAATGAAATAAGAGCCCTGGACTGTTCTCTTTACTGGTATAGATGACTGAGGTACTGATTACAATGGAGATGGCTAAAGTAAGGAGAGATGAAGCTGCCCTAGTGCACTGGCAGCCTACTTTGGGCTGTCCCCATTGCTATTCTGCACCAAGCAAACTTTCTGCTATTTCTGTTGTGTGACCTTGACTCACTTAAACTTGTAGCATTTCAACTCATCCAATAAATAAAATACAGCAAGTGCTGTGCAGCACAACTGCAATGTACAAACAGCAGCTGTAACAGGAATAGCCACACTCAAATCTGCATGGCCAGTGAGCAAACCTCAGTGTTCAGAGGATTTCAGCTGCAAGTATGGCCCTGAGAGGCTGAATAATTTTGCCTTTTCACACCAATGTATAAACTCAGTATAGCTTCTCAGAGGTCAATGACTGCTTCAGATTTCTACAAGTGGAACTGAATACAAAATGTGATCAGCCTTGTAGAATTGTGAATAAAAATGAAGCAAATCCTGCTCTATCACTTAGACATTTAACTAGGCTTCATACTACTAACCACTGCATGCAGTCTGGAGACTCTAAATATGATTTTTCAGTAAGGAAATGCAAGTTTTTAAAATGCAGCTATCACATAGCAGCTGACAGAGCGAGCTCATAAAAGTAAATCCCTAGGCACAGATTACATCACCAAGCTCTTTAAATGATAAACTTTCACCTTCCTGAGCTGATACAAAAGAAATTTATCTTCTTGCTAAAAATATTGCACCTGCAAATTGTGTACACTCCAACTACACATTAGAATGCAGAAAGATCCCTCTGGAATTTGAGGACAAATATGGTGCTGTGCCAGCACTGACAGATTTAAAGCTGTTAAAGTGATGCTCTTAAACAATTAAAAATATACGTCAGTCCTGTCAAGAGGTTCTGCCCTGCTCTTGCAGCTCCCACTATATTAGAGCAATTCCATGATGCTGGGATGATGCTGATGCACAGTGACATATGAGAGTGGAGGTCTGAGCTCTCTACATTTTCAGTCACCAGCACTCCAGGGAAAGGACAAGAGGAGAGGTGGTGGCTGACAATCAGAGTTCTTGCACAGCACAAGGCTCGGAAACATCAGTGCACTCAGAAAGATAAAGATAATTGAAATTCACAGAAAGGAGTCAAAACTCATGGCACATTTCAAGAAGGTGGGTCTTTCAGGATGACTGTCAAGGATGAGTATCACGGTCTCCTGGGACAGAACATCAGCATGTACTATCTTGGCTTTGTAAGCTGCTCCTTTCAGAAAATCTTTCTAGATAAGTTCCCAGTGAACTTATCTGTCTGGATAATTTTATGTCCTGTCCTATCTGACAGGAACTCAGGCCAGGAATCCCCTGTAAAAATGGTCCTTCATAGCAGCTGGAAGGTGGGATATGATATTATCCAAGAAAAGCATTCAGAGCTAACCCTGGCAGCTTGATCTGTAACTGTCAGGTGCTATGGGGTTTGGACTCAAAATATCTGGGTGAGGGTGCTGTGGGGATCCTAAAGAGCCCAGGCTTCCCTGTTGGTTTTCTAAAAAGATAAACTCCCCAAAGGCTGTGGGACCAGAGACCTCGCTGATCTGTTGGACCGGGGAGCCTTCCCAGCAACCACAGGCTGAGAGATGTGGGATTTTTATGCCTGGGCTTCATTTCTGAGGAGCTCTGCCTCATTGTGTATGGATTTGGTCCTGGAGCAGGTCCAAAGGAGGGAAACCAGGCTGGTGAAGGGACTCGAGCACAGATCCTATGAGGAGAGGCTGAGGGAGCTGGGGCTGTTCAGCCTGGAGAAGAGGAGGCTCAGGGGAGACCTCATCACTCTCTACAACTCCCTGAAAGGAGGGGGTAGCCAGGGGGGGGTTGGTCTCTTTTCCCAGGCAACTCTCAGCAAGACAAGAGGGCACGGTCTCAAGTTGTGCCAGGGGAGGATTAGGCTGGACATTAGAAAGAATTTCTTCACTGAGAGGGTGATCAGACATTGGAATGGGCTGCCCAGGGAAGTGGTGGATTCTCCATCCCTGGAGATATTTAAAAAGAGACTGGATGTGGCACTCAGTGCCATGGGCTGGGAACTGCAGCGGTAGTGGATCAAGGGTTGGACTTGATGATCTCTGAGGTCCTTTCCAACCCTGCCAATTCTGTGATTCTGTGATTCTATGATTTAGCTCTGCCTTACATGGAAGTGGAGCAGAATCAGTCATTCAGCAGGGGTGGTCTGCTACTTACATGACACTAAGGACCTCCTACTTAATGATAATCCCCTAGCCTGACATGGCCTTCTTTTACTTCATATATATATATATATAAAGAAATTGATTTTCTGTTTCCAGCAGAATCAAGATGCAGAGTCCCCAAGACTTTGCCCACAAAGACTGCAGAGTCAAAAAGGGGAATTTGACTGGTTGGAAATCCCCAGGAAGCTGGGATGTGTCTGCAGGTGAGATCCTTCTGGGATCTGTCCATTGTTATCTCAGGGCTCCCAAAACAACAGCAGCAGAACTGGACTGAGCATGAGAGTTAGGCCCAAGGGAAAGGGGCTGCACAGACAAGTGAGACCCAATTGCTAGGATCAAATCCATGGATTTACTGCCTGTGACCTTGCCTGCAGGAAAGTCAGGGCTGGCTGCCTCAGCCATTGCCAGGCTGATCCAATGTGAGAGCTGCTGATGTGTTTCTGGAGAGACAAGATACATTTTTCAACTTATTAGCAATGGAATTTTAAATTGTCCAATAGCTGGGAAAGCACCCAGGTGAATAAAGAATTGTCACCGAAAATTAAATGAATGGGGAGGAGAAATGGGCTGTTAAAGTCACTTTTGGGGTAATTTTTTTCTGGTATTTTCATCTGTATGGAAAAAAACTCTGCAAGGAAAATATGCAGATTAAATGTATGAGACAATTAATTATTGGTTATCACAGACGAATCTCATTACCCACGGACTACAGCTCTGGAAGAGGGAGGTGCAAAAGGCACATGTTTGGAAATGTAGGTGAATGAATCACCCTGAGCTGCTCACAGGTCACTGCAGTTACCTGCTTGTAGTCAAAGGACCTTGAGGGCATTTGTAGGAACTCCCAGGCTGGAACTTCCTGTGAAAGAAAATTTAGTATTTGAACCTTCTTAGCAAATGATGAAGAAGGATGAAGGAAGTATCTGAGTACCTGCTGCAGCTGGTAGCTACATCCCATGAACTTTCAGAGCCACCCCAAGCAAAGGAGCCAGGAGATTTATCAATGGGACCCTCCCAATGGGACCCTTGGAAATAGTTTTACTGTACCCACCAGCACTTCTGTTTCTTCCCAGGAGTCTCAGCCCTGTAAGTTCTTCCTGTCCTGTGTTTTTTAATCTTGGTTCATTATAAAAACAAAGTTAAATGACCATGTCACCAGCCTGTCATTTTCCTGCACTAGCTTCTGAATGTGCAAGCCAGTTTGGACCACATTTGACAAGGAGGTGAGAAGATTTTAAGAAACATGTCTTTATATTGAAGCCATGGATGGTTTGTAATGGTGTCAGGGAGTTGAGGGACAGAACAAAAAGCTGCAGCAGATACTGAATAATCATGTGTCCTGCCAATCAGACCATCAGCATGCTGGAATAGTAAGGGACACAGAAGAGTGTGGGATTTTTGCATTGGGATCAGGAGCTGGGAACAGGAATCTGTGGGTGCATGGAAAAAAAAAAGAGATTCAGTGTTTTTTCCTATAATAAAACATCTTGTTTTCCCACAGTACAAGGAAAAGTGATTTCTTGGTAAAGAACTAATGAATACCTCTTCATAGAGGTAGTGTGGTAAGGTCTCAAATCCTCCCCTTGCTCCCCACGTGTACATAGTAATGCATACACATACACATGAGAACAAATGTCTCATGAGTGACAGCTCAAAATGGTTTTTTTTTTCTCATTTGTGGTATCTTGTTGGAGTCTGACATGCCAGCATATACCTCACTCTTTCAGCCCTGAAGGTTTCAGTTTACAGAGGTCTGACCACCTATCAAGGACCAAAACTCAAGAATTCAAGAGAATAATTTATCTGTGGTCAAAAAAGCCAAGCAAACCAGGCATCAACAAAAAATAAAATAAAAATGTCCAAATGAGTTTAGCAATTTTTTTTGTTACAGATACTTACACCCAGATAAGTTCTCCACCTCTTATGAATACAGTACTTGTTAATTTACTTCACCCTTAACTTTTGATGATCTTGAAAAAGTTGCTGTATGCTAAGCTCCAGATCATACTGGAGCTCCAGATCATACTACACCTGGCAGATGAAGTGACACTTGAATTGAAAAGCTGCTGCAAATTTGTTTTTGTGGGGGGTCTGGGGATTGTGTCAGCAGCCTCTCTTGTTTCTGAGAGAGCCACCAGGTGTACCAGACAAGGTTTTAGCAAGAAACATACACCCTCAATTATATACTGTGTTTTTCTAGGTGCAGAATGAACTCAAATGAATGTCCATACAGGAGTGCACACTTGGCATTGAGTTCTGGGATCCTAAAGGGCATCCCAAACCACACCAAGCATGATGGATGCAAAAACTCCCCAGATAAAACTGACTCAGTGACACATCTGGCTGTATTGACATGGAACTGGGTTTCAGTCATGCAGACATCCCTATGGAGTAATTTGTGGTGTCAGCCTGGTGTCATTCTAAGTGGTTTAGGATATCCTACCTGGCTTACTGTAATTGTTGTGTTATATCTGCCATGGCACCACAGAGCACCTAAGATGGCACCATGTGACTCCTTCACATATCTGGAAGTGATAGGATGGACACCTGGACAGAAACATCTAAGCTGGCCCTAAATCCCAACCTAAATGTTTAAATCACAAAGAAATTTCCAGTTGGTGATTTGTACCTCTGACATGCCAGTACAGTTCTTCCTTGGGGAAGGGACAAGTGGCCACTGCCATCTGGCTGCCAGACACTTCTATACTGGTGACTCTCCACTGGGACAAGTGTCCATGGATCACTGGGCTGTGCTTGGTCAGTTCTGTGAACAGAACCTCAGGGAGGAGGCAGCTCTGGTCACAGTGCTCTAAGGTTTGCAAAGAAGCTGTGTGTATATATATAGGGGAGCCCAAGTGCACAAATCACACAATTTGTAACACCAAAGAAGTGATGATGAGAAAGCCAGCTCAATGAAACCTATTCCACACAGCTTGGTTTAGGTTGTAGTACTGAATTTCACTTTTAAAAACTGTGTTTTGGTGGTTTTTCATTCCATTTGTTTACTGTTACTTTTAGAAAATGTTCTTGAATGGTTTTTAATTGAATTTGTTTCACATTAATTTTTAGCAAATATCTCATGTTTGATTGAGTTGCCTTGATCTCATTGTCGATTTTTTCTTACTTTTGATTGAGCTGCCTTTAGCCCTTAGATATTTTTTCATGTTACATTTACATGTCTTGCATTTAACTGCCTTTGTGACCATGCCTTAGAATCCTTCAAAGGCAGAGTCAGCAAGAATGGGCCAAGGTATTTTACGTATTATTATATATCTATACTATATAATATCAGTAAGTATGTACATATTAGTATGCCTGTATGATATATTATTAGGAATTTAAATAAGTGGGAGGATTACAGTGAGTGTCTGTTCCATTGGATAAGTAAAAAATAGCTAAAATATATAAAGATGAGGCATAGCTGGGGAGAAAGATCCTATCCTGCCACTTCAGATTGAGCCCTTGTTACCCACCAAGAGGCTTACAGTGCCTGGATGGCCATTGCAGCTGGGATAGACAATTTAACAGCCTGCAGCTGGGTCTTGTTTTTCAAAGGCTGATCTGCTTGGAAAAAAAAAAAATTAAAAAAAATATAAACGCATATAGCCCAAGGAAGCACAAATAAGCCACTGCCTTTTCTCACTGTACAGCACAAAGGATGTGGTTTTCCTTTTTCATGTGGGACTTGCCAGAGTTGTCTTCTCTGTCAGTTCCCAGCTGGAGGATGCCAAGGAGCCTTGTGTGAGAGTGAAGGTGAAGGTCACATAGAAATGTGGTTGGTGTAGGATGTATGTCCGTGGTTGATTAGTAATTTTTCCCAACAGGTGCCTTTATTATTTGCTGTTTAAATAGGGAACTAACTCCTGCTGCACTTTGAGGTACAGTCTAACCAGCTAGCCAGCTTTTTTTTTTTTTTTTTCTTTTTTTCACTCTGTCCCTTTCTTGTTGGTATCCTCTTGTTTCTAAGAATTTCCCTTCATATTTAAGAAACATCTTAGATGAAGACATTGCCAGATCATCTGAATGGCTAAAATAGGAAAGGACACAGGGATTCTTCCCCTCCTTCTTTAATGGCTGTATCCCTCTCACCTCACTCACCTCATACTCACAAATTTTTCCTCTCTTCTGATTTCTTCTCTCTCTCTTTTCTCCTCTTGCATATTCTCTAATGGCAAATGTACCTTCTCCCAGAGTTTCAGATATTGTTACTCTGGTCAAGCCTCAAACTCAGCTCAACTTCTATTTCTAAGTTTTTCATTTAATCCCCTTGACATTTGCTTTCTTCTCCTTATTTTTTCACTTAATTCCCTTAAGATTTGCTTTTGCATGTCTATCTTCCATCCAAACACGAGTTCATTAAGACAGAACCAAGATCTTTTCCTTTTGGCCTTTTCTGCATCATCTGTTGTTGTGGACAACTCCATTTTCTCCTTTCTGTGATGTAATCTGGACTATTTTCTCTCCTTCAATCACACTAAATCTTGTCTCTTTTTTTTTTTTTTTTTATATAATCAAGAACAGTCTTTTCATTGCTATCTCAAGACTTAACAGCTGATTCATCTTCTGTCCTTGTGTCGATAAATTCCTGTAATAGATAGACAGCTGGAATGCTGCTAGAATACTTCAGTAAAGGAATAAATCCTGCTAGTCTACGTCTTTTGTTCAACCCAAATGATTTGTTGCTCCATCATAAATTGATTTTGCTTCATGGACAAGGCAGACCTCAGATATAGTCCTGTTCTGGGTGCTGCTAATTTTACGGCCAGTACCACTTTCAGCCTGAGCTAATATTGAACAAAATTTCATACAGTACTTTCAATTTCTTGTTGCTGGGTCATCTGATCCATTTTCTGTTCTACAGTAACTATGTCATGACATTCCTTATACGTGAACAAATTAAATCAGTTTATAAGCTCTGACTCTTCCCTTCTAGATACTTCTTCCACTGGGCTGCTTCCAGCTTGTGTTTTTCTTTGAGCCACTGACAGGCTATGCCTGTGCTGGGTGCCATGAAGAGCCATTTCTTTACTTGCAAAATGATTCAGTGCTAGCCCTATGCAAATGGGAAAGATGCTGATTCCTCTGTGCTACTTCTTTACTTGAGGTCTTAGCACATATTTTGTGCATTGCCTTTTTAAACCTTTAATTATCTAAAACTGTATTGCTCACTCTGAGTACATTTGCAATGTTCTAATTAGGATGTGCCAGTTATCACAAACACCTTTGCTTTTCAGTTACAAGCAAGGTCTTTAGGACCCCATCCTTAAAACCCCAAAGATCTCTTGACCTTGTACATTTACATGTGTATGATGTTATATCCCAAGGCAAACTGGTAAGGATGTTTCTCTACAGGAGGTCTAAGTCTTCCTTACTGCAAAAAAATGTTCTTTTTGTAAGTACTGGGATGGATTTTACAGTTTTGCACAGCTTGGCTGCCTGGGATACTGCAAGGGCAGCAAGGATGGGAGGCACATAGGTGTGCCTATGTATTTATATATATATAAAGATACATACATATATATATATATATATATATACAGATACATACCCAAGTGCCTGCCCCTGCCAGAGGGATCTCCATCACATCTGAGCAGCACAGAGCCCATGACAGAAGCTGACCGTGTCTGATTCCTCCCAGCAGAGGTCAGTGGTATCTTAGTTGCCAAAATTGCTCCCTGCATACAATCCTGTGTGCACACAACTCTGGGCAGGGAAAAGGTGCCCTGCAGAGAGGGGGCTCAGGCAAAAGCTTACACCCAGGGTTGGAAATTTCATATTGATGTCTCAGTTTAGGTCCATAAGCACTTTGCATATAGAATACTGCCTTGGCTTTATCCTGAGACATGTATTGGACCCTTTGTTTTAGTAAATACTACTTGTGGTCACAGCAGTCTCCCTTTCTCATAGGTTCTTTTTTGCCCCGTATAAATAATTTTTTAAATATCACTTTGGCTGTCGTGACCAATTTAACAGAAAGTTAAATATTCTCAGAATAGTTTTATTTGTTACTGAGAGTGCCCAATCTATTACAAACTTGTTTCATTTCATGTTTTCTTTTTTTTGCTGAAAATGAGGGCTATGTAAAATACACTGCCTCTTCCATTGTTTTTCCATATCTTTATGCCTCACCCCTCCTGCAAGACTCATGCTGCCAATCTAAAGTGTATCTTAGATGTGAGAGGCTACAGAACTTGTTTAATAAAGTCCATTGCAGAAGATAATTGTAGATTGTATTTCTAGCATATTATTTCTTTTTTTCTGAAAGCTTTCAGCTCAGCCCAGCCACCAGCTCTTCAACAGAAAGAAGGAGCAGGTGAATGGGAACAAACTTCTAACTAGAGTTGAGTTTGCCTCTGTTAATTTCTTTCAGATTTACCAACCTTCAGCCACTTGATATATGGCACTGACACTCTTGTTACTTGTACAAAGTTACTCATCATTTAAACAGCAATAAAAGAGATGCAGAGAATTACATAGAGATTAATGATCCCCTAGAGGCCTGCTGACCTAAGGCCAAGGCCCAATAACCTCAATTGATCATAAATTCCCAAACAACTGTTTTGGCCAGAGTTCATCAATGCTATTGGAAGTTGAAAGGCACGGAAGGAAATGCAAGATGCCTGTTTTCTCTCCACTGCTGGTGTGGGGAGAAATGTGATGTACACAACCTGAACTGCCCTGGAAATACCTGGAACTGCCAGGGAATTGACTTTCCCTACGTTAGCTCACCATGTCCTATTTTCGTGTTCTGACTACCTCAGCTCTCTTATTCAGAGAATAAGTTGCAGTTCTGGGTAAAATCATTACATCCACAGTCTTTACCCTATCTTTCTAGTGGCAACTTAAGGTACCTGTATTGAAATACGCTACAGTCATCAATCATAGAATCCTAGAATTGGCTGGATTGGAAGGGACCTCAGAGATCATCAAGTCCAACCCTTGATCCACTACTGCTGCAGTTACCAGCCCATGGCACTGAGTGCCACATCCAGTCTCTTTTTAAATATCTCCAGGGATGGAGAATCCACCACTTCCCTGGGCAGCCCATTCCAATGTCTGATCACCCTCTCAGTAAAGAAATTCTTTCTCATGTCCAACCTAAACCTCCCCTGGCACAACTTGAGACCTCTTGTGCCCTCTTGTCTTGCTGAGAGTTGCCTGGGAAAAGAGACCAACCCCCCCCTGGCTACCCCCTCCTTTCAGGGAGTTGTAGAGAGCGATGAGGTCTCCCCTGAGCCTCCTCTTCTCCAGGCTGAACAGCCCCAGCTCCCTCAGCCTCTCCTCAAATGTTGATGTTAATGTCATGATGTTATAATGTCATGATGTTAATGCTAAAGTGATTGAAGTCTGATCACATACAGATTTTTCTCCTTTCTTTCTCATGTATATTTTGTGCCAGATCTTCAATAGATGAGCTGTCCCCCCTCAAATGATGAGAAGACCCAAGGCAGAGCAGCTCAGTGCAGGGACCAACCTTTGTGGACCAGCAGAAGCGATGCTCACAGCTGTCACACAGCACCTGAAGGGATGTCTAAATTAATGATGGCATCAGAGCCATGAGGGAATCTTCCTTATAATAGAGATGTCAATAACACAGTGTCTTTGGTTTAGCAGGAGTAAACAGTGGAAAAGATCTTGGATCCCTGTTAGGATAAGGAAGCAGCACAGTCTCAGGACTGAATGGTGGTATGGACTCTGCTGATTTGGGTAGGGACTGTGCCTCTCCAGTTAGGCCTAAAGAAGGTGAAAATCCCTTCTACCAAGTCTTATATCTCCAAACACTTTTGTGCTTGGTCTATCCAAGACCCTGGAGGGTCTTGGCTTCAGAGGAGTGGGTGATGGAGGAAATCCCCACTAGCAAGCTCCCTCACTCATTTTTTATCACACCCTCTTTCCAGTCCTGCTGGACCCATGGGAGAAGCAGAGACCACCCAAAGGGAAAGATTTTCAGCATAGGGTGAAGGAGCTGGAGGGATTCTGGAAGAGCAGTGAGGTGGCTGGGCAAAGCCCACTGACCCCATGAGAGAGCTAAGAGGGGAAAGCCTGGTAAAAGGTCAAGGTATGTAATGCCTTTATTTTTTCATCACGTTTTTGAGGGGCTAAGAAATGATGAAGCATGCTGGGAGGCAGCAAAGAAGGTGAATGATGATGCAAGACCAAGCAATTTATAACATGTTTTTGGCACTGTTCCAGTGTTCTTGGTTTAGCCCATGTTTTATCACAGAATTGCCACAAGTCCAGAAAAGGGAATGTGGGTCAAGTGGAAAGAAAAAAATATAGTATCTTGACAGTAAGATCTACTGGCTTCTGGTGCCAAAACCACATGAAGGAGTAAATGTGCAGAATCTTATTTAAATGTTTCTCCTCAGATACACTAATTTAGCAGACTCAAACTTAGTATTTTATCTCTCCTGCATCTATTTTAACTACTGAAGGATTATAGCAACTGCAGCTGGAAGATTTAACCAGATAACCCACCTGAGCATTCCTACAGAGCTCTTTCCTCCAATGTTTGGTAGCTCCATGCTAATCCTAATGACACACATCCCCAGCAACTCTTGTGATCTATCTTGTCATCAAGATACTCTTTTCTCTCACTTGGCCAACAGTTGCATCTTCCTCATTGTTACAAGTTTGGACTAGGATAAAAATTCAATAATTTTTTTAAAAACAAATTTCATCAAAACCGGAAGACTGATGGACAGAGACATCTTTCTTGCAAACCCTGGTCTCTCCTGATGGTCCAGCAGTGTACTTGGGGGAAGTTCAGCTGCTTTTGACTGTAGCTACTGAGTTGATTACTCTATTATCCATGACTGAAACTTCATCTCGTTTTCTTATCTGCATGATTTCTGCTAGAAAACAGAATTCTCTTCCTGTCATTTATTACACTTGCTTGAAAAAATAAACCAGATGAAAGATGTCAGCAGAATTTTTCTCCAAGTTATCTTTTTTGACTCTTTTCTTCCCTTTCAGAAGGTAAACAGCAGTACTAAACCAGAGGCTGTTTTAAACAGCTCAGCCAACAACTAAGTATGTGTTTTCTTCATATAGTTTCCTATCATAAATACACTGGCAGTACAACAGGAATCAAAGAGAGATGGGCTGTCAAAAATACCCCCCAAAATAGGGCTCTGCATTACCAACAGTTTATTACAGTTGTAACTGCATCTGATTTGGTTGTTTTTCTGCAAATATTTTTATGGGGTTTTCTACTTGTGTGGATGGATGAGTCTTTGAATGGATGGGTAGACAGATGTCTGCACAGGGAATTTTACTCAAGCAAATGGAGATTCAGCATGTGAGCAAATATATTCATGCCAGAATTTCTTTCTCTTCTGTAATGGATAGAGACACAGAAACAAATATAGGCGTGTATACAATTATTGGCAGAAATGTGAGATAAAAATGAAGGGAGTATCTTTCCCAGTGATAACATTTCTGCTTTGTCAGGAGAGAAAATAGCCAGAAAAACTGCTACCAGCATACCAGAGAAATGTAATGCCCTTTGTTGTGTCTGTTACCAGAAACATTGTTAAATTCTTTGATTTTTCCTAGGCTTATTTTTCAACCACCTGTACCTGGAGCTGCTGGGTAAACCCATGACTTGTCCTCCAGAGACTGGGGAGAGGGGTGACAGTGCCTGTAGTGATCCTGATAGGAAGAATTGTTGATCCACACATAACCACACTGCACAGCTCCCTCAGTGCAGGACAGGCTCAGGTGGGTCATTGCCATTGCAGCCAGGGATCCTGCCAGCAGTTCCCACTCAGTATTGGGATTCTGCCACCTGTGTGGCCTTGCCTTTATCTAATAGTGCAGCAACAAGTTCTCATGTGAGCAGCCTGGGTGAACTAATGAACAGAGTTGTTTTCTTATAAGAAAATCATAGAGTAGCTTGAATGAACAGAATGGATAATCCTTTCCATGGATGGGGTGTGTGCTCTGACTGGAGGCCAGTTTGATGCTGCACAACTTGGGGTTCCCAGCATCTTAAGGGATGTTAAATTATCTGTATTCTTTTCTCTTTCTTTATCCTATTAGGCCTAATAAATAGCATTTTAAGCGATACTTTGCACTGAATGCTTTTCTTTCTGGGATCATAGCAAACCAGCAAACGTCCTGGATAGACAAGGTAAAAGGGGTAGGGGATGGGGGCAACAGCCTTTGCTGCATGGTTGTGTCCATGGGGAGTGGGGAAACCAGAACCTGGGTTGAGAATATTGCTTTCCAGGTTCTGGTCAGGTGCTGTTGCAGCAGCCATCGTCTCTTCACCATCCGCTGGCCACATTTGGGAGCAAGAAATCCTCTGTCCTAAGCATATGTAAAATGCATATTAGCACTGACCTCTGCTGATTAGTGCTGGCCCCATCAGGGGGTTTACCCCAATGGACACCCAGGGAGCCATAAAGTACCCTTTGCTCCCAGTTCCCTCCCTCAGTCTGCTGCAAACCTGGGCAGGTTGGCTGTGGTTGCCCACCACAGCAGCCCTGGGGAACCCTGGGGAAAACATCATCCTCTGCATTTTATGTATGTATTTGTTTAGTTTATTTCCCTGTATTTTTTTATTTATTAAAAAGGACATTTTTTTTTTTTGTAATTTATTCATGATTCATATTTGCTTAGTCTGCTAGGGATGGCTCCTCAAAGAATAGAGCCAAGTGCTCCCAGTGAGCATTTAATGCCCCATGTGGGATCTGGGCTGTGTTGATGAGTTTGGTCAGAGGTGTTTCTGTTCCCTGTTGTGATGAGCATGGTGCTACTCATCAGGAAAATGGCTTGAGGATGGATAGAGGGAGGGGAATGATGGTCCCACAAGGAGGAAACAGAACAGGAAGATCAGGGAGATTGAGAAAAATAATATTTAAGTGAATGGGCTTCAATTTAAACTGTTGTGTTCCCAGACAGTGTTTTTGTGCAGAGATGCATCAGAAGCAGTGGAGAAATGGTCAGACCTTTTTTTAATATTTTCATATTATATAATAATTTATTATATTTTGATATATTTTCTGTTTTATTATAATACATTACATTACAGCTATGTACACTATCTATTAATATTTTATTAATAATACTTATAATTAGAGTATTTAGATTTATATTATTTAAGTTGTTCATATTATTTTATTATTGTATTTATTTAATATTATTATTTTCTAGTTTTTAGTCATGACTTGGAGGAAATTTTCTGAGAACCCTGTCTTAGCTTTACCCAGCAAACTCTCAGGTAGTTAACATGTCCAGAGCTAATACCAGTGTATCCACTTCCATCCACTCAGTCACTTTAAATGCTCAGATGCACAAGACAGAAAGAACCGGGGTTGTTCAGCCTAGAGAAGAGAAAGCTCCAGAGAAACCTTACAGTGGTCTTCCAGTACCTGAAGGGGACACAGGAAAGCTGGAGAGGGACTTTTTACAAGGACATGTTGAGACAGGACAAGGGGTAACAGCTTCAAACTGAAAGAGGGTAGATATAGGTTACATATTAGGAAGAAATTCTTTAGTGTAAGGGTGGTGAGAACCTGGCAGTGGTTGCCCAGAGAAGTGGCTGCCCCATCCCTGGCAGTGTTCAAGGCCAGGTTGGATGGGGCTTTGAGCAACCTGGTCTGGTGGGAGGTGTCCCTGCTCATGGAACTGGATGATCTTTAAGGTCTCTTCCAACCCAAACCGTTCTGTGATTCTGTGAATAGCTCAGGACTGAAAAGACATTCTGAGTGACACAAAGAATGAAGGGGTACAAGCCTGTCGTGTTCTGTCAGCTTCCACACACAACCTGAATAGGGTGACATGAGCAGACCACGAGTGACAAAGTAACAAAGCCAAAACCTGAGTGCACCAGACCAAATCTAAGATGTGAATGCCAGAGCAGCCGTGATGCTTTTAAAGCAAGTTGTACCAGGCTGTGGAGTTCTGTGATGCTGCAAAACTGTCAAGTGCAGAAGATGGTCAGCAAATTAGGAAAATGGGGAGGAACAAAAGGGGACGTGCCCTCCGGTTGACATTCAAGGCTTTGCACCTGTGCAACCAGGCAGCTTAGGGCAGGACTTCTCTGTACTCATGTACTGAGAAAACATTCTTGGGATGCACTTGCTCTGGGGAATGCAGCTTTGCACCAGGATAGCTGCCTGCCTGCCCTCTCATTGTACCTGTACTTTACCTGTATCTTAAGGGAGGGGACTCTCTGAGGCCCAAAGTGATGCTAAGGTTCAGTATTCTTAACCTGTCAAGACTTTACCCTCAAACACAGGCAGAGGTCAGCAAGGAAGACTCTGGAAAGTTAAAAAAGCAGCTACTAGTGCAACATCTGTCTGGTCTCATGTTAAATCCATTTCTTTTGTCTGTCTTATTGCAGGCTTTGAGCACAGTGGGTACTAGAGCAAGCTAAGATGTGATAAATGCTCAACTTAATCTTTTTTTCCAGCATCCCATGGAGCCCAGCTAGGAGAGTGTTCAAGTTACAAGATCCTGTGCAAAACATGCTGAGACCAAGTTCCATGGTGCAATTATTGCTAACAACACAGTGGGCTTTAAAGGGCTTTTTGTTGGACTTTGGAGGAGATGTGCATGCAACACAGTCCACACTCTGCAGTCATGGTCAGGGCATGATGCAAAGGTCTGTCCGGGTACCACACAGGACACCTTTGGTTTAAAAATCCAATAATAGCAAAAAATAAGGCTGGAACACAGTATTCCATAAGCTGATCTTAAAATTGCCCCTAGAAGGTACTCTAGTTTGCTCAATGAGTTCTTGCATTTGCCTTACAAGCACAGATTTCTGATCTTCCAGGCTCATGTGCTTCACCTCACTAAAGAAAAAAGGTCTCAGTGTGGTTTGCCACACATCCACAACATGGAAAACTCATGGTACAGAGGCCACACCTTCACCTTCTCAAGTCTTTCATTAGCATGGGGACAAGATCCACGCCAGTTTCTTCTGGGATAGTATTATTTACAGCCCTGGTCTGTGTAAATCCATTTTCTGGGGCTCTGCAATGTTGCCTTGCCTCAGGCTAAGCCTCAGGGAGCAGGCTGGCATATTTGTTGTCATTTCTTTTACCAACACTATAGAAACCAAAGAGGGAGATTCATAAAGCAAGCTGATGGCCAAAGGGCCATGGGTTGCAAGGTATTTTTGTGATTCATTACTGGGGCACTTTGCTCTGTGATGGAACAAGAGTGGGGAGCAGGGATTCTGCTCCCGGGAGAGTAAGAAAGCAAGGGAATATTTTGAGTCCACATGATCCTTCCCTAAGTCCCAGTGCTTTTCAAACACAGGAAGACAACACATAGCAATTTCCCTGCCAGGAAAAGACCTCTTTTTAATTCTATTTTAAAAGCTAGGGCTCAATGAGTGAGCATTTGCTATACCCAGTAAACCAGACCTGGTCCCTACCTGCTGCCCCATGACCTCTGCCACTGCTGCCATCCCAAGCAGACATCTCAGAAACGGTGGGACACTGAAAACAGGAGTGGGTGCCTGTGTTTAGTTCATGTGGGCTAATCAGGATGCTCTGCTAAGAAGCACTGTGCACCCTCAGAAGCAGATCTGCCCTCCTTGCTCTTCACAGGGGGAGCAGGGGCTATGCTGGGACACCAGGTACTCCACAGCAAAGACAACCTCTTTTGCCAACCCAGGGCAGCAAACCTGCTTCCAAAAGCAGAGTCCTTTCATCTGCCTCCTTTGGGAAGCAAAAGCCAATTTTGTGTAGACCACCGTGAAGCCTGGAGCCAGCTCTGGGAGACAGCCACAGATGTACCATGTGAAGGCACATGAGCTCACAGCAACCACCAGCTTTTGCATTCCATCTGCTCTGATTAAGCATGCTTGTGACAAAGTGGATGTGCATTCTTCCAGCAAAAGTGAAAAAAAAATATAATTTTTTGAAAGAAAACAAAAATAAAACAAAAATGACAAGGCAAACCTGTTTGAGAACCGGGAGTTCAAAACCATATCTTTTTGATGATGAAGACCATTTTCTTTGACTTCCCTCCCTTCTGGTACTTTCTATGCAAGGGGGAGATTATCTTGGGAATCAAAGTTGCCCAGTTCATTTTCCATGGAACACAGAGGACGGTGCTATTTTAATCTTTCTGTCATGGTTTAACACTGCGCTGGCAATTAACCAAATGAGAGATGCTCTCTATTAATACCCATCCCCTCCCTGATAAAGAAAGGAGAGAGAATAAGAAGACAATCTTAGAGGTTGGAAACTAAACTACACAACTTTAATGAAACAATAATGATAAAAAAGAAAAAAATATTAAATATGTACAAATATACAAAAAAATGATGCAACGTTCCTCCCCCCTTTCTCTCAGTAACTCTCATATCCCCACTGAGGCTGCAGGACAGCCCTGGAATTGTTCAGGTTGGACTCCTGGAGTCAGCAGCAGTCAGGAGCTGGAGGCAGGAACACACAGATTCAGGCTGGCATGGATCAGGACCACAGGCAGATGAATGGATGGAATCCACTCAGGATGCTGAAGCAAACAGGGACAGGCAAAGGAGAAAGGACTTGGGCCCTGCGGTCCCTCAAATTTATTCCGAGTATGATGTGTATGGAATGGAATACTAATTTTGGTCAATTTTGGTCACTTTTCTTGTCCCCTCCTCCCCAAAGGAGGGTTGCAGGTGTGACCCCTTTACTCCCTTTCTCTTTCTGGAGCATAAGATGTTCCTCAGAACCGAGCAGTGGCCTTGGTTCTGCAGACCATTCTCTTGCAACATCTATAACCATTGAGTGTTATCAGTTCTAGAAGCAGACACTGACTCAAAAGCTTGCTGTTGTTTTCAGCAAGTACAGCTACTTATGAGAGACTTAGTTGAAAGCAAAATTACAAGACAGGAGATTTGCTCAATACTTGCTCAAACCAGGATGCTTTCAAAACAGGCACTGTGAGGGGAAGGCAAGTGGATCCTGCTTGCCACCTTGGCTGTTCCAACAGGCTGTCCTCAGCCACAAGCACAGAGATCTTCCTACCTCTGGCTGATGGCACCCATATCATAACTCACTCTATTGGCAGCCTGGCTATGATGTGGCCAGCATTTTAAGGAGGATGCCAGAAGAGGCTATGAAGTGGGTGTTCAACCATCCCCAAAGCTGTTATTTGCTGCTAATACCAGTACCAGCAAAGCTCAGTCTTGAGGGTGTATGAAGAGGAGCAGCTCCACACAAGGTGAGCTTTGTGTGTTTTAGGTGGGATGCTGTATGGCTACTGTATACTTAGATATCAGGTAGAAAATGAGCATGATCTATCATTTCTAAGTCAGGCCTCCTCTGGGAGCACTGTTCACCATCTGCAATATATGGGCTCTGATGCAGCACAGAGGTTTTCACAAGTCCCTGTCTGACCCAGAGGTTTCACAAATTAATACCATCAGGCTTCATGATGAGATCCTTCCTCTGCTCCTTCTGTCTCCAGCTCATCAGTCCATCCACTGGTAATTGAAAGTTACCTGGAAGTTACCAGTCAAAGTTTCTGCAGCAGAGGAACTGCTCTTATGGATTTCCTTCGAGGTTGCCAGCAGCCTCTTGTTATGAATGTCAAATGCCTGCATTTCCCACAATAAGAGTTCACAAAGCCTTCACACGGGCTATTTGTTATTCCACTGCTTTTTACAGCCTTTTCTCCTGCCCCTTTGAACGGAGTAACAAACCCTCAGACACCAGTACCTGAGGGAAAATTCAGTGGATCAGCTTATATGCAAATTCCGTGCCTTCGTAATTCAAACTGTGTTGATTAGGTACAGTAAATAAGTATTGATTCTGACTAGATGGTTTATGTAACTAAGCAGCACAGCAGGAATGAAGCATTACAACTATTACAGCTGCGTGTGCAAATTACAGAGCTCTCATTTATCGGAATATTTGCAATGAACCACTCCTGCTGTGCTGATTAGTTAAATAAGCCATCAAATGGGGGAACATAACCATGTGCCCTAACACCACGCACAGTCTGGAATTAGGGATTGGACTGGAACATTTGTGATTCATTCTGGCCCAGTCATGCTCTAACCAACCCAAGGCAAAGAGCGATTTTTCTTATCCCAAACAAATAATGTGATATTTGCTCTCCTCAAATATTTGAGGGCAAAGTTAGCCTGTGGTGACTTGGCTAGGGCTTTGGAGTGTTTGTGAGCATGAACTGAACAGAATATTATCAGAGAACAGGCAGGAAAGATTTGGTGAACAAAAACCACATCTAAATTCCAGGATATGACCCTCATATTCACCAGGTCTGAGTACCATTTTCAGAGCCTTGGCAAAGCAATTCCCATCTCTCAGATGTGGCTGGTCCCCTCGCCCAGCTGGTCCCCCAGGAGGCAATTGTATTAGCAGCCCCACAGAGATTTTTCTGTAGGGTTTGCCTTCAGCATTTTTGTTAGTTTCAGTTGTGAGATCCATGTGGCATGTTGGGGAAAATAAAATAAAATAAAGAGGCAGGAATGCAGCTTGCATGCAGGGGTAAGAAAATTTGTGATTGTTCCTACTTTTATGGTCTTAGATGGTAAGTGGATGCAGAAGGGTCCCTTTGGCCTCCAGATGAGAAAGTATTTTGCCTACAGGAAACTGCATGAGGGGTAGGTGTGCTCTCTTACCATCCCACCTTGAGCTCTTTCCAATGCATCAACTTTCTCCTCCATCCAGAGGCCATAAGTCCTGCCATGATGGACTTTGGTCTGACCCTGTGAGGCTGTCCTCATTTTCTTACCTTTTGGGCTGTCCCCTCTTGAACCTGTCCTCTGCCTCTCCCAAAACTTCCAAATAGGAAACTGTGGAGAAAAGATACAGGGAACTATAGTGCTCTGAGTGGTTGGGTGCTGCTGGGCTGAGGACTGTGGGTTACATGAAGGACCAGGAACAGATGTGAGTTGTTGTGTTTGGGAAAGCTGGTGCAAAGAGCAAAAAGATCTCACAGGCTGTGCAGCAGTCCTAAGGGGTGCGCCAGTCCTGCTACAGGCTCAGCACTGTAGTAAAAGTACTTCAGCAAAGTTGAGTAACTTATTCCCTCACCTGGATAGATGTGCTGCTTTCAACCAACTGCATAGTCCTCAACGTTAAGCTTGGCAGCACCCTTTGGTGATGCCTGGTGGGCACACACACCTTGTGTGATGGTGTCTGGTGTTACAGGGCTGGGGACACACACACACGAAGCCCCAAGAGCAAACTCACCTATAACAGGCTGGATCTGGGTTTGCAAAATCTGTCCAGATCTTTGGCTTAAGTCTTGCAGAGATGTGATGCAAGCTGAATATCAACTAGAGCTGAGTTATATAATGTTTTACAGTGACTGGTAAGATTGATGACCTGGAAAATAGGATTTGGCACCAGTGCCAGCAATTGATGAGTGAGCTGCTGCCATGTGCAGGTAACAAGGGGTCTCTCAGCCAGGCTGTGTCTACCACAGGCCCTGGCTTGGGTTTGCTCCTTTCCTACACTGATGTATCTTCTGCCTTCAGAGTGACCTCCTGTCCACACCAAGATGTTTTCCCACTATCCATAAATCCTGTTTGATATCTCTCAGTGGTCTGGAGAAGAGGATGGAATGCACCCACACCAAGTTTGCAGATGGCAAGGAACTTGGTACGGGGATGCACTTCAGAGGTCCTGCCCAGGCTGAGCTCTTCTCTGGCTATGTCAGTCAGCAATATTGCACTTGCTGCACAGAAAGAGAGTCCATATTTTGCAAGGCAAATCAGTCCTGTCTTAATTGGAGTTCTAGATGACCAGGGGAAAAGTGAAGCATTAATTCAGGGATCCTCTGAGAATTCTTGAGTATGCCTCCCAGTCCAGGTTTGTTCCCAAAACAAATCAGCTGGGGTTTAACCATGGGTCTTGTATCTTAGAACTGAAAGGAAATGTTAACTCTTTATTTACACTGCCACAAGTAGGAACAGGATCACTGGCTTGTTATCCAGTCTGTGTGAATTACATCTGGACCAGATGACCTCTAGAGATCCCTTCCAACCTCAACCATTCTGTGATTCCAGAGCTGTATTTATTTTGCACCTTCTCATAGAAAGCTTTCATGATATTGTATGGTATTCTGTTACAAAAGCCCAGTGCAAATAATAATTTCTGGATTAAAACCCAGAAGAACAAATGAAACTATAGAGAAGACAGAGGTGGGCTGGAGGGTTTGTAAAGAGCTTAGAGCTGGCAGATATTTCAATGACAGTGAATTTCTATTACTCACCCCCAGTTCAGATCTGACACCTGAATCATATAAAAATGCAAATCAAAATTCCTGAAACTGTACAGTTTTGCAGTGTCCTTCAGAGTGATCTTCAACATGGCTCCATCTGGATAAGGCAGTTGTTACAGGAGCATGAAAAGTTAGGAGGCAGACCATCATAATTAACCCCTGATTCTTGACATGAATAAATAAACATTACAGTAAATATAAAGAGTGAATTCTATCTAATAGCATTCTCCGATTACTTTTGGAGTAATAAAAGCATATTACTATCAGGAAAATAAGTATGAAAAGGCAGAAAACCTAATTGAACCATATGGGGAGCTCCATCTCCATGAGATGCTCTGCCAAGGCACAGCAAAGGCCTTCTGAGCTGAACTGACACCAGCATTTCCCAGAAAGCATACAAAAATCCTGTCATCCTTGCCTCCAGGAAGGAGAAAGCAGTGGCTTTAGGAGCAAACCCTTCACTGCAGCTAAAGCTAAAGGGAACAACTTGCTAAGGAGGGTTACATGGGGGCAGGAGTTTCAAGAAGGACCGAGAAAAGAAGATGAAGTTCCGGACACCGTTCATCATTTTGGTGAGAGTTGAATTAGACTGGTTTTGTATTTTTGGTTTTGTGTTTTCCCATGGTCTATAGGGTGCAGGTGGTCCTCCAAGCTGTTCAGGAAGTCTACAGTTCATGAGGATGGGGTGCTCCTCCTCCTTGGCAGTATGTGGTACCTGCAGCACAGCTGGGCACTAAGGGGTCTCTGTGGCCAGCCCAGCTGCCCCTAAGGCCAGCAGCAGATGTGGGCAGCAGCCCTGTGCATCTGGAACCCTTCAGTGGTCCCATGTCCTCACTGCTTCTCAGCTAAATGTGGGTGGGAAACACCATGGTAAAGTCATGGCCTTGCACCCTCTTTGCTTTGGCATAATGCAGCATAAAGAGCATAGTAAAACACCACAGGTGATACGTGAAGTCAACCGGTTTATTTCAGATAGCTAAAAGCAACCGTTACTTTTTCCTCTAGGTATGAGCTACTTCCAGTTTTGGAGAGTGCAGAGGAAAGACTTAAATCAGCCTCTCTCAGCTCACGTGTTGCACAGTCCATACAATTCAGTGTCACCAGAGGAAAGCCATTTCAGAAACAGTCCAAGTAAACCACGGGTAGGGGGTTAGAAGTGTGGGGGGCTTTGAGCAACGAAGCTCTTCAGAGGCTGAATGGCTCCTACATGAGCCCAGAGGGCTGCCTGTACAGAAAGAAACATGAAGGATGTTGCCCACACAGGACTGCTTACCCCAGCTATCCTCAGCCCTTCCCCAGACACTTTTTCACTGCCTTTTCGCTGCCTTTTTCACTTCTGCATTTCACCACAGGACCTTCCAGTGGCACTGCCCACTGTGTTTGATTTCAGCATCTAGGTACTGACCCTCTGTGGTCAAGCTGCCATCTCTTGTAAAACTGTGGTTCCTAAGCCCTGTTGTAAAAGAGCATTACAAGATACAGTATTCAGTTGTAAAAATTCATAAATGTATGAATTCTCCAAGAGGAAGGTGATGATCCTTTTAGTTTTACTACTGTTGCATACACTTGATGGCTCTATTTAGCAAGTGGTAGGGGGTTGCCTTGTCTCAGTTGCTAGTCATATTACCTGAGCATTTCCCACAGAGCAGATGTGGTTTTGCAAACTCATTTTACTTTTCATTTTTCCTCCCTGACCCACTGGGAAATCACTGCAGAAAGCACACAGCCATGCACTCCTCTGCCTAAGCACTGCACAGGGCAGGCTGGCCCAGCCCCAGGGATGGGGAGAGGGGGCATCCCTGAGCCAGACACCTGTTGCATCCCTCAAGGAGTCTGTGTGAAGGGGGATTCACACCAGGGGCATAACCATCCCTGACAGAGGGAGGTTCAGTGGCAAATTAAATTCTGGAGGTGGTGGGTTTAGCCAAATACAAGCCCCATTTCAACTGGCTGCACAAAGATCATGCAGTTATTTTCCTCTGCTGACATAAGCCATGGCATGTTGCCTCAGGCTGCATCCAGCCCTCTTGACCTTTCCCTGTGCTTTTGGGGGAGTTTTGTGGAGCATCTTCCCAAAAGGGAAGGAGGGACAGTGTCAGCTGTCATCCCCAGGAAGAGAAACTCATCCTAGACCATGGTACCACTTGCAAGATCAGCCATCCTGCAGAAGCAACGTGCCAGCTTTGCCTGATCGATGCACAGTGTGAGCTGTGGCTTCCTCTGAGCAGCACACCTAGAAGAAAAGAAGTGATCAGGACTATGTGGGTGAGAAGCAGGAAGACAGAGAGGTCTCCAGGATCGTGAAGGTGACATTTGTGAAGATCAATGGTGCAGTCACTGCTGTGGTATCATCTGCAGACTGGGCTGGCTATGGAAAGGCACTGGGCAGGCACCATCAGCAGGTCTTCTGCTAGCCTAGTCCCTCAGAAAGTATTTCTCCACAGTGTTTTTGGACACCACCACCATTTCTGGCAGGGCAGATAGTGCCCGTGTTTCTTTGTCTGCCAACTGAGGCCGTGCACACAGCTCAGTACATCTGTGGCATCGTGCAAAACCAGACTCACTGCTCGATACATGACTCACCTGGGGTTTGCTTTTGAAGCTATTCAGGATTATCACTTGTGAAGCTACAGAAGGTAGGTAACATGGGGTCTAAAGAGGCAATGTGAAGTTCAGGACAACAGGTTGGCATCCCCTGCTCTTTCACAAGGCTGCTGGTATGTTGGACCAAAACAGAAGACTATTGCTTTCTGCATTACTCTGTTCCCCACATTTTTTTTCCTATAACATGAACTCTCTCTGCCTCTGGATACCCCAGGAGCACTCAGAAAGCCCCAACAGCTACAGCTGGTTTCTCCTGACAACACGTAACACTCCAGATCCAGATCTGATGACTTTTACAGTTTTCTAGCATTGTTTCTGGGGCATGGGAAATAATAATTGTCTTAACTTGTCTGTGAGCAAAGGAGCAGTGTGAAAACTTATTAAGAAAATACAGACTAAAAAACCCAACCAACCAACCAAACGCCAGAATGTGTCCCCTGGCATGTAGGAAGGAGCCAGATCTGTGTGAAGACACACGGGAAGTCAATGGCAGCCCAATTGCAAGAGTCATTGGGTTGAGCAAGGTCCCAGAGCCACCAGCAGACCTGAGGTAACTCTTTTAGTGAATGAAGTCTGTGTGAAGCATGGGCAGCAGGTGCCTGGACTGAAAATCTGTGAAGAGACTGATTGTGATGAGGATGGGCATGAAAAAAGAGGTAGGAGGTACCACCTTTGGTGGAGGGCTGATCAGGCCCCCATGATTTGTGCTGGCTCCTGCCCCTTCCTTCCCCAGCCTGGTGGGTGCTGAGGTCAAAAACAACGTTCTGATGCAGCAATCTAGTCTTGAGGAACCATCTAAGTGAAGGAAATGCTGCATGGGTGCAGGTTTGTGTATATGGGTGGATGGCAATGTGTGTGAAGACTGGAAATACTGAGACACCATGAAGAGGGAAGGAAAGTGAAGGAAAAAAGCCTGCAGTTGAGCTGTGGGAGGTTAAACTGGGGAAAAGCAGGGTCTACAACAATAGAACTGCCCCAGGCTCATTTGCAGGAAAATTATCTCCTGAAAACAAAGTTAGCTGCTATGGGGAACCATAGTCCTCAGTCCAACATCATCTTTATCATCGTATTTAGGTACAAATAGGTCCAAGGATCTACGTCTCTGCTGCTCTGATTTATTTTTCATAATTGAATGTAATTATAGGTGGATGTCTGGTTAATTACTTGTGTCATGTGAGTGCTTTTTTCTCATAGATTGTGTGACATCTACTGCTGATAGTAGTATCTCCAGTCCTGTTAGCATGGAGATTTTGCCTCTCTTCATGTTACAGCTAAGGCAGCTGGAGTAATTTTTAGGGCTACCTACCTTTGAGTGGGTAAGTATTATGAAAACTTTAATTCTTCCCTTTGGTAGGAGCTTATTACAATGCAGGGTACCCAGACTTTCAAATAATAAGGTAACTTGCATCATCACCTAATCAGTTGCCTTAGTAACAGATTTCCTAAATTTCCCTGTTGCATCTGCATGTTCATAAGTATGAAAATCAGACGTGGGAGAAGAAAAGAAAACAAAAGAAAATCCAGGGCTTTGTAGAATGCACTTTCTGATGGTAAGGCCCCAATAAGGCTGTTTGCTAATCGACTTGTGCTTTGTTTACTCACCTTTGTCATGTCTGTGGCCCCCTCAGTGACGCAGCAGCAGCTGGTACCAGCTGAACAAGGTGGGGAACAAGCCTGGAAAATTACTGGCATCCTCTCTGCAAGGTTTAGTGGCACAGAAAGAACTAGGTTATGGACACATCTTTGTACTGGTGACTGTGTGGAGGCACTGGGGGAAATTCAGACCAGATTGGATGGGGCTTTGAGCAACCTGGTCTAGTGGAAAGTGTCCCTGTCCATGCAGAGGGGCTGGAACAAGATTATGTCATCCAACCCAAACCATCCTGGGATTCTATCTTTCCATGAAATGGGTTTCTTAGTGCACTGCTTTCCATAATTTTTGGCCTAATCTGCCTTTGATGTGAGACCTAAGGGTACCAGTGAGGGTGCTGGACTGTCAGCCAGACTCCCACATGCTGCCAGCACTTAGCTTTGATACCTCCCCCATCAAAAGCAGGCAACTCACCATTACCACAGAGTTATTTCTCATTGTGTAAGCAAGCCCACGTTGATGAAACTGAGAATGACTTCTAGTCACACATCATAAAATCCACATTGAGCCTGTCTTGTAGCCACCCAGTTCTGCTCCTCACGTGTGGGATGGGAGCAAAGGCTGCAGTGGGAGGTTGGCAAACACAGCAGATACATGGCTAGGACCATGTGTCTGTTATACCAGGAGTCTTGTTTTTGATCCCCATGTTTAGTCTCAGACTTAGTAATGTGCATGTGGAAATTAAAGCATGCCTTGCTAAAAGGTGAATGTTGAACACAATTAATTAAGAAAGCACAGTATAGAGAGAGCGCCGTAATTATGTCATCAGGGAATATCATGTACGCTGTGATTCATGATGTTACAAGTAAATAATAGAAGATTTAAATGTTCTTGGGTTCTCATCTGTAGTGTAGCCCAGTTTAAGATTATACTTATCAAAATTATCAGTGGAAAAACACTGTGTTTCAGAGCTTCAGTGGAAAAACACTGCATTTCTGAGCTGAGTCACAGACGGTCACACCAAGTCAGAGATGAAGGTCTTGCTGGGTGTTGAGATATGCCTGAGAGGTATCTTCAGGGACTTACAGAGGTTGAAAACATTGGGGAAAACATAACTGGATTTTTTTTCCACAGCTGTGGGACGTGGGATTATCCCCGTGTTACAGAGCAGTTACTTGAAAAGCATTTCCCCAAAGGTAAATGGCAAAGTATCCCCTGAGCCAGGAGAGAAGCAGGACATGTCCCTGCCCCTGCTCAGACTGGCAGAGCTGCCTTTGGTGGGTACCAGTACCCACTGCTTGAACCTGCAGCTCTTTCTCTCTCATCATTGCTTCTCTTTCAGACCATGCCAGAGAGGAGTAAGATTTCTTTATGTGTTGTTAAGAAAAGCTTCAATAAATACTCAGTGTTAAGTGGCAAGGATTGTCATCGGAGTTGCTTTGGTAACTCGGGCATGTGTGCAGGGAAGTTGCCTTACTCAAGGGTAGGAGGTGGGAAGCAGAGGACTGAACCTCCGCACCTATTTTGTCTCCCAGCATTGGAAATGCTAAGAAATAATTTCAGTAATTTAGGCACAGACTTGCCACATAAAAAAGATAAAGTGCAAACGCAGGAAACTTTGACCGTATGGATAGGATCTCCTTGCATATTAAGCTGAAGGAGAAGGATGCTGCACATGCAATGATTAAATTCTGAAATAAGGTCAGAAATGTATCTGAGTGTAAACAGAGGGAATATTGGTACCGGATGTTTAAAGAACTTAATGTTTGTATGAATTTTCACAGCTCATTCGAGAGATAAACCTCCCATCTCTCTGCTTTCATCCATGACATCATCGATATTGAGAGGGGAATGCAGGGAGCAGGCGTACAGGTGGACTCCTGACCTATGTAACACCTGTACAAAGCCTTGGGAGTAGCAGCATTGGCAGTGAGATGAGTTCCAATGCTGCTCTTTGCAGCAATACCTATAGGAGAGCCAGAGAACCCTTCCCGCTCTGCAGCACCCTCCCTGTGGTCACTGCATGTTGCCAGCGAGCCCTGCTGGTGCTCTCTAGCTTCCCACATGGTAGGGAAGGCATGGTGAAAGAGGACCTGTCTCCACAGTTGCCCACATTTAGATGTCTGATTAAGAGTTTTCTTACTGCCCAAGATGATTGCTATTCACTACTCCCTGTTGTGCCTCTCATCACAAAAGCACCTTTAAGAAATCCAAGCCTGTGTGCAGATTTGGGGTGTTTGATCACACCATTGGGCCAGTGAAATGATGTCCTCTAGTGGCAAAGCTGGTTGTGGAACATTGGGTCCCTGCCCTAGTAATCCCTCTGGTTTACCAGAGCTGACTGAGAAATTCAATTGGACTTTGACCAGGTCTCATCATTGTGATTGCCAACATGAGTGATGGATATTAGACCAGTGAGGTGACACTTGTAGCCTGCTTACAGTCATGGGTGATGTGTTCATCCAAACAGGCCATAGGATTTGTGGATGTGCTAAATCAATGAGGAAAGATGCCAGCATAACTGGGCATTTTGGAAGCAATTAGCTGAGCAGTGTCCTTCCAGCCAGCAGCTGGGTATGAAATCTGGGACCAGACAAGTAAAGAGGGAGCAAGAATTTTTTGGTTCCTCCTGAAGAATGAACTAATAGAGACTGGGGAGCTTGCTCCAGACAGTAGAGTGTCAAACAGTACAGTGTGCTGCTGAAGGTACACAGCTGGGAGTGCATAGTGAGCTGTGGTGTGCCCCAATGAAAGCATTGCAGACTTCCCTCTTGCTCCCGAACTGTGGAATCATTTATGTATCAGAAACTGGAGCTCAGCAAAAATCCGGAGATTGTCCAAGAGAAAAACTGAGCTGTCTTCCCATGGGCATCAGCAGGATTGGATAGACAAGGCAAGGATGTCCCCAGTACAAAAGTCCTTACAAGCTTTCAGCTCCATGCAAAAGCTGTATTTGTCTAGTCTTGATCTGAAGACAGCAAAGGTTAAAAAAGAGCAACAGATTTCCCAGGGCTTGGGTGAAAGCTGTAGCAGAGCTCTAATGATGGAAAGCGGACAAGTTAGTGGTGTTGCACAGAAGCCAGTAGTTCTGGCCTTTATTTGACCTCCAAGTTTTGATTTCAGACACTTCTCAAAATGTTGCTGCAGATCTCTCTGTAGATATGAAAGGACTCAGGGCCAGCCAGTGGTGCTGACTGAACACTGAAGGACATAGTCATTTGTTTGCCACTGACCCAAGGTTCTGCTCCAGCTTGCTATTATCTCACCACAACACAGTGGTGACTCTGAGGAAAATCCTGCTCACCAGAAACCTAACAAATAATGCACTGTAAATGTAAATGTGTTAGTCTGTCATGCTATTAAACAATTAAGGGAAAATCTCTTTCTGTGCTCAAGGTAATTAACAGTTGCTATGTTAAAACCTAAAACAAGAGCTTGATTACTTAAATAATTTACCAAAGGCCATTATTGTTTCATATACAATGAAGGAGATTACCCTAAAACAAATGCCAGTTTGGAAGAAAAAACATAAAGGGATGGGTTCCTCTTGGTCATCCTTTGAGGACTGGTGAGTGTAATTTGGCTGGATGGCAGTGCCCCCGATCTGCACCGTCACCCAGATGCTTTTCTTTGGAGAAGAGATACCACAGACAGCACAGCTTTGGGGAAGAGCACAAATGCTGCTTAGTGCTGGGACAGTGCTCAAAGGAAGGCACAGAGTATTGTGTGCATTGGAGACAGCTGTGCCATATCTTAAATTCCTTTCCCAGCAAAATAAAAATGACCCTTTAAAAGGGGAGACAGGGTTCAGTATCTCCCATGTCCTCCATAATGTCCACAACTGTTTTTGTTAACCCAAAGATCTCATATTGGAAAAAAAAAAATAATGTCCAATGTCACTGCACCTGGACACAAGCTCCTTGCAGGACTCCAGTAATTTGAGGTGACTTCTGGCAAGTCACCCCTTTTCCACTCCTCCCAAGCTGCCCATTGGAGCCCTCAGCCCATCCAAGGGCCATCTCTGCACACACAAGAAACCTGGAGGCACCGTGGCAGCGGGGGGACCCCAGGAACAAGAAGGAGCCAAACATGGGAGAGGGAAGGATCAAGGTAACTTGTGGAGAATAAGAGGATAAGGCACTACTGATTAATGCAGTCTCAGTACTGGGCAGACAGGCAGAATTTCCACTTCTGGATTTTGCTGCACACAGTTCATTAGACAGTTTTTATCAAAATCAAAAATGGATAGGTTTCACAGGGATACATATGAAAGGATAAGTTATGCACAAGTTTGAATAGTAGTCAAAATGTCTTTGCTTTCACTGTGTTGTCTGCTAAAAAACAGTGGATCTAGAACATACCAGGCCTGGTCTCGTTGTATTTCATATTTACAGCTGTAAAATTTTTAGAGTGTTCAGTTCTTGTCATTTACAAGTAATTTTCAAAGGCAGGAAATGACCTATTCAGGTAGGTTTAGGTAGCAGGTGACTGTCTTTACTAAACCCTGTAGTTTCTACAGAGAAGAGACTATTTGTAATTGGTTGCAGAGCTATGGATTCTCTACTGATGGCACGGACTGTGGTGTTTTCTAGGTATACTTTCGTCTTCATGCTTCTATTCTGAAACTCGTGGGGAAACCAGACTCTGGAGTAGATGTAGAGATACTTGTTAGCTTCATGAAATAAGCTTCTGAAGGACCATTTGACAGGGATGAGGAGCAGAACACCCCAAAAGCTGCAGAAAAGTGAGTGCCAATTTCCAGTATCCTATGGAAACATACTTGAAAATTACTGCATAATAAACTATTAAAATGAAGCTGAATGAATTCTAAACCAAACAATGTGGTTAGAATGAATTCTAATATTTGCAGTGTTCAGCTCATATGCTTCTCTGAGAACTTCTTAATAACTGGCACAGTGCAGATGGGAACAAATAGAACAATTTTGATCTTTTGATCCATTTTGAAAATACTGTTTTTATTTGGTAATAACATTTTTTTTTTCTGGCCATGCCCTGCCCTGCCTAGTCTGTCCTGTCTCCTCATTAATATTACATTTCTAACTTCTTCTGGGTGAGGGACCCCATTCAGTGTCCATGGGTATGTGGGGGTCTGAGTACAGCAGACAGAGTGGGAGCGGGGCCAGAGGGACAGATGCCTGAAGTGCCACCAAGGGAGAGACTGGGCTTGCACCCTTAGGAACTCACATGCCCAGCTCCTGGCCACTGGGCAGACTGGGGTTCAATCTTGCTGCGTGTTTCACTTCCACTGGTGGGGCCTCAATCCACCTCAGCCAGAAAGGGGAACAGGATGAAGGATGAGGAATAAATATCAGCACTGGCTGCATCTGTCTGTGCACATGGGAACATCTGGCTGTGTGCTTGTGTGTGCAGGACAAATGTGTGGCACATGTGTGCACCTGTAGGGAACGTGTAGGGAATGCTCAGCCTTGTTATCAGCTGGACTGGGGGGCTTGGAGCTGTGGCACCCTCACCCCTATCAGGTTCCTCCCTAATAGCTTACACATCCCACTGCATCCACCCCTTCCATGAAAAGGGTGAGACTTTGGTGTCTCCTGGTAGCTATACACTCTCTAGCAGTGCCAGGATGAAAACTGCTGCAGATTTCCTCAGCAGAGGGGAATCCTCAGCAGTGTGGCAGGTGGGTGCCTTCTGCTGGCTCCCCCCCTTCACACAGAGAACAACCCAGGGGGAGGCAGCCACAGTGTCCCAGACACCCCTGAGCTGCCCTTGCCTAAGCTCAGAAGGCTCTCTGGGCCCCTCCAAGCTGCTCATTTCTGACAGCAAGTGAAGCCCATGTTTGAGGATGGAAGCAGAGCTTTAGCAAGGTCAGGCAGCAACAAAACTGTTTTTAAACTGTTCTTTAACACCTCACAAACTCAAACTGACGTTTGGGCTGCAAAGACTCTGCCTCCTTCTTCCTGGCTTTCCAGTGATCTCTCCTTGTTTTTATCACTTGAAATAAAACTCATGGCCAGGACAGGAATTATCAGTCCTTGTAAACCAGGCCTCCAATGCTGCTTGGAGCCAACCTGTTCCACGATTAAAGCTGGGCTGGATATTTTATTCATAACAAGAATGTTAGGCTTTTTCTGTGCTGTTTGTGTTTCTCCCTCCTCAGGCCCCCCCCTTTTCAGGGCATTGACGTGGGTAACAATTTCCTCTCTGCAGGAGCAGAGTTCATAGCTTCAGATGAGGAATAAACATGCAATTTAGTGAAGGGTGAATTCATGACTATAATTCATACTCTGAAACAGGGCAAGTCTTTTCCTTGTAGAAAAGCACATCATGACATTGCAACTGAAATTAAGGCATCCAAACACTAAGTGTGACATTTGCAGAGCAGGATCCCAATAGAAGTGGGAAAAAAGGAGCGGGGCACAAGCTCTCCCCCTCCAGCAGTTCCTTGCCCTGGCCCTGCCTTTGCCATTAGTGTCCTTTCCAGGATGTAAATCTTCACTGCTTTCCTTGTTAAACACATGAACTTTATTTTGCTAAGTTTAAAAAAGGAATGGAAATGAGGTGTACTCCATCTGGGAGGGAAGCTGAGGAACTGCACTTTGAAGAAAGGAAGTGTGAAAATGAAAAGAGAGAATCTTTCATCATCTGCCAGTCACAGGGGGGATCCTGGGAGCACCTGAGTGGGATTATGTCCTTTGTACCTACAAAAAGATGAGGCGTGATGCACTATGAAAAGACCTGAGAAAGAAGGAAATGCCCATAAGCAAAGGAAATGCTGCTTCGTCCTGAATATTCAGCTTATAAAAAATTAAGAGTAATAGAGTCTGGTAGAGGGAGGACACACAGACAGTCTCTGGCTCTCAGGGCCATGAGAATATTGCAGAGTGGTTTCATTCCTGCAAAGACAGGCTGAGCAGCCCCAGCAGACAAACCTCAGCACACATTTCTATTCCCTGCCAGACCACAGCATCTGATTGTGTGTTTAAACACTGCCTCAGCAGTGTGAGAAGTTGGACAATGGATCAAGTCAGCAACTCCGGAAAACTGGGGTAGGGACTGATCACTCTGTGCTCCTGACACTCTGTGCTCCAGACAGCAAAGCTCTCCAAAGAGGCATTGCTCACCTCTCACACTCGGGTAAGTGCAAACACCATGCACAGCTCCAGGAGTCAAATCAAATCCATGTCTGAAGTGCTTCACACCAGGAGGTAGTTAACACATAAATTCAGCCACAAAGCAAGAACTGAATCCTTTACCCAGAGTTACCAAGGCTCACAGATGCAGGTACCATTCAGCGAGCTGCAGACATGGGGAAGGCTGGTTTATCTGGAGGATAAGGCTGGTTTATCACCCCCTTGCCTTTGCACAGCAATAGCCCACTTACCCCATCTCCTTCAGGGCATCCTCCTCTGGGCAAAAGACAGAACACGGTGTTTCAGGTTTCAAGTGTCCTGTGTCCTGATTGCCTGATGAGTACCTGAACGCCCATCACCTGCCCAGATGCTGCCACAGACAGGGTTCGAACAGCTGGATTTGCCCTGCCCTTCCCTCCACCTACTTTAGGTCCTTCCTTTAGGAAATGCCAGTTTTCATGGCACATGTAGGATAATTCACCCTGAGACCTCCATCCTGCCATGAGACTGGGCTGAAACAGGCCACCAGGTTCACAGGGTTTGGGGAGAAGGGACAGATGGGACCAATAGGCAGCCAAGCAGATGGGCAGCCTTGTCACATCAGTCTTGTTTCTTTAGAAAACCAGGCTAAAAATACTAACAGTAGGAGACAGATGTTTGAGAAGCTGAGAATAAGGCACAAATGTCATGTGAATCATAGGGCCTAAAAGGATTCCTGGGCTAACTCAGGCAATTGTATTGGGTTATTCCTTTTGTACACCATCCTCAAGGATGGTTTGCTCTTTTACTCCATCTACCCAATGGAAAGCTTGAGTTACCCTTCATTTGTCTGGTCACTGAACACATTCTCCTAACTTCCAGCCTGAATTCGTGTTTTCTCCTGGTCAACTTCATTGAAACAATTTAAACTTAGAGTGCATCCAGTTAAATTTAAGTTGAAAGTATGAAGTCAGGAAAAATAATGCTAGATACAGAAGAGCTGAGACTGATGTTTGGGAAACACAGACTGCAGCAGACCTGTTGATCTAAATGTGTGCTTCCTTCTGCTTGTGAGACACCTCTTGGACCACGTGCTCAGGAAGCCAAGGCTGAACTCTCACCCGTGTTTCTGAAGCTCAGTTTCATGGACACTTGGTCAGGAGCTTGCACACTTTCATTATTCCTGGTACTGGTGTTGTGTCCACTGTAACAGCTGAGAAGCTGTGTGGTCTGCAGTGAGGTCTTGTTCTGCATGGTGCTGGGGTTAGAAAAAGGGAAAGACCACTGGTCAAAAAGCCTTGGTTGTTGCAAGATGGCTTAAGTGAGCCTGAGGGTAGAATAGTAGCAAGCAGAGAACCAGAAAACATTTTGTACATGCTAGGAAGCACTAGCTTGTGCAATGGCTTTTCTCATCAGCCTTTGCTTGGCTCCTTAAGAGGTGTTTTTTCATGCAGTTGTCACCACCTCACCTGAGACCCACAGCAACAACCGGGCTGATGTGTTAATGGTGAGTAACAGTGCTGACATTGGAGGAGACAGCCTCAGGATCAGAGTGCAGGCTGCCAGAAAACAGCTATTACTGTGTGTCAGGTGCACATTGTGTAGAGAATGCACAAGCTGCACCACCCTGTATTTTGGTGTGGATAAAGTAATGCACCTTTGGGTGCAGCTGTTGAACCTTGCTTTCCTTTTCCCAGCAGGAGAAGGAGAAGGATTGCTCCACAGCAATCGGTTCCGTGGCAGCCTCTGGAGGCAAGGGCCAGCTTGAAGGAAAAAGCTGGTGCTGGAAAAACACAAACATCTACCCTTACATCTGAAGGCACAGCTTGCACCCTAAGGTACAGCATACAACATGGAACACTCTCTAGACCATCCTATTGATAACAGCCAGCTCCAAAAAGCACACAGGTTGCCAGACATCACCCTGAATTAAGTGTTAGGAATAACACCTGAGAAGTCAATTGTATTAGCTGAGGGCATAGTGTGGTTGTTTCAGCCTTGTGGAACTTGGGGTGGATTATGTAAAGAAAAAAAAAAAAAAAAAAAAAAGATAAACAAAGTATTTAATGGTCACATGACAAACACCTGGTCCAGTGTTTAAGTATGACAAGTAGGTGCTGTGTTAGTCAAGGACTTTCCCAGGGTGGAGCAGAGCCACCTGAGGAGGCAGAAGAGGATGTGCCATGAAGGAGTACATAGTGGGGGAAGCCCTGAAGGGGCCTCTTGAACCACCACTTGAAACACCACTCTGCCACCCTTATATCTGGCAGAGGATACAAACCCAGATTTGCCCAGAGTTTGAGGTTTTCACACTAATTCACTTCTTGTTAATAAAGTGCCCTGGACAGAAGCAGAAGTCCTCCCTCCAAATCATCATGACTGTTTGTGATCAGGAAGAGCATTGCATAGAATTCCTGGAAATTTATGTTGGTTTATTATCTCCTAGGACTGAAGGGCCCTCAAAGAGGCCAACGAGATGCTCTGCCAATGGTAGCATGTCTGGGTTCACCCACATTTTGTAGGCCGTTGACCTCATTGTCCCTCCCAAGCTATAAAAGACAATCTGCCCAGGCAATATCCAGGAAAAAGGTTGTTTCCCTCCAAATATGTTGCATCTTCTCCCAGCACACAACCTGCTGAGCAGGATAGGGATTATCTTCCTGGGCTCCCTGCTTGTTGTCACCTCCATCTCTTTTAGGAGTCAGGCAGTGATTTTAAGGTGGAACAGGTCCAAAAGCCTTTAGAAGGTTAGCTTAGGAGGACAGAACCTGCCTCCTATGACTGAATTTATGCCAAATGTGAAGGGAGCTGATGGACCAGTCCTGCTCAGGGCAGGTGCAAGGAGAGAGGTGGCTCCATCTGCATCTGCCAGTGTCCCCCACCACCATCCACCTCTGCAGCACCATCCCTACTGATGGGATGGGGGTGTGACTGACCTCTGCTGTACAGCTTAGTAAGGGAAGAAATTGTCTCCATATTAGTGAGATTCTGTTCTTCTGTGAATAGAAAAATGGAAACAACCCTTGAGGGCCTTTCTTTGGTCAAAATGCGTGATTCCAAAAAAATAATTGGTCACTGTGAGGTCCCAAGTTTCTCCTTTTTTTTTTTTTTTTTTTTTTATTAAATAAGAAATACAGCTGAATCACATGGTTGTAAAGTGGATTTACAGCAGTGCAAGGGTAAGTTTTTTCTTAATATTTCCTTCATATTTTTTGCGTCTCATTGTGAAGATGTCTCCTACTTCAGAAGTAGCTATCAAAGCATATAAAGCCAGAGATACAGCACCATGTCAGTTCTGTAACTCTAGTTAACCTCATATGAGAAGGACACTATTGCTGAAATATAAAAACAAACTACTGGGTAACATGATCTCCTGTTTCTCAGGCGACCAGACAAATTATTCATTTTTCCAGGCTGAACCTAAATGGGCAGCAACCTTTTCATTTAAAACAAATTAAGGATCTCAGACTATCTCACATGAATGATGATTTTTTTTTCTGTTGTTTTTTCCTCCCTTAATTAAATGAAAGAGGGGTTTTATAATTTAAACATTCCCACGCATTGCTGAATGAATGCAAATTTTCCCCCCTGATTATTCATGCAGCAGAGCAGCAGGCTGAAACCAGCAGTGTTGATTCCCCAGCGATTCCTCCTGAACCTATAGGGTGCATACGGAGAGTTACAGTAGCTCCTGGAGACCTGCCACGGGGGGCCTTACTGTGCCAAGTCGTGCACAGAGTAATAGGAAATGGCAGTGTGTGCTCCAGAGTTTCCACTCGAAAGCAGAGGTTTAATGTGATGGAGAGGCTGGGAGCAACAAGGGGGGTGCCTGCCTTCCCCCCTCACACAACCTTGCACAGTCTGCACCTGGTGACATTTGACAAAGCCAAGCCTGGCCCCTCACACAGCTCCTTTCCTGGTTCCCCACTCTGGTTGTGTCCATCCCTGCTTAGCAGCAGGATGAGGCAGAGCAGAGGACGAGGGGCACAAAGAGGGGAGAAGTGTCACTGTGAAGGCAACAAGCTCTGCCCAGCTCAGCTGTAGGAACCCAAGGAGCATCCCATCACTGGGGAAGCTGGGGCACAAGGGCTGGTCACACTGTACAGCTGTCCCAAGGGTCTGTTGAGAGGAGTATGCACCTTGTGTCACTGCCATCATCATCAGGAGTGGGTTGTGCAGAAGAGGTGGGGCTGGGAGGATGGATACTGTGGGTTCTGGTACTACTGATCTTTGTTACAGAGCTGCCCAGTGGGACACCAGTGACAGCACCAAGGCTGGCAGCACGAGAGGAATGGGTTGTCAGATGTTCTCAGGAGATAACTTGATTTTCCCTAGTGCCATGCAAAATGTATCAGCTGCCTTTATGGGCAGCGGGAGAGGAGGGGTGGTACGAGTGGGTGGCTGGGGTGTCCACCCCTGTCTGCAAGGCTGACTTTTTCCAGAATGGCTTAAGAAGCCTTGGTTCACTGTTGTCCTTCCTGTATCACATCTCACCACGATCAGGGCTCCTCACAGTGCCACATCTGCCCAGGATCCAGCTGCAGCTGTGGCAGGCAGGGGCCTCCCAGGTGTCCCTGTGGTGCCACACAGCCAGCAGCAGGTTCTGCTCTGCTCTGCTCTGCTCCAGCACTCCCACCACACTGTCCTGGATATTCATGTCCCAGCACTCCCAGTTCTGCCCCCAGCAAAGACACCCAGCTTTACCTTGCCTTACAGCATTGGAACATCTATCCAAGGCAGAAGAGCACACACACACACAGAGGTCATTACACTGTGGGTGAAGGGAGTCCATCACTGTGAACAGGAAGGAACCCAAACGTGGCTCTACCTCCTTTTCTGAAGAGAAGGATGTCAGTCACTAAGAAAATTATACTGGTCAGAATGTCCAGATACCATTTCCCCTTTCACTAACCAAAATGTATGTTTCTTGTGACCATCTGCTTCAGGGTACCCAAAGGACATTGTTCCTGTCATTGCTTTCATTTCTCTTCCCTCTCCCATGCACAAAGGCAGATGCATGCAGGTGGGAGAAGCAGCTCTCTATAGCTGTCCTGTGAGCACAGAAATCCTTAATAAAGGGATCAGGATGAGGAGAAACAAAGGACTGTCCAGAAAAAAAAACAAACCTAAAAAACCCCGCTCAAAGGCTGTTCCCCCATGAATGATGGTGGGAAGTTGGGAAAATATGTGAAGAACAGTAGAAATGGGGACATGCACAAGTGACCTGTCTTCTTGGTGACTTCTGCCAAAGAAGAGGTTGAGGAGCTTTCTCAGCAGGAGGTTGTATCTGCAATACCATGCTTAATAATCACAGTTGGAGCAAATTTGTTCAGTTTGGTTTGATTCTCTGTATGGTTTCCACCTTCACAGTTACCACAGCAATCTGTTCCATCATTTTAAAGGTACACTGTAAAGAAGGGCTTTCTTTTCTTTGAGCCAAACCTGCAAGAAACAGTGAAGAACAACTACATCTTTCACATTCTCTATGGCATCCCAAATTCAATGGACCCCAGTGGCAACCATAGACCCTCAGCTACCTGTAACCAAAGGTGAAGATTCCTAGTCCACTTTGCTTCTTTTACTCAGGAAATCATTTTATGGTCCTGATTGTCATTCTCTGAATGTTTTCTAGCTCTGAGATGGCAGGATCAGAACAGAATCCTACATTCACTGTTATGCTACTCACTACATAGTAATATAATGGCATTTTCTGACCTATTCTTGATTCCTTTCTTAACAATTACCTTACAAAATCTTCAAGCCCTTTTGTAATAGTACTGCCTTACCTCTTGGCTGACAGTTTCAGATCACATTGCCTAACACTAAATATCTCAGTCCACACAAAACTCTGACCTGGCTTTCCAGTGCTTCCCATAATTTCCACTGAAGTTATTTCACCCAAATTTCCCTTCAAGTACAATCAGATAAAGATACATACATTCCTCTAGGGAATTAACCTACATATTTCTTTTGAGCAAACAGCCATCTGTCTCTATCTGAGATATGCACACTCCAGAATATGCCTGAGTAAGTCCTGGGGTTGCCCACATCTCCCCTGGGACAATCCTGAACACTGGATATTGCTGCACTGAGGATGAAGCCCTATTTTAGCCCACAGACACCTGTTGGCTTCAATAGATGCTAACCAGACTTTAAAGGAGTGTAGTCCATTAGAAATTATTAATGAAATTAAAGTTATTTATTAAAAATGGAGTGTCATCTAAGCAAATGCATTACGAGTCGGGATCAGGACATCTGACTTATCCTGGTACATTGCAGAGCCAAAACTATCTTGCTGTGGCCACATCCATGTCTTTATTTCCTTGTGTGCTCTAGGAGACCATCAGAAGAGATAAATCCATGTTTTTCTAAGCCTAAGCACCTGAACATCACACACTCTTCCCCATCCAACAGGAAAATGGTTTTTGCTTTCTGCATAGAAGACAGGATCAAGGGGAGGAACTGGAGACTCTGGGTGAAATATTTTAGTCCCTCAGCACTGGAAATCTTGGACCTTCCCAGTCTGAGGTCAATGCCCTGTCTCTGAGAAGGGTTGTCAGGGATCTCAGAGGAAGAAGCACAAAATTGCATCAAACCATGTGGAAATACTCAAACAGAAATGGCTCCTTTGCTCCTATTTATTTGGAGCACAAACATGCCTTGTACTTAAGATACTCAGCCTTTCCAGGACTCACAGTGGTTTTATTTATTTTGTGATCCTTGATAATAAACCTGTGTCTCCCCATTATACAGAAGAATACTCAGTTTTCTTTTGATTCATGCTAAACTCTTGGCCACAGTGATATATTAAAATTCCTAGTATAATGCAGCACAAACATTGAAATTCACTTTGGGGTAGAATTTTGTAGCAGGAACACAAACATTCCCAAAAAAACCTGTGCAGCATGATGTCCAGCTCCTACACAACACTCATCCATAGATACTGAAAGTATTTGCAAAATGGTTTTACTAAATTCCTATTTTCTTTAAAACTGAAATGACTCATTTTTGTCTAATAAATCATAACCTTAATGTCGGATTTCTGGTCTTACTCCAGGGATCTACCAAATATTCTACACATCCCTCCACAAAGTGGATGAAGCTATAGACAGTGTGAACATGTGTAGTTCTCTTGGCCATCTTCCTACTTCTCAGATGGACGAACTCGGGTCATGTCCCTACTGAGTACTTTTAAGCACCATGGGCCCGTTTACAAAGACCAAGAGAATTCTGGGCTGTGTTAGCAAGAGTGGAGCCCATAGGTGAAGGGCAGTAATCATTACTCTTTGTTCCACACTTGTGGCACCACATGCTGTGTCTGATTCTGGGCTCCTCCATACTGAAAGGCATTGGCACAGTGGAGCAATCCCAATGGAGGGACCCCGAGAAGCCCAGGCAGCTGGGCTGCATGTTATATGGGGGGAGGCTGAGAGAACTGGGCTTGTTAAGTCTGGATAAGACTCAATTTTTCCCCGTGGTTCCATAATTTTGAGTACTGAAGACACCAGTTCAGCAGTGAGTAATAAATGCCTGGATAGGCTCTGTTTACCAGTTGGTCAGACATTTGAGAAGCCTTAGGGATGGAAGTCACAACATAGATGTTAAGATAGTTATAAAGAGCTTCTGAAGACAGCTGTAATGTGAGTTTTGCAAATTTCCCAGCTCCTCCCTGTTAAAGACAATAACTTCCACAATGAACTGAGGGGCACTCCAAATACTTCATAATCTAAGCAGGGTGCCTGATGCCAGATTGAGCACATCAGTTTAAAGGGACCTTGAGCCCAATCTGTCTTTTATGTAACCCATCGTACTAAAGCCCCAAAGGTGGAATAAGGCTACTAGAATCAGCTGATACTAAGTGAAAATGTGAGTAATGCTTGAATGTATCAGAAAATATATTTTTTCTCCATAGTTAGCAGTGTATGAGTCACTCAGGCTCCCTAGCTACTGTGCTGCATGAATGACTCAAAACTCCATCGAGAACAGAGGCACAAGCAGTTCTCTCTTTGTGCCAGATTTTCTCCTTTTAAATCACCCTTGCTTGTATCTCACCCACTTCAAAAAAGGGAGAATCTCTTTCTCTATTACTTCCTTCCTCTGTCCCCACGCAAGCCCAGATAAAACATTGTGCACAAGGATGGTCAGTGCTCATTGTGACCGAAAAAAGCACAGGATATGATGCACGAAAATGAATCCAGATAACCATTTTGAAGAAGAAAAAAACATACATAAACTAGTTGCTTTGCTAATCTCCTCTGCAATTCTTGGAAGAGCAAGGACACAGCACTTCTAAACATATCGGACCTGAATGTCCTCTATGGAATATTCCCATGCAGCAAAGCTCAGAGTCTGGTGTCTTGGAAATTTTATTCAATCATCTGTTGGGGAGCAAGTTTTGAATTCAGCTCACTGTGGACCTTGAAACACCTCAGTCCTGGAGACCTGTATGGTTTTATAGTCTAATAATCCCTGCTTAGTTTAAATGTGATAAATCACTGCCGAGAGGATGCACTTTAGTCAGTACCAGGTATTGCTATGAGAATGACACAAACAAAACCCCATCTTTAGTGATGGTTGTCCACAAGCCTGAACCCAGATTCCCTCTGCAGAGCTCTGAGCATCTCTTCAGACTCACAGGCAAATCTGCCTTTGGTGACACGTTCCTACTGTCTTGTCACTTGATGCATCACATGAATCATTTTCCAGGTACTGAAAGCAGGAAAGGGAGAAGTCATTCTGGTCTGGATATTAGTTGTCACTTGAAAAAAATATGCTGCATAATGTGGCTCTTGCCTAACCCCATTACCTCATCCCCTAGCAGATCACCAGCCTCCTGTTCTCTGGATCACAGCTCTGCTCCAGCTGCCATGGGGTATTTTGGACAGAGATCACTTCCTCTGCCATAAGATCAGCCTAATCCTCTGGGCACATAATGAAATGTACATGGAGCAGGTATTGGAGAAGTCATGGAATCTTCATTGGTGGAAATGCTCAAAACTCAACCAGACAATGCCCTGAACAACATGCTATACCTGAGTGTGGGGAATTGAGTGGGGAATTGGACAAAAGGACCTCCAGAGGCCTTCTCAACATGGATATTCCTATGGCTCAATAGTTCTATGGGTTTGCAGGACATCTCAGATATTGTTCAACAGTCAAAGCCACCCTCTTAAGTTGCCCTTCACTATACAGGTTAAGAAACTTTACACTGGTAATTTCCACACCATTAATAGTAAGTTCTTCTCTCTTCTGACTAGCTGATTGATGTTTAATTTTTTTTCAAGGTGGACACCTATGATAATTTGAATTTAATTTCAAGGTGGACACATAATAAAAGTACTTTAGCCATAATGCTACCTGAAATCTCCTGGACCTCACCTAAAAATATTCATTTCTTTCTTCCTTTTTAGCTCCACTTAGTGAGTCTCATTTTTCCTTGCTCATCATTATACCAGCTGAATTATTTCTGTACATATATAATCTCTTCCATTCATTAACTTCTTATTGCCTATTGGCAACAAAGATTTTTGGCATTGAAAATTAACAGAATATCAGTATATGTGGCCTCTCAAAGTGATTAACTAGTGTTTGGAAAGAACTTTGTAATCAGTCAAGGAAAAACTGCAAGGTTGTGAGGGTTGACAGAGAGGTCTTTTCCCTTTTTGCTTGATTTGCTTTACAAACAGTGACGCCAGCAAATACATCAGGACACAAATTGAAAAGCTACCTCTTAATATGTTGGATCTACTAAGAAGTAGTAGATCAGTGGAAGGATTTTTCTTGGTTTTTTATAGATTTGATAATTCTGCCTTGCTCTATACATTTGCAGGCAGCTTAGCTCTCCATCAGCCTGTATTTTGTCAGTTAAATGCTTATTTGAAAACCTTGCCCAGCAATCTTACCAAATGATGCCTTTCTCACTACTGTTGCTTTCAAGGCAAAAACTCACACAATCTTGTTTGGCACGTTATCTTCTATCAGCTCTTACTTAGTTGTGAAAAATGGCTTGAAAAACAAGGGGAAACCCAAGAAAATGTGATAACAAACAGCAGTGTGTCAGGGTTTAGGGAAGTGTGATTACAAGCGCCATGGAGACCATTGTCAGGTCAGATCTGTCTTTTTAATTAACTGAAATACAGGGAAAATAGTATGTTTGCAGGATTAACAAATGAAATTACCAAATTGCAGGTGTTAATACCCTTAAGTACCATTCCCTGTATTATCTCAGAAGGTATCAGTCTAGGTAACAATTTTCTTTTCATTTTTTAATATCTATGTTTCTCCCTTTTTTTTCTTTCTTTTTCTTTCCTCATTTCATCTCACAGAGGTTTGAAAATGTTCTGTGAGTGCCTCCTGAGAACTGGACTGCAATTGGCCTTCTTGTACATCAGCTCAGAGATTAAACTCTCTCACAGGGAAGAAAAACAGTGCTTTTGGCTTTTCCCTTAAAGATGTCCATACTGATTTGCCTAAGTCCCTCCAGCAAAATTCCAGGCTGTGACATGAGGCTTCTCTATTTCCTTTCATGTTTTCAGAATCAGATCTCAAAAAATTAATTTAGGGGCAGGATTAATAAGCATGTTTTTATCCCATTTGAAGTTTCTTAGGCTCTTGCCCCCTGAAAGATGGAAAAGAAAGTCTTAGACTACAGATACACATTTCAGTGGAAGGGAGTGAGATTTTTCTGCAGAATCTTAATCTTCATCAGTGATTTGTAGGTATCTAAAATCACTGTTGGCAAAAATCATGCACTGACTAAAAGGTAAGCACTGAAGAAAGCAAAGCTTGCCACAGAGACTAATCTGGACTGATCAGCACATCAGTGCCATTTAAACATAGTTTGTATTACACTACAGTAAAATTAAAAGCTAAGTGTGCATCATTCAGTAAGAAGACAGATAAACCTCTTTCTATATTGAGTTCTCCAATCACTATACATTTATTGGTAATGTTTATGCTTGTAATGAAAACATAAAAGATATTGCTTGTGGCACTGTCAAAGACTGCAGTCCTGCCAGCATTTGTGTGAGCCAGAGTGGGAACATTGAACACCACAGAGAAGGAAAGGCTCCTGCCCCTTTGATGTCCCTTCGGCCTTGGCCACTTTCCTAAGCACGTGTTTTTGTGGGACTTGTAGTCAGGAGAAGCACTTCTATTTCAGTCTCACCCACCCTTCCTATTCCTTTTTCCCAGATGGAAATGTCTGACAGTTCCTAAAATTCTATAACATGTTGGCAATGCCCATACAGATATCAGATAACCCAGCAGACACCCATACAGATAACTATTCCTTCCACACATGGAGTCCTGTTCCAAACAATCTCCAGTAAAAATTGACTTTCCCTCTGTTTTTTTAGCGTGCACCTCACAAGGGTTTATCCAAAGAAAAACCAAAAATCTGCTACTATAGATCATACCATTCCCCTAAACCAGAACTCTTTTCTTCTAACTGGTTTCCTAGGACAAAGGTATGTAGCAGGCTGTTCTCAGCACCAGGGAGCTAAATGCCTTCCCCCATTGTGCCACACTCCCAGTTCTAACTACAAGGGAGACACGTGACAAATACAAATACAGCATGTAGAACATCTCATTGAAGTCACTATGAATATAGAGAGGCCGTGTGCCCTGTCAGTGATTCAATATTATTCAGAGTGCTTGCAAATACTACAGCAACAGCAGTGCCGACTCAATGCCAACAGCTTACAGAAGTGTTCCCATTGCTGGAAGATTAATAAAGGCTGCCTCCTTCAAAGAGATTCAGTGGCTGGCAAGTGCAATACCAAGGCTTTTCCAAGTGCTAAACCTAGGTATAAACAATGAAAAATACATTTTCACACTGCTACTACACCAGAGGGTTTGAAGCAGGCATCCCATCCCAGTGAAAAGATGTAGACACATACATCTGCTGTCTTCCTGGGGCCCTGGCTAAGGATATCACTAGAAAACTTCCCATCCTAGTGTGGTCCTCAAAAGATTACCCATTACTGCTTCTCCATGTGGGTGGCAATGAAGCTGCAACACCTTGTTGCATGATCAAAGGAGACTGCAGGGAAAGTTGGTGAGGGAAGCTGGGGCACAGGTTATTTTTTTCTCTCTCCTTCCAGTTGTGGGCACAAATACTGGAAGAAACAGATGTACCTAGTCTATTAATTCATGGCTCTGTGGCTAGTGTCACCACCACAGTTTGATTATGTGATGGCCTACCTGGCACCAAGCCTGCTGGCATTAGATGGGCTTCACCTTTCTTAAAGAGGGAGGAGACTCTGCTCACAATGTGCCAAGGCTCACTGACAGAGCTTAAAAGTAAACTTGAAGAGGGAGGGGGTTAATATCAGGTTTGCCTGTGCCAAGATGACACACCAAGCTTAGAGAGACAGGGTGCTAAGTGAAGGCTCTCAGCCTGTTGCTGAGTGTTGTGCTGGCTACACTGGAACACATCTGAAATCTTATGGAGATGGGTCAGAGGCTCCTTAAGTAACAGCAGCCAAGAGGGAGCCACCAGTGAAATATCTCAAAGGAATTAAGGAGTCACCTCTAAGAAGGTGACAGGGTGACAGCCCAGCTGAAGTGCCTCTATACCAATGTATGAGCCATGGGCAACAACCACAAGGAGCTGGAAGCCTCTACTGCTAGAAAATTATGACCTAGTTGCCATTTCTGAAACTTGGTGGGATGAATCTCCACATGACTGGAGTGTGGCTATTCTGAAGGGACACATGAGGAAGGAGGGGTTGCCATCTACATCAGAAATTAATAGTGTGAAGAGCTGTCTCTGAAGACTAGCCATGAGCAGGTTGAAAGCTTATGGGTAAGAATTAAGGACTGAGGCAACCAAGTGAGCCTTTGGTTGGTGTCTACTACAGGCTGCCCAATGAAGGGAAGCCTGTTGATGAAGCCTGCATCAAGCATAGGCTACTCCAGCCATAGGAGACATAGGCTCTCACAGGCTCTCATCCTGCTGAGGGACTTCAACAACCCCAACATTTGCTGGAAAATTATCATGGCAAGCTGTAGGTAATCCAGGAGACTCCTGGAGTGCATCGAGGATAACTTCTTAAGCCAGGAAATAGACAGCCCTACCAGAGGAGATGCATTACTGGATGTGGTGGTCCCCAGTTGAAGTGACCTAAGCGATGACATCAATATTGAAGGCAGCCTGGGCTGCAGTGATCATGCCCTGGTAGAATTGGTAGTCCTGAGAAATATGGGTCAGGCAAAGAGTGAAGACAGGACTCTGAATTTTGTGAAAGCAAGCTTCCAGCTGTTCAAAGAGTTATAGATAGGACTCCCTGGGAAACTGCCCTCAGATCTTTAAGGATGTTTTCCACAGAGACACAGGTCTCTCATCACAGATGAGGAACTATTAGAAATCATCTCTCCTCCATGCTCTCTACTGATGATCTTTTTCTTCTGTGACTACATGATGCTTAACCTGGGATTCCCAGTGAAACCAGAAAGGCAAGGTGCTCAGTTTCACTCTGTAAGCCATCAGCTTGGTGCACAAGGATTTGTGTAAGGGCACATGTAAGGCATTTGAATGACCCAAGAAGGCACTCCCAGCAAAATTTCCAAGCTCATGGTGTCCCAGAGAATAACAGAGGAGAAGAATTTGTCCCAGAGCTCCATCTACCCAAACAACAAGTAGCTTTTCATGGGTGGATGACTTTAAGACAACAAATGAAGTCTAATATTCTAGGTTTTTTCTAGGTGAGTATTGATAATTAATCTGTCTCCTCACAGACTCACAAAGCTTTAACCTGATTCACTCTGAGTTTGTCAGCAGCAAACTTGCCTTGAACCCATCATCTTCATTTTCTTGGTTATTGTTGCCCTGGGACTCTGTCACTGGCTTAGCTCTCATCTAGTGCTACAGAGGCACCAACTCGAGTCATGGCTCTGTGGAAAGGAAAATGACCAATAACTGCTTCCTTGGAGGCATTTTTGGTTTATGCAGGTTGGGAAAAAATTTTGAGACAAGCACTCATTCCTTCAGTAATACAGTCAGCCAATAAGTTAAGTGCTTCTCCCAGTAGCTATCTCCTTATTTCAGAAAGGAAGGCTTTTAACTCTGAGAATGAAATTTCACAAACAAATCACTTTTTTGGAAACCTCACCTAGACACAGTCTTCTCATAGTAAAGCTTAATTTTTTTAATTATTTTTTTAACAAATAGGAACAAATTATTCTGAGTTCAACAACTCCCATTAAAATAAATGGGAATTATGGACATATACCTGAGGAAAAAGGTCACTGGTAGTTCTAAGAAATGAGAGAGGAATGGATCAAAAATACATTTGGATATAAAAATATCAGGGAAATGAGCTGACTATGTGCTGTAGAAATGAAAAGAGCTGATTTAGAAAGCCTTAGGAATGGGGGTTATCGCAGGAATTCTGCCAAGGCATTTATCTATAGTAATAGATACTGCTATTTTGACTAGCAAACAGTCAGAGAAATATAAACTGCTTTATTCCCTTGTCCCAGTTAGATTAGTCAAGTACTTAAGCACTTTATCTTTTAATTAATTGTATCAGCTAAGTGTGTATTTAAAAACCGAATTTCTGTGCAGAAATCCCCAACATATTCATCACTTCTTGTACACCCCTCTTCTCCACATTCTGCCAAGCACTGAGTCATAGCTCCATTTTATTCTATTCTTTCCATTGCTGCACAGCAATTACACAGTCTATGAGAAAATTATATTTGTTGTTTAATCATCAGGGGGACCAGCCATTCATAAGTGAAGGAGACAGCAGTCGCTGCAGAAAGAAGATGATTTAAGGGAGGGTTGCAGAACGTGATCCGGTTAAAGTCAACTAAACTTAGTAAATGGAAGCTCTGGAAGCCGTGGTGGAAGGTCATTTCTTCTGGCAGTGTATTTTAAAAGAAAAATTGTAAATGAAAAATACAGCTGCTGGTTTCGTGTTCCTTGTGCAAACCTGCAAACTTTTTATTTTCAGAAACTTTGCTAGTCAAGGAGAAACAGGAACTGCATGTGACCCTTGTTGTGGGTTTGGATTGTAAAACAAAATTCAAAGTGAGGCTTTCCTAACCACAAATTGTTTTATTTACCCATTGTGGATGGAGCAATACCAGTGGCTAAACACAGGGATGATTCCAGTCGAATGACTTCTCAACCTTATCCATGCTAGTGTGGGTTTGTAGCAGCTATGCTTTCTCCAGAAGTGTAACTCTGAATTTATCCCTCATTAGCACTGCAAGGCAATCTCCCCTACACTAGTCAAAGAGAGACAGAAAGGGACATTGTAAAGTTTGACCTCACAATATTCATTTTAACAAATGTTAAATCCATAAAATCTGTTTTCAGGAGCTCCAAAGTTCAATCACAGTGTTCTTCTACTTCAGAAGTGCAGACTGCTCTGATAAAAACTTGGAGTTCCAGGTTGTATTTCACAGACATCAACGATTCATCATGAAACTATTCCTGACTGGAGAAGTCAAATGCTTTCAGATAATGTCCCAAAGCAATCTGCTCAAGTCATTCTGCAGGGCTGTACAAGCAAACACCATATCTGAAGGGTTGTGCTCAGGGTGTACTCAGTACATTGCAAAGCACAGCACAAGGACTGTAAATGACAAACAAATAAACCCTTTATCTGGATTTTTCAGGGGAGTTACATCAGCGATGCAAGCCAGGGCTTGCAGTTGGGACTGAGCTTGCCAGACCTGCCTGGTCCTACTCCCAGCTGGTGCAGCCATCATCCCTGTAGAGAGGGGCACTGGCTCACCCATGATCCCTGGAGCTAGACACCTAGCTGAGGGGATGATGGAGAACAGGCTTTTAGTGCCTGCTGGATGGACACCCTGCCTGGGTGAAACACGTGCCTTAAAAGTTGGATGCCAATTAGTAGTTTCTCCAGCCACTGGGATGGTGCAAGTTTAAGGTCACACTGCTACAGCTGGTTTCAGAAGTCACTGAGGTAGGACTGAGGTCAAACCAAACCAAAAAGGAGGCATCTGGTGACAGACTAAACTCTGGCAGCCAGGGGCCTGCAGTTACAACTTTAAGCCAAGCTACTGACTCACACTGGACGTGTGAACATGAGCAATGCAGTTGGCTTCTTGCTACCAAACCAAATCAGCTAAGCTGGAAGATTGAGTCATGGCTGGACCTCCCAGAATCCAGATACAACGTCTGAAGTGACCTTTCTAGAATAAATAAGTACAAGTTCACTCATTGTCTTTAAACTCAGCATGTTAAGTGTTAGACTGTGTTAGAGATCTACAGTGAAAAGGATGGGGGAGAGGGTGCCATAAGCTGCTCCTTCCTCAGCACACTAGGGAGCTTCTTGTAGAAATGAATGGGGCCTTTTCTCTCCTACACTGTGGGAATGCTGCTTCCCAAAGTTTGCCCTCAGAGTGCCTAAATATACACTGGTCCATAAGACAGAGCACATGAATGTGTCCAGGGCATTGGAAATGATGAAAAAAAAAAAAACCCACAGAATCATGCAAGAAGTGACCTCTGGGAGTCAGTCAGGCTGATCTCTTCTCTCCTCAACCGCTAGGGCTATCTTCAGCTAGATCAGCTGGCTCAGGGCCTTGTCTAGTCAAGTTTTTAATATCTCAAAAGGCAAAGATTTGGTGGACTTTTTGAGCAACCTGCTTTAGTGTTTGACCACCCTCACTGAAAAGTTTTTCCTTATGTCTAATTGTGATTTTTTTCTGCAATTCACTTTTCTCTGTTACCCAGCAAACTGGCTCCATCTCCTGTGTAATCCCCTGTTAGGTTAAAAAAACAACTTTGCTTCCTTTTCTCCAGCCCAGTCCAAGCCTCCTGGTTATTCTAAGGGGCCCTCAGCTGGATTTTCTTCAGCTTTTCACTATCTTCCTTCCACTGAGGTCCCTAAACTGGACACAGCCATTGATATGTAATTTCATCAGTGGCAAGTAGAGAGCACTGGCCTTTTCCCTTCATCTGCTGGCTATATTCTTCTTGTGTTACACAGTTCAGTGTGCATTCACCCCAGCAAGGGCACATTGTTGACAGGTTCAACTTGGGGTCCACTAGGACTCCATGTCCCCCTCTGCAGACCTGCTAGAGACAGTGAGCTCTCTGCTTGAACAGTCACATGGATTTTTCTGCCTCAGGTGCAAAATCATCAGGAGCAAACCCATGCTAATCAATAAAACTATGGCATTGGTCAGAGGTGATCCACAGCCAGAGCAGAGTCAAGACAAGCAGAGTTGTCCAGGACAGTAGACTGTAGAAAGTAGCAAAGGATCATGATGATATTGCCCATTTTGCTTTTGCTAAAAAAGCTTTGGAAGCCCAGGCTTGCTGCTGCTGTATTTTGAAACATAGATACATGTAAGGCTACTGCTAGGCAAGATGGGACTTATATAAAGCTGTCACTGCTATGTTCCATATGCCCAGTGGCACTAGGAAAAGCAATTCTCCAGGGCTCTGCTGCTGGGACTCCATCCTAGCTTGGTTCTTCCCCCTAGCAGGGGGTCTCATTCTCCCCTGGCCTTACACAAAGCTGGGGAAGTTCTATCCACATTTTTTCAGTTAGAATACAGAGTTTCTTCTTGTGGGAAAAAATATTCAGCAAACTATAGTGAATTAAATTGTTACCATCAAACAGTACAATAAAAATACACTGATTCAACAGTAAAACATATTCCAGACTTTAAGTTAG